>NC_142570.1:21096875-21405468 GCF_041283825.1 Pyrus communis
TAATTGGACTTAGCATAGTGTTTGCTTGTAATTTAGAAACTCGATTAGTTTGACTTGTCAATGGATTTGATACAATCAGGGTACCATGCCATTTTGACAAGTCTTACAATGTCAAAATTTATATGTAAATGAATATGTAGGATACTTTTGGAGCGAGTTTTGGGCTCAAGGAATACTTATTATAAAAAACATATCTTGGTTTTACCATGTATTAATTTTTCAGCTTGACATACGCACATCCCCCAAGAGATTCCAGCTTGATTTGTCATTATTGCTTAAGAGTTTCTGAGGTTGTCTGTTTGTGTTGTAATGCAGCCTCCAAGGTTTGATGACAAAGAAGCTGCAGAACGAGTTGCAACACCAGGTGTTTCTGTTGGGCTTGTTTGGACTGCTTTTGGTGGAGAGGTTCAATTTGTGGAGGCCACAGCAATGGGGGGAAAGGGTGAACTGCATCTCACTGGTCAACTTGGAGATGTTATCAAAGAATCAGCACAAATAGCATTGACATGGGTAAAATGTTTCTTCTAAATTAATTTTATTTATCTGAAATATTGATACTCCTCTTCATGATGAGTCAAACATTTATGGTGGTGACTCGATGGTCATAATTTTGAATTGTTCATGCACCATTTTAAGACAACTAAGAGATAATAACGGCACTCAACTTACTGTTATTATCCATTTTGTTTCAGTCACATGACTTGCACTTTTTCTTGCCATTTGGGTTTAATCTTTCAAATAGGTATTGTGTAAGGTAATCATAGTTGTACTTTAATGAAAAAGAAGAGGAACATAGAAGCAAGTTAGATTGGAAATTCTGATTCTGACCAACTCAATCTGAAAGCTTCCCATTTTGGCACAACAAAATCAAATCCGGGATCTTAAATCCGAAAATTCCAAAAAAAAAAAAATCGGAATGCTTCGTTACTGACAGACATTTATGTTGAGATCCCAATCATCCTGTCAGATTTACTTCGGTTTTTGGGACTGGTTAGTATAGAAAAATGTTGTAATCTGTATTCCTTGAACTTGGTATATCCCTATGTGCACAGAGTATATAGTGTTTTTTAATTTATTTAGAACAGTATGCATCAACCATGATGCTACAATTTCTGCTCTGTAAATGTTGGCTTATAATGATTGATACTGAGGATTTTACTTATGTCTCAGGTGAGAGGCAGGGCAAAAGATCTTAAGTTCGCAACAGCTGAGGCAGCCAATCTTTTGGAGGGTCGGGATGTTCATATACACTTTCCTGCTGGGGCTGTACCGAAGGATGGACCCTCAGCAGGTGTGACTTTGGTAACAGCACTGGTTTCATTGTTCTGTCAGAGAAGAGTAAGAGCAGATACAGCAATGACTGGAGAAATGACATTGAGGGGTCTCGTACTACCTGTTGGTGGTGTCAAGGACAAGGTATACTCACCTCATGCACCAATCTAATTATGATAATCCGTGACTCTCTACGTAAGTCTGTCTGCATGTATAACACATGCTGTATGAACTGAAGGGTTTTTAGATCTAGTCATATTCATGCTTTTATACGATTACTGCCGTCAAGTGTTTTGAATTGTTTGCTAGTTGGGCATTTAACATTATCCTTGTATGTGACCTTGTTTTTCATATACAAGTATTATACTGTACATCAAACTTGTTTGGCACAGAGATTTTCACTTTTCTTAGTACTGTCATTTTTATAATCTCCAGGCTATATACTATAGTCATTCCATTTTAATATCTTTTTCTATAACCGTCGTCTAGGTAAGTGGATGTTTGATGGAAAATTAATTGGGATTTTAGCTAAGTGGAATAACGCAGGTTTCTTGAAATGTGCTTGTTTCTCATTTGTTCTGTCATTGGTTTTCTTGATCATCAACGTTTTACACCATTTTCAGAATTGTTTTGAGAAACTTTTTAAGCTTATTTCGAGAAACTTGTGTCATTCCCAAAACACTTCTAGCACGTTTTTCTTGTATAATATTTAAAGGAACCTTCAAGCCACAGGTGAGAAAATTGAAGCAAAATTCTCTGCTAATGCATATAATATTCCGGTACATTAGTAATGAGCCAGAGGCTTTGTTTGATCATTTGAATCTATATTGCTACAGGTATTGGCAGCCCACCGTTGTGGTATTACAAGAGTCATTCTTCCAGAGAGGAATCTGAAGGATTTAACTGATGTACCGTCGGCTGTTCTTTCTGGTCTTGAGGTAATTTTGGTTTTATTTGCAGCAAGGTGTTTCTCAATTATGTGTGTGATGTAAAATTCATCGAGGCCAGCTTATTAAGTTTTGTTTATCTCCATAGCTTGTTAGCTTGCTTTTATTGCATACTCAGCTGTTGCCTGTACATACCGTGTTTGGTTTCTGGACACGTGATATGTGATTATGATCAACGACATAATCTGTGAATTTTCCCGTAACAGATAATACTAGCAAAGCGAATGGAAGATGTATTAGAGCAGGCTTTTGAAGGCGGATGTCCCTGGAGACAGCACTCAAAGTTATGACAGGCTTTGCTGTGGGTGATCTTATGCATTTTTGTGTGATTGAAATGCCTTAGCTGGTTGCCGTTTACACATGACATTCAGCTCGCAGTTTGTCCCGCAGCGCTGCCTTTGGCTGCAAAGACCGAAGAAATTGTGAATCGCTATAAAAATTCTTGGCCCTGGGATTAATAGGAATTCAGCTGCTCGTAAACTGCCAAATTTTTCTTGCGCCCATCTGTTCCTCCTCTCCATGCTATTTATCTGTCAATTGTTTTTATTTTCTGAGTAAGCCTTTGTAATTATAAATTAATTCTCTGTTCTTGGTATAATATTATTTGTTTAATGGAGCAAAGAAAATCAACCCGACCCGATATCCAGATACACATCGAAACAAGGTCGTGTTGGCTGATACTTGAAAGGTGACAAATCCATTTTATGCATACGACATATTAAACATAAATTTACGCCTTCAACTTATTGCGTTTCTTTGTATTTTCATGGTTGCATCGTTCCTGAAAAAAGGGGAGCATATATTATTAGATTAATCTTGTTAAGAGTCTTCAACGGAAGTGTCATGGATCATAGCAGTAGATCATGTATGATCAGTGGCTCCCACCAAGTTCGACGATGGGACAGTACATGAACTACTTTTATAGTCACGAAATATTGGCAAGGGCATTGGATTCATTGAAAAATTGTGAAATCATCGGACTCATCGAATGGCTTCCCTTGTCAGTAAGGTCGTTGGAAGATCCTGTCCCATAATCCTTAGGGTTTAGTTTACGTGTGTTGAAGTAGAGCAAAAATCCCAGGATCTGCTAAAATATGGAACTAGGGTTTTTGGAATAATACGAGTTTACGGTTTATGGAATAATTCAGATGTATTATTCTTCTCAAATGTGGGGAGGAATCTCAAACTCGTATTACTCCATAAACCCTAGTTTCATATAATAGGAAAATACAATCAACATATCAAATCTCTCCTCAAATAAGATACTCACGCCAACATCAACTACTTGTAATATGGTGAAACTATCGCAAATTTCTCGGAACATCATTACATAAAACATCATAATTTAAGTACTAAATCTTTTAGAGCATAGTCGATGCATATTGTAGTGCAAAAAACACATAACGCAACTAGTTAAGAGTTAGGAGGATCACCAAAAAACTAATGTTCCACAAGTGAAAATACTCAAAACGGTTGATGTACCTGCTCGAAAGTTACAAATACAAGGCAATGGTAAGATAAAAAACAAATAAAAAATGAGAACACATACTGATTAACATAAGTAGAATAACGAACGGAAACATCGTCTTATCTTGGTACTGTTTGTATAATGCGTCACTTTTTAAGTCTGGCAATCCTGATCACCGAAACACGGATGAGGGCTTTCTTTCCGAGCCTTAATCTACCGTTGTCCAAACTATTAATCCATCACTTGAAGATAATGATGCAAATTTGTACATGGTTTGGACAACCAAAACCAACGGAATTGACAATTCGAAGTTACTGAACTAGTCTTAAGCAGGGTAGCAAATTGCGCATCAGCTTCATCTATTACCGGTAGCTTCTTTAACTCTAAGGTAACGCTCTCGCTAACGAAATGTCTTTTCAAGAGCAGTGCAACAGAAAAACAAAGAAAATATACCAAGCTGAAACCAAATTAGGAGCTGAAGCCATACCTGCATCCATGAGTTTGCTCGACTCGGTCAGTGATGCTGCCTAGGTTGGGGTCACTCTGAAAAGGCAGAGAACTGTAACCAGTAACTTCGCTAAATTGTTAAGACTCCAGAAACCATATAGCAACTGTATTTTCATTCATACTTTCCATTTTCAGGGAAAACGATGAATTGAAAACAAGCAAAGGAAACAGGTAAAACGATGAATTGAAAATACTCGGTCAAGTAAAAACAGCCTGCAATGAAAAGCTAAACCACAAAAACTAGTACTGCGGAAAATCGATTAAAATTACACATATGAGATACGAAAATTCCAGTGTCAGTTACGGAAACTCTCATTGTAGATGGAATAAAAGAAAGGCATACATTCAAAAGTTCTGCCACTTAAAGATTCTAATCCTAAGTCCTCTAAACTTCTTCTGCATCTGCTTTACCCTTTTTCTTTTTCTTCTTTTTCTCACTCTTATCAGCCTCGCCATCAGCAGAGCCGGCAGTAGCCACAGTACCATTGTCCTCAGCGTCTTTGTTTTTCTTCTTCTTCTTCTTCTTCTCAGACTTTTCTGCTTCAGGTGAACCAGCTTCAACATTATCCACGGTGCCATTCTCTTTGTCCTTTTTCTTCTTCTTTTTCTTTTCTGACTTCTCAACTTCAGGCTCAACTTCTTCGCCTTTGCTTTTCTTCGCAGGAACTGGAACAGGGCTCTCTGCGGCATCCTCTAGTTTGCGCTTACGCCCCTCCTTAGCTTCCTCTTCATCCTTATGTTTGTCCTTCTTTTTCTTATCCTTCTTCTCCTTGTCTGTGAGAGTGGTCTCCTCTGCCACAGCAGTGCTTGCAACAATAGAATCCCCACCAATAGGCAAAACCACATTCCTCATCCATTCTTGCGGAGTATTCTCAGTGGGCTTCCCATGCTTATCCAATTTTCCTTCGGCAATCAATTTCTTCTTCATGGATGCCCTCGGTCCCAATCCCCACTTTCTTGGGTAAGTATCCCGATCCATCACCACCCTCTTAATCTTTGCCACCACACCATGATCACAAGTTGCCATCACAGCAGTGGTCATCTCAGCAATTCCCAATGCAATGGCTTCTCCTTTGGTAGTCATCAGCACAACTTCCTCTCCAACCTCGATATCATTCTCAAACCTGAGCAGCCCTGGAATCATTAACTTGGCACCGTAGCAAATGGCATTCACTGCTGAGTCCTTGACAACCAATCTCTTATAACTAGTCAAGAGAACCTCAAGAGGCATGATGACCCTCCTCAAATAACTCTCATCCCTATTAGTGTCATAAGCCCACTGAGCATCCATGACATCATGCATTGTGACCATGTTGTCTTTCTCACCCATGATCCCAGACCTGACCCTCCTAAGCTCCTGCATATGACCTCCCACACCAAGAAGCAGACCCAAATGCACACAGAGTGTACGCACATAGGTTCCTGCTTCGCAAGAAATCCAGAAAACAACCAAATGTTTATCTGCATCATACTCAAGAAGCTTGCTTTCATAGATGGTCCTAATCCTAAGCTGCCTTTTGACTGCTGATATCAAAGGTGGCCTCTGAAAGACAGCCCCAGTCAGGGATTCAAGGGCCCGAGCCACCTTGGCAACATCAGGCACAGCTGAATGCAAGCGGGCAACACAAACATACTCTTTCCCTGCACCCTGCTGGGACTTGACAAGTCGTGTGGCTCGGTCAATGCAGACAATGAGATTACCTGTAACCTTAGGATCCAGGGTACCGCTGTGGCCAGTTTTCTCAACACGAAGGATGCGCTTAATCCAAGCAACAACCTCGTGCGACGAGGGGTTTGCAGGCTTGTCAAGATTGAGAACACCATATCGGATGTACTCAGCAAGAGGCCTCTTAAGGGGGGAAAACCCTGAGGGTAGAGGAGTGTAGTGTCCAGTTCGAACATTGAGGCGGTCATAGTTTTTAAGAAGGATAGGCCACTGAGAGGTGTCCAAGGAGGGAGTGGAGCTCTGGGGCTTGATCATGAAATCTTTGTCCAAATCGCTGTCCTTGTCCCTATGTTTCTTCTTCTTCTTCTTCTCTGAATCTGTCACTTTCTCCACAGCCTCAGTGGCCAATCGGTCATCATCAGATGAAACCATTTCCTGCACATTAGACAGAACAAAATATCGCTCAATTTTTTCTTGGAAAAAAAAAAGACCCAACAAACCACAAACAGCAGGTACCCCAACAGATGTACAAAACATTCTCAGTGATAATACCTTTCCTATACACATAATATATAAAATATACAATAGTTATCGGTGCAGCAGCATGTTTGGCTAGCACATGAACAATATCTCCTACCCCATAACTTCTAAAACACAAAATAAGAAATTTATGCTTAAAATTTACATGAAATCAGAGCATCCCTCAATCATAACAGTAAACCCACAACAGTGATTAGGTTTCCAACTTGTTTATGCAAACAGATTACTCTTAGCATCTATCAAACCCCTTGATATTTTCAGCAATGTAAAAGCTACTGAAATACGAAACTCAGAAAAGCTTCGGAATTTGTCGTACGAACACATGAAACAAGCGCAGAAATACGAAAAATTTGAAAAATGATTATGAAGCTCTGGAAGAAGTCGAGGAGATAATGAGTACCTTTGAATTTTGATTCCGGCTGCGAGCAAACCCTAGGGACTGAGACGGTTGAGAGAGATAGAGCGCGGCCACCCTGTGCGTCTGCGGTTCTCACTCACTCTTCGCTTGGCTTCTAAAACCCTAATCGGGGGTTTAAAAGCACCTTTTGATGAGGAAAAGGACAATCATGTCAACACGGCCTAAGTGCTCTACACTATGCATATGAGGGTAAAGTGGACTTTTCGACTTCTGATTTCATAATTCATTGGGTGAAATAATTTTTTAGCATGAAGTGGCTGTTTACTACAATGATAAAAATGTGTTGAGCTTTTGAATGATAATATGGGTTCGAACCTCTTCTGAATTAATCTAACATTTAATCTAATAAAATCTATCGTTTGACAAAAAAACAATTATTAAGAGAAACTCCATCCCACTAGCCTCTTATCTTGCGGTCTAATAATATTTCTTTTCATTTATAAGTAAGAGGTTTTAGATTCGATTCTCGTCAAAAAAGAATTTGAATCACATTATTACTAGTCCATAATAAAACATGAGCTCACTTCCCCATCCATTATTGTATATAATTTCATTTGTTCAAAACAAAAAAAAAACAAAAAAAAAAACCAAAAAAAAAAAAATTTACCCCACTAAGGCAATAATTATACCATCAATTAGACAAAGGCAATTACTGTCTTAATGAACAATAATTGACAATAACATTTAGACCTGGTAATTATTTATACGATCTGTTAACACGATACATAAACGACACGAAAATAATAGGTTTCGGATCAACATGATAACTTATTGGGTCGTTATCGAGTCACACGATAAAACGAGAGTGACATGCGGGTAACCTGTTTCGACACAATAAGAAAAATGTTATTTTGATGATTTTAATTGCATCCAAATCCTCTTTGTGAGAATCCCAGGAATCCGTGAATCATATCCGTTCATTGTACATCGTATGGTCAGAAATCATTTAAATATTTTTATTTAAAATTAAATATAAACAGTACCTGATAAAAACTGACCGCATGATTTACGGAACACAATTTACGAATCCACAAGATGCTCACCAAAAAGATCCGAAGAGAATCCTGTTGGATTTTAAATTTTTAAACTTACTAAAAAAACTTACTATAAAATACAATAGATAAGTGGATGTGTATATATTGTTTATTAATTATAAATTTTAAAAATTTAAGTTTTATTTATTTTTATAGAATACTATAGGCAAATAGTGAGATTAAAAAAAGAAAAGAAATTAGGTTCCTATCCCTCCTTTTGTTACTCCATTGATTAAAACCTTATTCATTTTTAATTTTTGATCAAGGTCTTCGGGTATTAATAACATCATTAATTGTTTCAATAATAAAATATATTCAGTTAGTGTTAAAAATGTTAGAATTAGTATATTTATATTTATGGCTAAATTTTTTATCATATAGTTTTATTTTTAGTTTGTACCCATTTTTAATTTGCAAATTTTTTTTTTATAATTTGTACCAATTTTCTTTCCGTTTTAATTTCTACCCATATTTTTAAAGTTTTATTTGTATTTGTGCCCATATGTTTACCATCACGTGATATTGTATAATTAATCAATGATAGAAAAATTATTATGGCTAAACTTTGTATCATATATTTATATTTTTAGTTTGTACCCACTTTTAATTTGCAACCTTTTTTTTAAAAAAAAATTTGTAGTATTTTCTTTTTAGTTTTAATTTGTACCCATGTATTAATTTCTTTTTACACCCATATTTTTTTAAATTTCATTTGTACTCATAATTTTTTAATCTTTTATTTGTATTCTAATTTATTTATAATGTATCCATTCTTATTTATTAATGTACCACTTTGTTATATGTGAAAAGTACCAATTTTTTAACACTATGGATACATTCTTTTGCCATTTATTATTTCTTATTGTTGCATAGTTTTTATCCATTTATTCAATCAAAATGTTTGAATTTTTTTATTGTAGCCGTTTCTAATAGTATTATAATAAGGGATTTTAAATTTATAGGATTATAAATCTCATAAAATATCAAACAATTAATGTCAAAACTATAAAAATATTAATATTAATAGTAATATAATGAGGTGTATAAAGTCAATAGACTTTGATCAAACTTTGAATACCATTAAGGTTTTAGTCAAAGAGTGTTAGGGACTAGGGACTGCATCCAAAGTATCCCTTAAAAAAATTATAAAACACATTAAAAATAAAAATATCAAGTAATTTAAAAACCAAACACATTAAAAAAATAATAATAATTAATTTACAAGTGTGAAAAATGTGAAAAACATGCAAATACTCGTAATCACATCCTCTACGCTTTGAGGATGGGTACATTGTCGTTTAAATTTTTAAAACCATACAAACCCTCATGAATAGTATTTTTAAAGGAGTTCAAAATGAATAAAATTCATAAGCATTAATGAATAAATCTGAAAAATGTGAAAGCATATATAGACGCTCATGATTGCATCCTCTACGTTTAGGCAATGGTTACATGGTCGTTTAGATTTGTAAAACCCTCCCAATCTCATGAATAGTATTTTTTATTTGAGTGAAAAATTAATAAAAATTATTGTAGAGGTGTGAAAAATGTAAAAAATACAATCACTCGTAATGACAAGCTTTACAACTTTTGTGAAGGGATCAACTTCGAAATTTGACACCAAAATCCATAAACCTTTGATTTAAATTTAACCGTCAATTGTCGTTTACACTTTATTCTACTCACCGAATTTCATTTTTGAAAAGTGATCTTTTAGCGGATGTAGAAAAATGAACTATTCGAATCGTTGGTATGACATTCCTATATTTACGGTTAACTAAAACATGAGTTGATGTTATATAGTTTCTAGAGACTTTATAAACTTTGAGCTATATTTTCACTAATGGTAAAACTCTGAATGTAATATCAACAATCTGAACCATTCATCTTTCTGCATCCTCTAAGAGATCATGTTTTCAAAAAAGAAAATCTGAAGAAAAAAAAAAATTGGTAAGAAGAATGGAACGTAAATATAAATGACAATTAATGGTTAAATTTAGATCTATAGTTTATGGATTATGGAAAATTTTAGTGAAAACATCGTCAATATAACTCTTGAAGATAATATATCAAGCCAAAGTTGCAATATCATTTCTCTTGGTGATTGATGAAAATTGAAGGGTTTTATTTTAAAAAACGTGCAAAGTTCCTCAACCTTAAAACACAACTCTCTTCATTTTGCATATCTTTGAACATTTGTATTTTGTAATATGCACTAATGTTTTTTCATTAGCCTCTTATTTTGGGGTATATAAACTTGAAAGACAAATGTTTTTTTTTTTTTTTAATGTTTTGAAGTAATATTTATGTAACAATATGGTATGTATATACTAATTTAGTATTATGTTTTACATTTTTTGGGTCAAATTACATTTTTCATTTTCATTTTTTATTGATTTAAGTATATTTTTCTTAAGGGGTAACGGATCGGGTCATATTACACGTTTATTTTAATGGGTGTTACACGACACTTTAAACCATAGGGTATGACATAAAAACATCACGAACATGAAAAACACAACACAAATGTCAAATCTAAGTACATTTCCATCCGTAAAATAAATTATCTCAGAGCTATTAAAACATATTATAATTTTTTTTTTTTTTTGTCACTTTCTTCTTCCTTTTTCCTTTTTCCTTTTGCCTTTTTCATTCTTTCTTCTTTCTTTCTTTCCTCCAGCTTCTTGAGACCTCTCCCCCTCCTTATCTTTCCATCCAGCTTCTCGAGACCTCTCCCCCTTCTATTTTTCTTTCTTCATATAGTAAGTGAAAGCTTTGAACATTGGAAGACGAACAACAATGGCTATGCTCTGAAAAAAATAAAATAAATTTAGAGGTAACTTCATTTTGCCCATATATAATTGTAACTTCATATAACATATTTAAAACATTTTAATTTCATACGTCTACAAAATCAGTTTTAATATAACGGAGTTGAGCAAGTACAATTAAATAGTTTAATTGTTTATAGCTAGGATTAATTAATAAGTTAATTAATTGAATGAATAGGTTTGTATTAGACGTTAAGTTAGTATCAAGCTTTAAGGCCCAATGATATTTGAACTGTTAAGCCCATTAACTTAAGTTTTATAACAACTTAAAACTCAAAGGGCACAAAAGCTCAATGGCTTTACACAGTTGGCCATAGAGAGGGTAAATATTTTTCTCTCTTAACTCTCTCCTTTCTCTCTAGAAGGTTGGCCACCATAGGAGAGGATAGTAGCATCTTCCTTTCCCTTGGTCACTCATCTCGCCAACATGGGAGAGGATACCAACATCTTCCTCTTCCTTGGTCACTCATCTCTTCTTCCCATCTCACATCAACATCTCTCTTTGATGTGGAGATATTAGAGGATCCCTATTTTGAGAACTTGGAGATTCTATTCCACCATCCAAATTAAAGAAGCCAAGGATCCAAATGTGCAAAGGAATGAAGACCCTCATTGGGTGAATAGCCCTTGCAAATGCAAAGAGGATCTACAAAGGTTATGGATTCTCAACTCTCTTGTAAATTTGAGTTGAGCCTTGGTTCACCACACTACTAGACTTTGAATTTCTTGATTAATATTTGTTTTTTTAATACATATGAGCATACTTCCGCCTTTTAATTGCTAATATCTCTATGTATATTACTCATATGATATTTCGTTTTCCTGTAAATTTATACTTCAATAATCTATGGTCCTTAAATCTTTATTTATCTGAAAAGGGAGAAAATTGTACCCCCAAAAAGGAAATTAACGGACAAAATTGTGCTGAGCAGATTACTGCTTAAGGAATGGAGAAAAAAAAAGAAAGAAAATGCATGGTGGAAAGAAGAAAATGCATGGGAAATGATTGATTAGCCAGTGATGGCAGAGTTGAGAGCACTATGAACATCAACTCCAATCTGAGCCTCAGCTTTCTCCAAATCAGTGGTAGACGAAGAAAGCTTCTGGGTGAACTCCGCAAGCCCCTTTTGTACTAAGCTTGCGTCAATCTGGTCAATCGGCACTGCCTCCACAGCCACTATATCAGCAACAGAATTTGCATGAATGAAAGCAAACCCGCTGCTCACAAAATACTTTGTCACGTCGCTGCCTTCATGCACCGATAGGACCCCGGGCTTGAGCTCTGCGATCGTTGGAACATGGCCCGGCAAAACACCCATTTGCCCAGTTGTTGCTGGTACCATGACCATGTCAACCTGACACACATTCTTCAGCTTGTTAATAAATTGTGGTTGGAGTCCAATAAAACAAGCATCATTGTGGTTAAGCAGCTAGCTATCTGAAAGTTTGATCATTACAAGTTAGCCGATGAATATATCACGAATACTATATGTTCACCAAGGCGAAACCAATAAACTAGAAACAAATCGAGTGTCAAGCTGCATTTTCAAATGTAAGTTCAGCCCAGACGAGTTTCGAACCCTAGCTATGTAGCTATGCCGGCCGAGTTTCGAACCCTAGCTAGTCACACAGATAGATATGAGAGGAAAGATTGCCATGAAGGAGGACCTGCTACTTCCAAATGAACAGGGTGATGAAGCATGCATAATGATTGTATATGTTCCTGATGCCTCTCAAACAAAGCTTACTGATTGTATATATTATGTTTTCTTCTTTTGGGTTGTCACACGATTGCTGTATTCATTTCGACCAAAAAAAAGAATACCGCAATCATGTGACAACCCAAAAGAAGAAAACATAATACTAATATAATATCTGAACCATTTGACAAACTAAGTCAAAATAATATCCAGATATGACAATACTGCATGTATATAGTGAACCAATAAAAATGAATCCATGAGAATTAAGGCAAAATCCCACAACATAAAATAATCAAAATTGGAACGTGAGAAGCCGATGAATAAGTATTTGCTTCTGGAAGAAATTGAAGAATTTCTTGGAAATTCTACAAGATTTATTCGTTCTCTTTTCTCTGACAGATGGTCAGAACTTCATTTGGGTTCGAATCGTAGTGACAGGTCCACTAGAGATTAGAAATTGTTGAAGAACGAACAAGATGTTTCTTTTGTCCGTTCTAGGCATCGGAAATAAAGAAATAGTTAATATACTCAAGATAATTACGTATTTACAAAATACCGTCTCACTTCATTCTATTTCATCATATTCAGGATGTAATATGGTTTCGAATGCAGATAAAAACAATAAATTTACAAATCATAATAAAAATAAACAATCCAAATATGAGAAGATACAAACAATAAAGCAAAAAAATAAAATAAAATAAAAACCAAAACTAAAGTGGGAAATCACGTATTAAAAAAAAACATGAAGGGTTAAGAAAAACAAAGCAAATGTTAAATCCAAAACAAAAGGCAATGGGGAGCAACGCAGACCGACCTCTTTGCCGGAGAGCTGGGAGGAATAAGGGAGGACGAAGTTGACGGTGAGTTTGGAAGGGAGGGAAGAAGGGGTGGGAGGGCGAGGTTCCATGTACGTTGATGGAGTGTGGGGTGGCTCCATGGTTGAACTCACTTTCTTCCATGCTTCCACGAAGGCTGAGTCCTTGTTGCTATTCGCTGGGACCTCTGTGCACATGGCACGGATCCTCGGCGGCCGACTGGATCGACCCAAGAGACGTGATGCTTGCCGGAACATGGTGCTTGCGTGCTGCCTTTCCGGGTTTCTTGTGTTACCAAGGAATTCAGAACAAATTGAAAATGTTGAAAAAAGGCCTAGTCCCTTTTCCTAATGATTTTCCTTATTTTTATGGGACTCTGATCTGAAAAGTGAGTGGATTTTGGTGAAGCTGTTACAGACTTTTGAGTTTTTGAAAAGAAAAAAAAAAAAAAAAATGCTTTTCATGCTTATTGGTTAATTTGAGTTTAAATCTAGTATTCATCTTTACTTGTAATTGAGAGGTCTTAGATTCAATTTAACCACAATTGCATTTTTTTAATAAAAAATTTGGAGTGCACAATAATTTTTATGGAGCGTCAATAATAGCATATAAAAATAGGGAAGTGTTATTGGTACTCTAAAAATCTCATTCTACACTCCTCACAAATGTATTTTTCTTTCTAAATATAGAAAGTTTGGAGTGTAAAATGAGAATTTTGGAGTGCCAATAACAATTTCCTAAAAATAATGCATATCAGTTTAACTCCTCTAAGTGTCAGATTTAAGCCACATAGTACTACAATTTAGTGGTCTACATTTTCGCTTGTAAGTGAGAGGTCTTAGGTTCGATTCTCGCCAAAAGTGAATATGAACCACATTATTACTAGCCCATTGTGAGACTTAGCTTACTTCCCCATCCCCTTAGGTAAATAATATCATTTGTTAAAAAAAAAAAAGTGTCGGATTCAAGAACTTTTCCTTAAATAGGTGATCTAAAAAAACTTATAATTTAATTCTTAAATAGAAAGTGATGAATTGCCTTAATAGTTAAAACTCTCCCCCACTTTCCCTTGTGTACAGTATCGCTTGTACACAAAAAATGGTGCTTTACTGCATCAATGGTGGAAAGTAATCATGTCTGTGCATCATGACGTAGGTTTGATCCTACTGACTCCCATCCTCTTAATAATTAACTGTCTGACCCACTAACGATATCGTTCTACTAAAAAAAAAACACATATTCATCGTCCACAACCACAAATTCTACTAATACAAAGTTAACATAAAAAGATTTCTTTTATCAATAATATACTAAGATTGTTTTAGCAGTTGTTACTGACACTCTAAAAAAAGTCCTTAAACACTTCTCCTAAGCATATTTTTTTTTTTCCATATATTTCTACATGGCTATAGTGCAACATGGCTTTTGTAGAGCACCAATAATATTTTTTTTTATTACAAGCGATATTCTACGTTAATCTATATTACATGAGGGAGGAAGTTTAAATCTAAGATATAGTGGGTTAAAAACCAAAAAAAGGCTAACCACTAACACAATTCACTACTTGCGGAGTGCCAAGGTTAACAATATCTTTTCGAAAATCAAAGTCTGAATCAATTCCAATGTTTTCCTAGATAAAGCAAAGTCAATAGTTGACAATAAGTTTTGGAACATAACGGTGTTATAGTCAGTTCCATATAATTAAATGTCATTCATTTTGTTACTTAGTACTACGGTTTAATGGTATTCCTCTTCACTTGTAAGTAAGAGATCTTAGGTTCGATTTCCGCTATAGGCGAATTTGAACCCCATTATTGCTAGCCTATTGTGAGGCTAAGCACACCCATTCCCCTTAATTTAGATAATATCACTTGTTAAGTCATTCACTTTGAAAATAAATGTGACTCAAACTTCCAACAACAAAAAAATGACCAAAATAAACAAGAAATTATACGTATACGTCTATGGTAATTAAACTGATGTCGTTCTCCTACAAAACTGGATCACGAATCAATAATAATCAAATGTTGTTTTTCCTTCACTGTGATCTTCAGTTCTGAAGCGCAACTTGAGGTAAATTTCTTGCCGTGAAAATTTTGGTTAGACTTTCTTGTATGTGAAATTCCGTTTCCGAATTTTACTATTTTTGTATTTCGCATTTACTTATTTAGAATCTGTAGACCTTTTGGGAATCACTCCTAGTATTTTTGGGTAGAACACGACCTTATCAACGTGTAGGTAAAAACTATTCACAAAACAGAGTAATAATGAAGGAGAGAAAAGCAAGCAAAGGCAGGGTTAAAATGATCATTTGGACCATCTACTTCTGAAGGGCTGCAGCAAAGCTGGAGTAGCTTTCCCGTTTTAGAAAGCGACGTGTGTGGCCCAGATGGGTTTCCCCCCTTGACCCGTGACTGACCCGTTTCCGGGCAATTTTTGCAGGCAAATTTCCTGCTGCTTACGGTGGTTTGTCCCGCTGAATTTAAGAAAAATTAATGAAAATGACTTGAAAACTTTGAGTTTTAACGATAAGGACAAAATAAAAGGTAAAATGAATAATACCAGGATTGACTTTTTAGTGTAAAAATGTAGTTTTTCGTTAAAGTGAACAGTACCGTGAGCTTTTTGTTAAAACTCTCTTGAATTTATCCACAACCAAAGAAAGCTCTCTATATTAGAAACAGTGATTTTTTACATTAGACTATTAATTTCTAGTATAAACTAACTGGTCGTGCTATCTACACATTCATTTTTACCTGTCACGCACTATATTAATTTGTGTCATTGATCTTCAATTCATTCGATACAATGGTCGAAAATCAGAAAACCCAGTGTAGTGCGAGCGGTAAAAAAAGGTGTAGATATAGCACCACCCTAAACTGACATCCTATGCTCTGTCTTCTTTAATTTGCCCTAAAAATTTTACACTCCATGTGCCTCTGATTCCATCGAGGAAAGCTGCACACCTATAACCAATTCTTTCATACAACTTTCAGCCTATTTACAAAAGAAAGCAGCCACGCCTTTGCCGGAGCAGAAAATACCGGCAAAGAAGCCACACCGGTGCTGTGCCAATGCAAAACATAAAGGATCCTTGCTTACAGCAGAATAGCAGAAAACCATAGAACCATTACGATCTCTATTGTCTTTCGTTTGTCTTACGGGCCAGACTCTTGTGCCCAAAAGGCGTCCGGATCTGGGATATATACAGAAGGATCTTCGATTTCCAAATTTGCTATATGCCAGTCCACAAACCGCGCTTGTATTAACTTCAATAGCAGGAGAATCGTTGGCAAAAGCCACCATTTATCATCATCCCTGAGACCACGCACAATTCAGAAGGAAATATACGTCACATTGATATGTATGTAAGATACAATGCACGTATGAAGAAGATAAAAAGAATACTATTCACGCCAGAGATTGATCAGTTTTTACATTCTATGCGCTATTCATAGTTCTCAGCATGTTGACCAAAGGCTTCTAGCAGCATAAAACCATCAGTGCAGTGAGAATATTCTTCAACTTCCAAGACTTCGACACAGTTTGTGCAGCTATGTGAGTAATAAAAAGTCCAAAAAGGAGAACCGTGTTGTGTGATTAAATTTGTTTTCTCAAAATTTTCACTCTGTACCATAACCAAGCATGAACAGTCTTTTGGATGCCTTTCTATGCAAATACAATGGATGATTAAACTATTTTCTGTTGTTTGGTTTTGGATCTTTCACAAGGTTATCACATTTAAGGAACTAAGGCTAAACATGATTGCACCCAACGGAAATTTAACGTCAGCTCATTTCTAAAATTTTTAGTGGTTCACCAAAGTTGAGCAGAACAAAGAACTCTTCATGCTCTACAAACAGGTGAATATGGTAATGGCCACGAACCACAGATGAATTGGATTCGTCACCTTCTAATATTGAATCGATTATACTAATTTTGTAAACATTCCCCTCACCTTGTCCTGGGCCTCCTGGCTATGCCAGTGCAATCAGAGTTGTTATGGATAGAAATATTGGTCCTAACTACAAAGTTTCCTGTCCCCTCAATAATGCTGTATTTGAAAAAGATTTGCAGATGTCCTATGAACTTTAGAGACCCAAATCAATATAGCCCGCTGAAGCACAAGTCTTTCATTTATCGCGTAGTTATGGAAGTGATCTTAATCCGCAAGGAGCATGATAAGCAATCAGGGTAAAGCGGAAGTTTTCACAGAGACATTAACATGCGTAACAAGGAATCTGACTACTAGTTTCAAGATAGAATGAAGTTGAGTTGAGGACTCACCTTCTAGTGTTCCATGTATCTGACTTGCCAGGTGGCCGGAAAAAGGAAAATCCATAATAAAAAATGCCACACATTAATGCGACCACCTGCAGAAGTCAAAATTGATTATATGATTATTAGAATAATACTCGACTGCAGAAGAACTGAACGCTAATGCTTAGGCTCAGACTTGCATCACAGTAATTTTTAATGTGTATGTGTACATAAAAGAAGATATGTTATAATTAGATTAAGATAAAAGGAAAGCCAGGAAGCATCTCACGAAACAAAATTTGCACACTCTACAAGGCATGTGACATAGCTCAGTGTCTCATTTATAACCAAAAGTTGGCCTAACTTGCGATAGGGATTTCAAAGGGCAATCCCGCTAAACCATATTTCAAGCTCTGAAACTCACCACATTAGAAAGGGATGTAGCATTCCACAATGCATATACACGAGCAAGTGAAGCTCTTCTAAGTTCCTTGCTGAATAAAGCATTTAATCCAGCGAGGAAGGGAGAAAGCAAGGATAGAGGTAGTATAAGCAATACAGCAAGGAAAGCCCCCAGAGATATCCAGTAGAACTGAAGCAACATAAGAAGAGTGACAGAAAGGTCTGCTAAAAGCATGAAACTTATCAGCCGCAACAGGGTGTCCTGCAACATGAGTTTTATTAGGTCTTGAACAGCGTCAAGATTCAGCCTACATTTAAACACCATAGAAGACCTATTTGAAGTACCTGACGACCAACAGGTCTTGTGTTGTGCAGTAAGAGAGAAAGTGGAAACAGGAAGTCCCTTTTATAATCCAAAGATTTCAAGGTAGTATGATTTATAAGACCTCCATTAATTCCTCCAGTTATCCTTTTAACAGATAATGCATGACCTACCAACGGCCAACTTTGCTGCATCTGCTTAAGACATTTTCTTGTACATGCAACATTAGACCTGAATTTTGATAGACAATGAACAAAGTAGTCAATAATCAACTATACTAAACAATATATACAGGGTTCAGAAATTAATCATGTGAGCATTATAAGGGTTCTAGCAGGCTATTTACTTTATCTCCAAATGACGTCAGTTACTCGGAAGTTTACACCTACAAATGATCAAATAAAAAAGGAAAATAAAAATTCATTGTTCCCTCCATATCATGCCAGTCGTACTAGTTTGATAAAATTTCCAATGAACACTGACATAATTGAATGGCATCATCCTGGTCTCACAATTGTACTTTTTGTTACTTCTCAACATGAAGATTTATTTCTTTGGTCCCACTATTTTTTCCTTCCCAGTTCTTGGTGGAGGGAGAATTTCTTCCTTTCCAAATCAAAGTCCAGTGTTGGAATATATGTTGTCCCACATCCTAGCGGCTTAAGCTTTTGAGAATTTAAACAAACAATTTTATCATGGTATCACAGTGGAGACCCTTCTATCAGACTCAACAACCATCCCCTCACATTTGTCCAGACTCAGCCGTTTTGTGGATCAGTTATATCAGGTCATGCGCAGCATGCCTGGCCAAACAGAACATGTCTCGTGATAACTTGCCCATGCAATACCATGTTACATTTTAAAGCTTTCAACCAAAACTAATCGGCAAGAAGTGGAGAGGTCCAGGCTCTTATATTTATTTTATACACAGCTTATGATTCCAGATGTAGGATCTTATTTATGAACACATTGTACTTTCAGTTCCATTTTGTTTTCGAACTCTCAACTAAAGGAAAACTAACCTATTACCGTGTTCTCAACTTCCAATCAAACAAAATTTTCATATAGGTAGATTAGACAAGGAAAATTAATATCTTCATCAGAAACAATCAGTCTGAAAGGTTCAAAGGTTGCATCTTAAATTGGTTGTGGAAACTCAAAATGGAAAACGGATAATCCCATTATATGTGTTTTGAAACATAAAAAATTGGTGATCCAGTGAGTGTGCTAGCAATCAACAGATGCTCTTGAAAAAAAAAAAAAAAAAAAAAAAAAAACACACAAAAGTGCAATTGCTCAAATTTACCTTGGTAGCTCGTTACCATTTCTATCCCCCATATCAGACTGGTGCACACTTTGAAGAGGATAATCCCCAACGACTACCAATATCCCCAGCTGATAATAACCAGTAGCTGTTGCTTGAAACCATCCAAGTTCAACTTTAACCCCATGAAATGCAAGTTGAGGGTTTGCATGGCTGTTTATCCAATTAATCACAGGAATCAGGTGAGAACGAATAGATCCTTGCCTCACCATCCTCAACTGGGCATTCAAACCAGCCACCAAATGATTCCAAACAGTTTCTGGAACATGCTGAGAATAGAATGACATAATTTACATCAGATATAGATAACAAAAATAATGATTAAATGGTTACTTAAGTATCATGTGAATCCACAGACCTGACCAAGGAGGTTGGTCAACAACGTATCATTGTGAAGATTATAAGGTGACATATAGCTGCCATCACCACCAAAAATTATGCACATGGGAAACCTTTTCTGTATGATTGATACCATATCTAGACGCTTCTCATCACCACCGAGGAAAAAATCAATATATGCTACCATTAAGTCTGGTGTTGCTCCAACCTGCATCATTTTCAATTCTGAATATGAGAGATAGAAAACATAGACCATCCAAAAATAGAAAAATGAAGAACCAACGAAAACCCTATTACACAAAAAGAACCAAAATGACCAACGAAATTTGACAAAGTAGGAAAGGAAGTGCAACCCGTTTACTCATTCATAATGAGACCTTGACAGAACCAGTTCATACACTCAATGTTTGTTTCAACGCCTTGAGAGGATGTTTTTTTTTTTTTCTACGGTTCCTCTCCTAAACAATCTACATAATCGAAGAGACATTGCTCCACAAACATCTACTTTTGTCTCCCCTAAGCCCCCTTCTAATGCACCTTTTTTTTTTTTTTTTTTTACTTTAAAGTGAAGTCAGTAGAGGAAAGATCCTATTCTATTAGTGAAAAGGAACAGGTAAATTGTGAATGCAGTTCCATTACAGACTGAGGTATAACTACGTGAACTTTGGAAACCTAATAGAACCTACAATACTTGCTTTGTTGTTCACTAGCAAGGATTTGCAGTTAAGTAACTTGATGATCAATTCAAAAAATCATCCCACTATGATTTTATGATACGCAAGCAGATTGATAGAAAAAGCGGCAGATCCAGATAACAATGTTCCATGACATGTAAAATGTGTGATAATTGCCTGACAACCTTTTCTATGGTCCAGATAATAACCTGCTTGCTGATGGATTTATTTTATTTTCGTTGGTAAAAATTCTCACATAAAATGACCACTTGGGAGTTGGGATAGAATCCTTGTGTGATTTATTTTCATTTCCAGAGATTGTACCATTTTTTTTCGTTTCAGCAGTGAATGATAACTTTCACTAATGCTTGAGCTTGATCGATCCTAAGCTGATAAAGGAATGAATCTTGCTAAGAGTTGAAGACAGAAATCCGAGTTTCACATTACATTACAGATGGATGCATCAAGAAAGATAAACAAAAGATCCGCACTTAATTAATGATGTTAAAGGGCATCTGTAAGTTGTCTACTTCTGAGAGCTCGAGCAAGTTCCACAGAAGGTGTTGAAATCTTTTTGGATTAAATTTTCTTTTTTTATTTCTAAATCTGGTGAAATGAGCATCCAACTGAGCGGAACAGCCAGCATTAGTCTCTAACGATCACTAGAGGTTCGCCAATCTTGAAAACCTACGGAGTATGTATATGAACTATGAAGCTTGAAAAGAAATGATTCATATAATAAATGTAATTACAAAAATACCCGTAAGGATGTGTAATAGAAAGAGTAAAACCTTCATCCCTTTGTACAAGGCTCGTGATCTGCAAGACCGAAGGCATGAATGGTCATATTCTGACTTCACATATTCCTGAAGGCGGTGAACCTTATTTCTTTGCCGCCACTGTTTCCAGGACCAGGAACAAGGATATGCAAGAACTGAAAGTATACTATGCACAGACCCTTCCCACCAATCATATGCAGCAACAGAATTGATCTCATCAATAAATCTGTTAAATGCATCTTCGTACCTGTACCAAAAGTTAGGGTTGAAAGTTGAAACACAAATAAATAATGTAATTTAGTAGACAGAACAACGGAATGCTAACCTAAGTGGTGCTTTCGATTCAAGACTTACCTTGGACCAACAGTTAACTAGTTATAGTAGTTTTAAGAGAGAAATGTGTTATTTACTAAAGCAAAAAGTCCTGAGAGAAAAAAAAAAAATCAAATCAAATGATTAGAACATGTTTCAAGTGTACTGATACCAATGGCAATACCCACCCCAACCATAATCCCAGTATCAGATATACCAACTCAAAAGATCAACACCGCATAAAAATTATGGTGTTGTATGGTCTCAAAGTTCAGTTATTTTCTTACACAATTTCAATGACCGCACTAGGTGGAGAGTATGGAAGATGCCATGGTTCTCTGAAAGTATTTGGACCCATAAAGTACATCCGATGAACATGGCTTTGAGTTTCTTCAACTCTGGTTCCCCGCACCTAAGTTATTATTATTTACGGAAAAAAAACACATAAATAGGTCAAAAATTCTGCAAGTCAATAAAATTGTCTCTGATAAAAAAAAAAGGCATAAAGAATGAAGCGATACTTGTGTATACCTCAGATAGGGAAAGAAGATAGGGTAAGTGATGATGACTGTGCTGTTCAATTGAACCACCCCTCTGGTAAGAACAGGTTCCAACAAATTTGATTCTCAATGTACTTAACAACAGAGCAAGAATCCCCAAAATGCATGACAGTAAAATTGCAAAAGGCCAGGGACCCCCAAAGGTATACAAAAGCTCCTCAAGAGGTGTATAGCATTTTGGCATCCTATACTTGTCTGATACACATTTATAGGGACATGATGACTGAGTCACCCCACCTGCAGCAAGTGTGCACGATTCATGAGATGAAAGCCAGCATTTAAAAAGAAAGATCATAAAACAAAAACTCCATTGGTAAATTTGGGAAGAGGAGGAGGGGGGAGGGGGGGGGGGGGTGGGTTGGACATGGTCATCATAGTACCTCGCACATAGATAAACTCAGAACGACTGGGAAGAAGATCAACAGAACAGGGAGTACAAAGATGTGAATCGGAGCCATCAACATTTTTGAATGAGCCAACAGGACATTCCTGTAAAAGAAATCAATGCTCAAAATCCTTCAAACAAACCCAAATTGATCAATAAACCTTTGATTTCTATATATAGAATCTGCAACACTGACACTCAGCCCAATTCTGTCCAAAGGTTCAATCAATTCTTTTATGATGTCTTACCCAGAAAAGGAAGGGAAGGGCAAAGATTGTTGAAAAGGAGTCCAAGAAGAAGTCAAGCTTGAGGCCGAGAAAAGCCCCTGCTGCTTTCCTTTCTGTTATAGTGGTTTCTCTGAATTTATTTGTAGAATAAAGCTAGTCGTGTCAAGGTGGTGTGTTTCTTAGGTCCAAGGTCAAAGACACAACAGATGTGAAATCCAATTTTTTTAAGCATGTCCAATTGGTTTAGGTTGGGTTCATGTGAAAGTGCATGGGATTTCCATCATTTGTTACGACAAATAAGAAAAGGAAATATCAATTACAAAAAATGCCACATGAATTCCTATTTAAATAGGTTGAGGCACATATCAAGCAGTCCTCTTTTAATTCCTTTTTTTATTTGGAAATCTAAGGTTGCAACCAAGGTTAGGTTTTGGCTTGGTTGTTGGTACACAGGAAGGTTAACACCTGAGATTTTCTCCAGACACAAGCAATAGTTTGGGGGAGAATGCACCGCGTTTTCTTCTCTTGCTCTTTTAGCTCGAAGTTACAGCTTTTCATAAATGGGATAAAGTTTGTTCAGAGGTGGCAAAACACTGTTTTTCTTGGTTTGGTGAGAATTTTAAAGTATTGGGTGGTGGATAAAGGCTTAATACATATGGGATCATATGATGATGTAGATTATTAGAGCTATTTGGACAGAAAGGAGTCAGCAAATCTTAGAAAATGTTAGAGAGTGGAAGTGGAGGAGATATGGGAGAAGGTCAAGTATTGGGCAGTGCTTTGGTCTTCTGTCTCTCCTGTCTTTAGGAACACATCTCTATCTGATATTATACTAGGATAAGAAAGCTGTAGTGCCATGATTAATTTTGGTTTCTTAACTTAGAGACAGTTTCTCTTACGAAATAAAATTTCATTTGTTTCGTTTAAAAAGAAAAGAAAAGAGACAATATCAAATAAATTTTACCTTGCAGAAGGTGCCGTATAGGCCCTTAGGGCATTTTTTTCCAGTGATAGTGCCATCATTTCCATGACAACCTCCATCATCCCCAGCACCTCCACTAACAGACACCACCAAGAAAGTAAATGCTGTTATTGGTTTTTTTTTTGTGCTATACCTTACTAAAAAAAAGAACAAAGAAAACCATTCAAGAAACATTGATTCCAAGATGAAAATTCTGAGCTCAAAGATGCTTAAACCAATATGCTGCATGTAGACCTGAATGGAAACTTAAAAGATAACATGTAATATTGAAAACAGAAAAGCATGTTTTAAAACACTTTTAGCATAGCATATAATAACTTCCACATGCAGCGTATTGGTTTTAGCATAGCAAATTATTTTTTGTATACGGAGTTTCTGCATTTTATGAGAGGCCCCACAGAATCTGGCATTAAAATCATGCACAGAATTTGGGTGTAAGGAAGTGATAGTGATGTTTTCCAAGAGTATCAGAACAAAAAGCTGGAAACAACACACAGCATACTGTGTTAATTAACCATTTGTCATCCAAAAAGGATATTCAAAGAGTTGAAAGCAGCACCAAGTGTACCAATGTGCAACTTATGTACAATATAAAGACACTAAATTTTACCTGCTGTTAATGGAGCCACTTATACTAGCAACCGGAACATATTCATCCCCAAAATCTATCTTAGACCAATGAAAATGAACTCTTCCACCCCCACCTCCACCTCCACCCAGCGGACCACCTTTGCCCCCAGCAACGGATAAAGATGAACTCTGTGTAAGTAATCTAAGCTCCTGAAGGAAAATAAGGATTGTCCCTCCTGAGCCTCCACCAAGTCCGCCAATCGAAGAACCATTACCCTTTATAGCCGCTTTATCAAAGCTTTGACCATCAGCACTCAAAGTTCCAAAGACATCAAGCCTTAAGAGTGGCCACTGGATGGACCCCATGACTGACAAGCATGAGATTGATTGTAAGTGAGATCCAAGTACAGTGTCAAATATATCTAAACTATTAATCCATAACTTCAGCCTCTTGGATCTTGTATCAACAGAACAACACCAAATTGCATGGCGCTACAATACATTAGTCCCACTAAAGAGGGTTCTGGGAAGGCATATCTGGTTATGGTCCCAACATTTGACATTTTTATATTAATTGACTGTTAGAAAAATATTAATAAGGTTATGCTGAACTGTGCAAGATCTTTTACTGTTGCAAAATCTTTGTTACGTCGTGGGTTAACAATAACTTTATATCCTAACACCACACGCATATGCAGGACTCTTTCACCACCTGAGCCTAACATATAAATTTCAGCGCCTGTTGGCAAGTTGCAGTTGCATGGATTTGAACTGAAGATCTCACGAATACTATGAAAAATTGCTGGTTTACCTCCATTCTTAAAAGCTGCTATGATGTGGGCACAATTTAATCTGTACTATAACACTTACCGATCATTCCCCCTCCAACCACATTCCCATACGACGGATTCGGACCCTCAGCTCCACTCCCCAATTCACATGGGAGATCTGCATTGCCATATTCATTACCACCATTGCATACCCTCCCATTAAAATATCCAGAGCCCCCTCTTCCCCCATGTCCAGCACCACTACCAGCTCCATTTGAATAGTTTCCACTTCCAATACCTTTACTGCAACCTGAAAAACATGGTTTTGATTTAGTTAGATGCTTAAAAGATTGCACATCTTAGTTCCCGAATAAACTCCTTTACCTAGTTCTGATGCAGTGATCAGGCCATTATTATTAACAATAATAGTCCTCGCCCTGTGGATGTGAATAACACTTCCCTTCACAATGCCATCTACAAGAAGATCCTCAACACGACATATCTGTAAAATGTTAGCAAATATTATTTTAACAATAAAAATGAGCCTACAAGTTGATACTTCAAGGGGGGTAACCAACTGGTAAGAAAAAGTTATTTCATTAAAGAGTTGAAGCCGGATATAGAAGAAAGTAACCAAAAACAAAAGTCTTGGTATTGGAAAAACTCATGGCCAGCACCATAAGACCATAAATGGAAGTCTGTACAAACTTGGACCAGTGTCCTGCTTTTAAACTACAGGGAGAAAATATAGATAGATAGAACGAAAGAAAGGAAGAAAGAAAGAAGAGACAGGAATTCCTCTTGCAGGTAAAAAATAACATTATGATTTATGATTTAAACTTAGTAACTAATATGGTTCCACCCAGGAAAGATTAGATTCTGTATAGGAATTAATTTCCTGTGACTCCTATCCAAATGACTAGAAATCTAAGCATTCAAAAAATAGAGACTTCTAACCTTACAAAATAACAATAAAACATGGATAAGAAAATAAACAACAATTAATATACAGCAGATATCGCTGAAAATGCATTAGAATCTCCATGTATCTCTAATAAAATTCTGCCTCTTACTTGAAGTGAAAAGGAAAGCGTATAATTAACATGGCAATCATCTGGTGGAGTAATCAAATCCAACGGGCATGTTTGACTCTCACACAGGGATTTTGTTACCCTACAAAATTGGATTCAAAACAAATATTCATAGAACTTCTCAGGCCAAATAGACAAGAAAACGTAAGCTGAGAGCAACAATACACTAAACTTCATACTCACACATTTCTGCTAGCATCATCATCCAATGGAGCCTGAAGTAAAGAACCAGCACCAACCTGTTGTAAGAAGCATAAAAAGTTGTAAGGCGGTTTGCCAAAATGGAATTCAAGAGTTTCACATCCATAGAAAAGAATGTAGCAGAAGAACTGCATACAAAAATATCCACTTTGGTCCGAATAAAGGAAACAAAATGGAGCACTAGGGAGAAAAAACACACATATAAAGTTAGTAATAGCAAAAATGTCACAATCTAAAAGCACTGAAAACAAAAACTTCTCATAGGTTCTAGATAGGGCCAAGTGTCAATACCACATCTTATTTAAAACAAATATCATATAGGATTGATGTGAGGATGATGACGATGTTGATAACGATGACAACAACGAGATAATGTATACTTACAACAGAATCAATAGACAAACAGGATTGATTTTGCAAATCTATGAGCTCTTGCTTTTTCAAATTAGAATTGCACTAAAATTTTTTTTTTTTTTTTTTTGAGAAGAAACGATGACACTAAAATATTAGAAGCAAACTTTTAGAACATGAGAGAAAGAAAGTAGTAAAATAATTTCATGATACAAGTTTATCCATGAATGGCTTACTGTTATGTTATAAAAGAGAGACAAGGAGAGTCGCTGGGCTTTTATTGCATCACCATGGCCAGTCAACTTCAGTAGTCCCTGACCATATACACCCAAGTTTGTATTTGAACTGATGATAGAGTTATGCTGCAAAACACAAAGCACCAACCCAGATTTTCAATTCCAACAAAGGTGAAAGCTATAAGTGCAAGTAATTCAAAACATAAATTAGGATGAGGTTCAGACAATCATACCCTCAGAACAATCAGATTCCTGACTTCAAGAACGGAAGCAGTAACAATGGTATTTCCACCACCATCTATTTGAATTTTGGAGTTCCACATGAGTAACATCTTGACAGAAACTCTAAATGCACCAAAAACCTTCATTTTAATTTAAACAAAGAGAAAGCTTCACCCAATTAGTTCATGAACAACACTCATGAGTCAGCTTATAACATAGGCAGACATGATTATATTACAGCTTATAATACACAAAATCTAAAAGTGAAAAAAAAAAATTCTAATGAAACTACATATAGAAGTTGGATCCACTTTGGTGTTCCGCCTAAGAAACCAATTCTATTCCTTTTGACTTTCTTGGTCGGGTACCGTAAAAAGTTATGTTAGCAAAATTTTTAAGTACCATTAAAAAATTTGAACTTGAGTTTAGCCTCATCTTTCTAAGGCAGCTTGAGCTTCGGTTTGAGGCCCTTCATAGAGGTAATGGCTCAAGCTTAATTGAGATTAGATCAACCCAAGCTCAAACAAGCCAGATAATGAACCTGTCTTGGCTTTCTTGGCTTGTTTTCATCAAGGATTTAAACTCCAGACAATTGCTTGTAATTCAATAGAACATTCTATTTACGAAAATGAAATGTTCTAATAGTTGCTTGCCTTTATGATGGAATCACTCATCAGAAGTTCTTCTGCAACAAGCTCAAATTCTGAAATTGGATACTCAGACAGTCCAAAGATGATGCTGCCTCCACGGTATAGACTGATTTGGCCTCTCACCTTTCAATCAAAGAGGATGTATTCATAAGTTCAGTGCATGTATCTTCTGTGCTGAGTGTATAAAATAAAGGAATCCACTTATACTAAAGTGGAAATAAATACACGATAAAATGATATACTAGACACAAGCTTCTTGAACAAGTCTATGGACATGCCATAGTACCTTTAAGATGAAAAAACAGGTGCCTGAATCAAGTCTATATAACAGGGGAGATTCCACAATGAAATATTATGAAGCCGGATTTTATGCATTATTTAATTGTCACACCACCATGGGAACAGAAATATTTTTATAAAAACAAATAAATTGTCACATGAAAACTAATTAATTACTTGAGAAGACTTAAAATTGGCAACCTGAACTCTGGTCCAAAGAAGTGGAACCAACACTTTTGCATTATTCTCCACAAAAACATGCGACCATAACGGTCTGGTAGGAAAATCGAGCAAAGGGGTTTCAGTTTCTGTTGTGATATTGTCATTTCCAACTCTTAAACTAAGTAAATCTGCATTAAAGTATGTGCCAGCTGCTCCTGCATTCCCAGGACACCCAATACTCAAACCACCTGACATGGAAAAAGCATAATAAATTCAAAAGCTCCATTTTTTTTTAGAAAATAGCTTTACAAAAGAAAACGAATAGTTTTTCTAGAAATAATCAATGTTGGAAACTAGACATAAGCTTGTGTTTGTGAGTCTTTATAAACACTAGACGCTTAGAAACTGAAAAGTTTATTACTTGAAAGTACGTATAGCAATTAATAGAATAACACAGATATGCTTTTTATCATTAAAAAAGAAACAATTTTATTAGAAGGAAACTAGTACAGACAGTAAACAAATGTCCACCAAGAACCAGTTATATACAGATTATCAAAAACAATACTATAATGGTAACATTATCCTACAACGGCCTTCCAATCTAGAAAAATAGACGACAGAGAACAATGAACAACCCATGTACTCTGATGAATAGAAGCCCAAAGTGAAGTCAACAACCTCGCCCTTTCCCACACAGCTATTCCTCCATATGTTTTAAGGACGTATTTTCTGCATCTTGAAATCAGGGGAAACAAGGATACCCTCGTAAAGGGCATATTTGTAGTAGTGACACCCCCCTATTATTGTTAAAATATTTGTATTGTGGTAGGGCTACCCCCTTATTATTTGTTAGAAAAATTCCTATTGTAGTAGTGCCACCCCCTTATATCAACATAAGGCTCTGCCTCTAAAAGTCATACCATTAGGGGCAGGGTGCGTTATACAGTGGTGCCTGGATATATATTGGAGGCAATAAGCTACAAAAGAAAAGTGAGGCCGAAATAACCTTAGTCAGGAAAAGTTTTTACATCTGTCCGATAAACAAACAGATTGAAGGGTCTTATACGTATACTTTCTAAGGTTTCACATAAGTTAGGACTTTTGATCTACTTTCTAGTAGATAGAACAAAGTATATGTAAAATAACATTACCACATTATGAACAATTTCTTGTACGCAACCATTCAGATGGATAAATTTACAACTCTAACATAAGAACCAAACATTTAGAAGTTTAAAAATTTTTGCTCTATCTACCAGATAAAGATGTCTGAAAAATGGTACAAACCATGCACAGTGACTGTTACATCTTCTTGTATGCTGTAGCAATCAAGTGAGATTCTTCCACCACCACCTCCACCCAATCCTCTTCCGCCAGCAGCACTTACAGTACCATATCCCTTCCTGTGGACAGGACCAAAATGCAAACAATTGAAAAGAATCAGAGAAGTTAATTTAGTTTGAATGCATTCTTTGAAGTAAATAAATGCATAAGCATATCACCATTCATCTACCAACATTCTCAAGAAAAAACAAAATGAAAGATGGCTAACAATAAGAAGAAAGAATGTTAATCCTATAAAGGTTTTGATGAACTGTTCATCATTATGGAAATTGATATAATTTTAAATTGAAGGTGAAGTGAACAATGAACAAGAGAAACAAATTGTTCAGTATCCATGTATCTCTATAAAAATGCCAGTGGATAAGCATTTTCAGCCTTGTTGAGTGAAGGGCATGCAAAACTGGAAGGTGGGAACAGAATAACTTTTGAAAAGTATAAGGGCAGAGGTCGAAGATCTGTGATATAGAGTGAATGTTCCGTCATCCTTATGGCCATCTTTCCCTAAACACTTGACTGACATTCACGTTAGTCTAACTCACATTGATTTGGCTGAAATTTTGTAGTGTGTGTGGTTTTCTCTGTTTTGCGCTTCTTAGTTTCTCTTGCCTAGGTCAACTATTGTCCTCTATGAACTTTCTTTTCCAACCCATAAAATAATAACAAATAAAACATGTATCGACCAGCCCTTAAACAGTTTTGTGCATCACCACACCAAAAGTAGAAGGACAATATAAAAAGTATCTACTCACAACTTTACAGCATGTACAAAAATACTTCCACCAGATCCTCCTCCACCAGTAGTCCCTCCGTCCCCTCCTTCTGCAGTTACAGACCCATTTATATATACCATATCCTTGACTAGAAGCTTGACACGTCCTCCACCATTCCCTCCAAATGGAATTTTAGTAGATGTACCACCACCCTTGCTCCCGTAACTCCATGGCTCAGACAATGTTGACCAAGTATAAACATCACCACCCCAGTAACTTGTCTGATTATTTTTCAAGCAAGAAGCACCTCTGCCACCATGCCCTCCACCACCTCCATCATAGCCCACTGGAGTCCCACTAGTTTGAGAAGGCGGCAATCCACCCAAAGATGTTGTATTAATATAAGAGTTGTATTCCATAGTCAGATTTGCCGCCGAAAAAACTACAGAACCAGCAACTATTTCTGCAGAGTGACCAATTTTAACATTTCCTGACATATTAAATGTAATCATGCAGCCTTCTATTGGACACACAATTGATACATGAGGGAGAATCTCCAAGTTTCCAGTCCCACGAATGTAAAGGTCAGAACTTAAATACGAGTTTGAGTTTAGCAAGCATGTAGTATTGAATGATCCAACACCCTCCAGGTCCTCACAAGATACTTTATCTTTCAACGGGGATGATGGCATTGGGATCTTGTAAGTTGAGGTGCTTCTTTGAAAACCATCTATTATATCTGAGCTGAGATTATGCAACCAGTCTTTTGAAACAGCTCTTGCACTTCTGTACTGCCCTGAAGTAAGAGAAAGGGCAGATATGCAAACATGCCCCGCCAGAATGCAACACCAAAGGTACCATTTCATTTGTAAAGGAGACATTACCACTCAGAGTGATGGAATAATTTACTCTGTCATATGCACATAGATTTAACATAAATGTAATTTTTCAGGTCAGCTTCAGCAGGCAGTAGTAGTTGCACAGAAAAATATCAGGTTTGTCCAACCCTCTTCATGAACATTGCCACTTCTCCATTAACATTCAATGTTGTCCTGCAACTACAGCCATCAAGTTAAAGATGACTTTGTATCAAGGAATGGAGAAATCAGATAAACATAGGAAAACAAACCAATAATCAGACTACAGGGTACAGGGAAACACAAAACAAAAAGGACGATTTAAAACTCAACAACTAAAACAGCAGCTTCAAGTTACAAAACGTCTAAGTCTTGCAGCAGCCAAATCCTTGACCCACCGAATCAAGAACCAGTAAAACAAGCACCACCTGATGGAGATAACTCAACAACAACTCAATAAATATAACTTTTACTCCCTTTTCTATTGTTGAGAGTTGAGAGCGAGACTTCAACCTGGGTGGGCACTAAATAAAACCACACGAAAACCGCTTCAGCTAATAGTATCTATTTTATCCCCTTTTCTATCTTAAAATAACTTCTTCAGTCTCAAGCCTAGTTGATCAGAATGCATATGATAATATCTAAATATTATGTTGGCATAATCCTTTTTAAACCCACACTTTCAGTTACTGCCGCTTCTAAAAACATTATTATTATTATTATCAGTATTTTGCTTTTTCTGTGGAGTAGTTTGATATTTTACTGCTACAAAATAAGCTTCTATGTGTCCAATCTACCTTCCAGGCCGTTTTCCATTTAAAGCTGTTCAGCAGAATCTCATAATAACGCTAGACATCTGTTGCTTAGTCTGTAAGAGTCATCCCTAAACCCGAAAAACTGATGTACATAGGAAATGGGAAAGTTCTTCCAGAGTAAGTACGACACAGATGAGACACCAATCACTGGAGGGGCCTAGATTCTAAGGAAATTCCTACAAAACACTAATAACAACAGGGAGTTTCTACGAAACAGTACTTAATTACCAAACAAACAAAAAAACATTGTATAATTTTCTGATATTTCTAAGTGGCCGTTTAGTATCCCAACTCCCTACAAGTTACACAATAAAAAGCTAAAAAGAATCCTTCACTATCCGTTAGATTCCACAAGTGATTTGCATCAAAAACACGAGTGCCCAATGCAATGACATGAAACCAAATTGAGTAAATTTCCTAAAAGACAGTTTTAATCACGTACAAATACATTAGTTAGTTTACGTTCAACCCCACTAGATAAACACTTTGTGTGTAGAATACTAGAATGTCATACTATAAGAGAAAAACCTTTGTATGGAACAATTCATTTACATTCAAAGACTCTTTAATGTATTTCTCGAAAATACCAGCCCCATTTTACCATCCAGATATCATACTAATCTTTCCAATTTAATCCCGCGCCGCAATTACAAGCTTCATTCATTGCCCCGAAGAAAAGCACAATAATGGAAGAGAGCTAAACAATCACTCACATATTCAAGAACACATACACACACAAATGCAATCACTCAAACCAAGTGAACACAGAAAACAGTAGAGATAAACGGATTCGGCGTTCCATGGTGATCTGCCATTTCAGCTTCTGGACTCACATTTATACAATAACTAGCAAAATCAAGCAAACTAAACCACGAACAAAAAATTCCGAACACATCTGTCAATTCAAGAAGGAATCAAACAATTCAAATTCCGAATTCAGTCAGCAGAAATAGCATGAGAATTGTACCGTTCGGGCGGAAGAGAGAAGGCAGCAGACGAAAATTCCCAAAGCGCTGCGAAGGAAGCTTCGCTTTTTCTTTTTTCTGCGCTTTGCTTTTATTTACTGTTTTTAATTGGATTGTTTGTTTTTCCTCCCTGTTTGTTTGTTCTTGTATTTATTTACAACCGTAGAGAGAGAGAGAGAGAGAGAGAGAGAGAGAGAGAGAGAGAAAGAGAGAGGAGAGAGAGTAGAGTAGAGTGTAGAGTGGGAGAGTGAGCGGGAGAAAAGTTGTTACGGACGAGTCCGAGGTCTCCACGGCGGCAGAGGCTCTCTTCTCCTCTCCCAAAAGCTACGTTTTGTTAGCTGGACATTTATTATTATTCAATACTTTTTTCCATATATTTTTAATTGTGATGATGTCCCGTCATTAGAATTATCTTAAAAGCATATAAATTTTAAATTTTAAAATTTTGTCTGTCAAAAAAAAAAAAAAAATTGACTTCACAAAGTCCAATTTTTCTTTTTTAGACCAATCAATTTGGCGGGAAATCATGCCAAGTCCCATTTTTGTGCTGACTTTGGGGCATGTGATTTGATTTGATTTTATTTTGGAGCATGTTTATTCGTAATAAAGTTATTCACTAAATGATTTGAAATTAGAAATGACGTTGATTTCAATTAACTGTTGACGTTGTTTTCGGGAAAAAGAAAGATTTTATGTGAGGAATTTTTATTTTGGAGTTGGTTACAATACATATAGGGGGCGTTTGTTTGCCCTCACTAACTCGGACTGGACTGGACTGGACTAGCTATTAGTCCAATACTGTGTTTGTTCCATGCTGGGACTAACATTAATGAGACTAAAGGGGACTAGCATGGACAAAACCCTTCACTAAGAGGTCTTAGTGAGACCCGCCAATAACCATGGGACTAGCTAAAACTATCCTCTATTTCGCGTCATTGTCATACTCAACGACCACTCTCAATAGACTCCTCGTCATCGCCGATCATCTAGATCAATCATTAACTTCCCGACTCGCTTTTAGATCCATTTCACAACCAACTTTCATATAAAATATACCAAATTGAAGCTGGGAGTGACAAGATTACGATTTTACTTGAATCGAGGCCAAAATGTGGTCGAATGTGGCCGGAAAATGACCTGGAAGTCTCGGCCTGTTTGGGCTTCTTCAAATCCATGACAAATTCGAGCATGCAAAGCTAAGATCTCGGTCCATGGATGGTGATGAATTTTTTGGTGATGCTAACTTCATCCAATTTAATGAGGGTTGGCCAAAAAACACATCGGGAAATCTGCAACTCGTCGGGAAAATTGGAGCTGTGAGGTTCCGTTCGAACAACGCATAGCTAGAGAGGGAGGGAAGACAGAGAAATAGAGACTGGAATCAATAAGGAGTTTGACCAGGAATGAGAAAGAGACATGAATTGAAAGGTCTAAGAGGAAAAAACGAGGGAAAGGGTGGGACGATGAGAGAAGAGGAAAAGAGTGGGACGGAAATGGTAGGAAAAGATGGAGAAAAAGATAAGATCATAATAAAATATTAATAATTTATATATTAAATAAAATAATATTAGAATTTGTTATTATCCAGCTTCTTAGTCCAATACAGCATCAAACACTTCACTAAGTTAGTCCAGTTTAGTCTAGTCTAAGCCAGTCCAGCTTAGTCCTTGAAGCTAATCCAGTCCGAGATAGTCCGGCGCAACAAACGCCCCCATATGTAATTAACATATTTGGAGTGTGTTTGTTTCACATTCTTAGGTGAGACTAGACTAGACTAATTACTAGTGTAGTCCCATGTTTGGTTTGCACATGAATTAGGTTTAATGAGATTACACATGACTCACTTGGATTATCTTGTTCGCTAGGAGTTCTTAGCCAAAACTCTCAAATTATAATTGGAGTTTTCAAATTTCAACTTTTTCTGCATTCTCACTATTGTTTCTTCATATGATCAACACCTCCTGATCTCTAGTATTTGTCATGAAGTGGACTTGACATAAATTTCAAAAGACGAGATCCCTTGCCCCCTTAACTTTCCTTAATCTGTTGAGGCGGGGTTGAGTTTTAGATTCGACTTTAGCTTTGCTTATAGTCGTGCCCTGTTTTCTCCATTCCCTTGGCTCTGATGGAGCATGTTCTAATTGGTTCTCTATTGTTATTGTCTATGCATCTGGCTCGGTTTATTTTCTAAAAGCTTAAGTCTATGTTTCTTTCTGTTCTTTTTTTTTTTTTTTCAAATTGGAAATGTTGATGTTTCTTAATGTGTTTTGGTGTTGTCTTTGATGTATTTTGCAGTTGTCGTAGTGTAGGCAGATAATGCTTCAGTTTCGTATTTTTAGTTTTCTTCCTTTAGAGGCATCTAGTCCTTACCATTGTGTCATCGTGTTTTATTAGTCAGGTATTGTTTCCTATTAAAAAATTGAAAAGTGAGAGAAGTTGTTCATTTATGTCTTTCCTACTTTCTTTTCTGGCCATGATACTTGGTGTTGTACATTTCTTGATGATTTCTTTCATACGAAATTTATAAAAATAGAGTTGCATGCCACGTGTGAGTTAGCAATTAGGGCCATGACTCTGAGTTCTTTACAAAGGAAGATACTCAACTTTGCTCTGTTTTATTTTCCTTGCTATTGCTTGATGTTTTATTTTTGTTGTTGTTGTTTGATGTTTTGGTTCTCCTTATATCATGAATTCTTTTGATCTAGTTCATTTTATAGCATAATTACTTCTTTTGTCAATGCCTTTAATAATAGAGATATTATATATATCATGTCTTCGTTTTTTCCCTTTTTTTTTTAGTTTGAATAGATATGGATCAAAGGAAGCTTTTAGTGATCTTTTTGTTAGAGATGTCTCATTTAGAGACAATTACTGCTTGTATGATTCTTGTGTTGATAATGCTAAAGGCCAAACAGAGATATGCCAAAAGACGTACTTTGACTGACCATTCACTTGCTAGACGAGAGATTGGTTTGTGTTATCTGGATGGTATAATAAGGAATAGTGATACTAAATACGTCAACGAATTAAGAATGGATATAAAGACTCGTGGTATATTATGTGATGTACTTTGTCGAGATTGGAGGGTTAAAAATGATAGTTTGGTGTCTTTAGAAGAGCAAGTGTGTATGACCTTACAAATACTAGCACATCATACTAAGAATCATAGTATTGGTGGTAGATTTATTGGTCATGAGAGGCTATAAGTATGTATTTTAATAGTGTGTTGCAAGGAATTTTGCGATTACAAAGTATCCCACTAAAAGCTCATCAGCATATGCCTAGTGATTCTACGGATCATAGGTGGCGATGTTTTAAGATATATGTGTTAATGATAATATTTGTTTGAGGTACTGCAGATCATAGTGACATAGTTAACGAACTTAAAGCAATAGGTCTTTCTCCTATGCATCAAATTGAGAATCGACTCTTATTCTGAAAGAAAAAAAAAACCACAAAATGTGGGAGTGTTCAGGTCAATAGATTCCGAACTCAAAAAAGCGTTCGTCCAAAATCTTTTAAGCGACAAAGCAAGCAAATGATTATATTATGTGGTGCCTTTTGATATGGATTTTATTTTGCTAATTGTACAACCTTAGGTTCTGGCTTCCAACTTAGTCTTGCACTGTGAAATATTTTGCCTAATGTTGACTAGTTTTTTGTGAATCATGGAGATCTACTTTTGAATGATAATATTGTAGTTAGCTATTGCAAGTATGTTGCAAATTATTGTAACTAGCGTATGTTGTAGTTATTGTAAGTATGTTATTTGGTTTTTGATTTGCTGGAAAGTTGTTGGCTTTAATGGAAAGCAAATCTAGTATAAGGTTGTTTGCCAGTTTACAATAAGCAATTAACTTTTTTATTCATTTCTTTTCAAACTTGGTGTCTGGATTTCAAGTTGAACAATTAAAAAAAAAAAAAACAAAACAAAAAAGATAAGTAGGAAGCATCCAAAATTATCTTTTTATACAAGCATTTGTACTGTTAAGCTGATGACAGTTTATGTAAAAGAGCATTTAAGGTCAATTTCAAGCTGGACAATTAAAAAAAAAGAACATAAATAGAAAAAAAAATAAATAAACAAACATTCACATTCCAATATCAAAGGACTTTTGAGTATGTTTAGGGAAATTCCAGTATCAAAGAACAAGAAAGGGTTAAGTCTCACTCTCATCCAATATTGTTAATTTTGATAATTTCTTTAAAATACATCAATAATTTAGTTCCAGTCCGAGCATGCACCAAAGTTGTGACGACCCGTCCCTAATTTCTGTATAATTTCTCCCAGAGTGTGTAAATTGACTTTTATGCCCTTGTTAGCCAAGTGAAGTGGATGTACTTTTCCTGTTATCGTGGTTAAATTTTATTCGTCGTTACGAGTGTGCGTTAAATTATTCAGTGTTAAAAACACTGTTTTTGATGAGGTACGGTAGATTTCTTTTGATTTCATGTGTACAAACCTTATCACTTTTTTTCTTTAAAAACTGACCCATGCTTTACTCACTTTCACCAACCAATTAGACTTTCCCTCAAATCCCTCACAACTAATCAAGTCTTTTCCCTCATTTCACTCCCACCAATTAGAAATCACCCTCATTTCTCTCCTCAGTCAGATTTCATTCTCACTCTCTCTCTTCTCCTTCTCTCTCCCTCTAACCCGTACTTTACCCTTCTCTGCAACAAAGAAGAACAACACCAAATCTTCACAAATTGAACCAGTGTCCACCACCACCGTGCTCCACTCGACCTCACTAACATAACCATACCAACCGATCACAAGTTGGTTGGTCTTGCTCCGACGAGTTTCAGGGCGAGTTGCAAGGTTTTAGGATATGAGGAAGCTTTTACAAAACTCCTTAGGGTCCCTAGACTAATTTTGGGGTCGAGTTGATGTTGAAACCAGCAAGTTCAAAGAGTCAAATTTTAGGCCGAAAGCTTTCGAGGCTTTTTCAATCCTTTTCCATCCACCTTTCAGACTTTTAAGAGGTATGATTTTGTTCTCCTTTTCACAAACTTCAAATCCATATAAATTGCATGGAAAATGGTTGAGAAATGAGCAAGTTATGAAGGTTTGAAAATTTTCCAAAAATAGGTGAAAATCCCCAGTTTCTGACGAACAAGACGGCGGTGGACAGTAAGGGTCACCAGAGAAGACGACGAATATTTCATCAGAGTTGACGGAATATTCCTAACATCCGTTAGGGTTCTTTCAGGCGCATGCCTGAACGTGGCCGTGCATGTGGCCGTGGGTTGGGCGGCGCGTGAGGGCACGTCCTGCCTTCGGCTAACGAGTGGTTGACATGTGTGGGTCTATGACTTCGAGTAGAACATTTTTGTATATTCAAACCTTCTATTTGAGCAAGTTATGGGGAGTTTTTCCTAGTTTTTTCGTATATGTGTTAATTAAGTAATTATTATTAGTTGTTTTGCATATAAGGGAGACTTATCCTAAGGACGTACGAGGATAAACGAGGCTAGAGGGCTACAATCCATCGACATATCAGTGAGTAGGTGTTTTGTTTTTGTATATATGTATATAAACTTTATAGTTTCCATAAATGCATTTAAATTGGTTTATGCTTTTATGCCATGATTTATTTAATTTTAAAAATGATGTTATGTGGTTGAGATTTATATATTGTCATGACATATTCATATGCATTTTTCTTGCTCATAAATGTTGCACTGTGTGAATTGCTAAAATAATCCTATGAGATGAGCAGGTAAGTTCAAGTAAGTTTATTATGCTGATTGGAATCATTGAATCATTATGGCATGCATATATTCATGTAGTCCGCTCATCATTGCTGCACCCCGGTGTTAGTGCTCGTCCCGGCCCAGGGTCAGTCCTTCACGTGATGTTCACCTCCCGCACCGCACACTCACATTGGATCCAAGTAGGTGTTAGTCATGTAGTACAGGTCGCATTAAGTGTCTCTGACTCGTAGGTGACCGCGATTATCGCCAATCTTCACATGATCGTAGCATTAGAGTGTATATCTATTTTACACCCAATCCTGTCGTACAGGTCACATTAGGTGACTCTGACCCGTGTGCTAGCATAGATTGATGAGCAAATTAGGTCAGTCGTACAGGTTGCATTAGGTGACTCTGACCGGTATGTTATCATAGATTGTTGAGCGTTTGATTTCACATATGTTACTGTTGTGATATCGTGATTTGGCATGCTTTTGGTTTTATTGCTGAGTTGCATTTGATTTCATACTTATATGTAGTATGATTTTCTGGAAACTATACATGTTTTACAGTAGGGGGTTAGTATGTTCGGACAATAATTGTGTTTTACAAACCTTTATAGTATGTTCGGACAGTAACTGTGTTTTACAAACCTTTATTTTTGTGCCCACTCACACTTCTGTTTTTTTACCCTTCAGGTCCTAGATAGCCGACCTACTCTGTGGACATGAGGATCACCCAGTGATTCTAACTTAACTCTTTTTAATGTAGGGACTGTTTCCAGTTGTGTACTGAGTACTTTTCTAATTTCCATTGCACTATTTGTCATCTATACTCTGAACATTTGTATTCTATGGGTTATACCCATTTCTGCGCACTCATTTTAGTAGTTTAAATAAGTTCTAGTTTCAGTTTTAATTTATCCACATTTTTACATCATTCACACTTTGGTTACGTCATCTTCAGGTGACGGCCAACATGTGTGACAGCCCGTTCCGGATTTTCGAACCGTAGGGGTGAAATGACGATTTTGCCCCTATTATGGTTGTTTCGTTGTGTGGTTGTTTTTAGGTGTTGCTTGGCTGGTTTTGGACCACACAAACACCACACTCACTCACCCTCTCTCCCTGCCTTGTCCCGAGCCCTCTCTCTCTCCCATTCCTATTCTTCTTGTACGGACGATAACCAAAACCATTGAAACCTTCATAGATCGAGGAAACAAATTACATATTCGTGCTCGTGAGGTCCTTGGGAGTTCAATCATACCCATTTCAGGTAAGGATACCTTCGTTTTCACGTCGAACTTGGGATACCCCGATTTGGTCACTGTTCATGCACACATTAATTCTTGTGTTTTTTGGAATTTCAAGCTTGTAGGAAGCTTGGTGAGGTCTTTAGGAGGCTCGGGGTGGTTCGTTTGAAGGTTTTGGATGTCGGGATCATGAGTTTCAAGCTTGGCCGGAGTTGGTGGTGTTTTCCCGGTGAGATTCCATGTGTTTTAGTGCTTGAAAGTGGTATGGATTTGTTCCTCTTATTGTAAGCTTCATTTTGGTACCAATTTTGTGAAATTTGGTTGAAAAACGAAGAAGATACAAGGTTTTGAAGTTTTTCCGGTTTTCTGGCACCGGTAACGGCGCAGGAGTTTGGCTGGAAAAGACGACAGAATATTCCATCAGTTTGGACGGAATATTCCTAACGGCGTTAACGGAATCCGTCAGATTTAACGGAATATTCCTGACGGCATTAACTGACGCCGTCAGTGTGCCAGGCACGTGCCTGCGCATGGGCGGCGCGTGCGGCGTCAGAAAATTTTTCTAAAAATATGGGGATGTTCCTGAGGTTAATTAGATCATGTTGGTGTATTCATACACTCCATTTGAGCATTGTATGAGAAGTTATTTCGTGATGTTGGTTATGTGCTTTAAAATTAACGTTTTTATAGTTGTTTCGCATATAGGTGAGACCTATCCCGAGGACGAGCGTGGTCACTCGAGGCAATGGGGTTACGACCCTTCTACATACCAGTGAGTGGGCTTTTGGTTTTCCGTATATACCTATATACTTATGTTTTTCCCAGAAAGTGAAATGAAATGTTTATACGTTTATATGCCATGCTTATTATTTGCCATTTATTTACGCATTATTAGTCGCATATGCATATATATGTTTGGTGTTGCGGACACATAGGTAAGTGCCAGGTGAGTTATGATTTATGTTTATGTTCAGTAGTGATTTGAGATGCATAGAGAGCTCATAACCTGCACCCCCAGTGTTAGTGCTCCCGCCCAGAGTTGGGCACAGTCTTTCATGTGATGTTCACCTCCTGCACCACACGCTCATCTTGGATCCAAGTTAGGTGCATAGTCCTATCGTACAGATCACTTTAGGTGGTTCCGACTCGAGGTGACCCGCGATTAATCGCCCAGCCTTCACGTGATCGTAGCACTTGAGCGTACTTATTATACACCCAGCCCTGTCGTACAGACCACTCTAGGTGGTTCCGACTCGTGTGCAAGTATAGTTAGTGAGATGGAGACTTGAGCTCTAGATTCAGCCATACAGGTCACGTTAGGTGACTCCGGCTGACAGATTACATAACATTGATTTGACATTACCTGAGCACTTGCATTTTATTTCAAGGCTTTTGGCATGGCATATTTCTGAGCATGACTTATATATATGTATATTCTATTTTTCTGGGAAGTATACAGGTTTTACAGCGAGGGGTTAGAATCTTGTTTTAGAAATGGTTTTTGAAAAGCTTTGTTTTTGCCCACTCACACCTTTTGTTTTGCGCCCCTCCAGGTTCTAGTTGGCTAGCACTTTTGGTGGCTCCCCAGAGGTTTTCCCCGGCATATCTGACAGATTATCACTAGTGTAGGACCACCTTTGGGTGTGTTTTTGTAGTGTTATTTCTCCTGAACTGCATTAGGTCTTTGAGCTCTGAACTTTGTTTTTCACGCTTACGCTTGCATATGTATGTTCTTACTTTGTGTAAAGCTGGTTTTTATTTATTCGTACTTTTATTATTATTATTTTATTAGCTTCCGCACTGTGCACATGGTTACATCACTTCCACGTGACGGCCAACATGTCCTGATCTCGATCAGGGTGTGTCAACATGTGTCAAAACTGGTGAAAGTTTTATTCTCATTATCCTACTTCTTAGTCCGACACTGAACCAAAAGCTTCACTAAGTCAGTCAAACTTAGTCTATTCTAAGTCAATCTAGCTTAATCCTTGAAGCTAGTCTAGTCTGAAATAGTCTGGTGCAACAAACAAACTCTTATAACCTAGATCGTGAGATGCATCCGATGGCCAATAAAATTTAGATAGAGGAATTAGTTGACCCGCAAAAGGAGGAGATGGTTATGTAGAGGAACTGGTCGACCTGCCAAGTATTTTATTTCTTGCACATATGTACCTGCAAGCTCAAAGACGTGGCATCAACTCTAAAAACTAAAGCATTGTTCCAAACAACTTTAGAGAAATATTTAGTTCATCTTAAACTTTTATTTGTGAAATTGCATATTTTTATACTCATTGACAATTATTGTGTAGAGGTGTGTTTCCTTGATATGGAACTAAGAAAAATTATAACTTATTATAAAGTGGATTTTATTCCTATACATAACTCATTCCAAGTTGAGGCCGGAATTTTTATGACTTTAAGGAGGTTATTCCTTTATAGAATACTACTCTAAGAGAGATTTTACTATTTTGGGTAGGGTTAGCATGACAAATCATGGGAGGTGAGGTCGGAGGTGTTTCCACATCCATATTTACTAATAAATTAAATGTTGTATTCAAAATATTGGAATTTACCATTTTGTTCCTAACTAAATAAATGATAATTTTTTGAAATCCTAATTAAGGAGGGCAAAATTTGGTACAGTAAAACCTTTATAAAGTCATAAATTTGGGATCAACCCAATTTTACAACTTTAGAAAGGTTATTACTTAATAGAGGTATTGACTTATTTATCCTTAATGGATATTGTATTTCCTAAATAGGATTCATTGGGTGCCAAGTATTTAATTTCTTGCACATATGTACCCGGATGCTTAAAAGCATGACATCAACTCTAAAAACTAAAGCATACACCAAACAAATTTAGAGAAATATTTTAGTTCATCTTAAACTTTCATTTATGATATTGCTTATTCAGTGTTCGAAAAAGCAATCTAGGTGGTACCTAGGCATTAAGCGGTGGACCGCCGCCGCAATTAGTCACAATCGTTTATGAAATCAGAAGCCTATTAGGCAGCCACCTGGGCAGGATTAGACGGGTTAGGCGGGTCTAGGCGGAACAAGGCAAGATGGATGGGGTTGGGCGAGGCCATGTGTAGGACTTTGCTGAAATATGAAAATCTTTTAAATGCAGAGGAAACGGCAGAAACTCGTGGAGAATAAGATGTTTAAGTTATTTGTTTGATTAATATAAGAGGTATTCATCAAATTCCCCCCTTAACTTGTGACCGTTAGCCAATTTCCCCCCTCAACTTTAATTTTGGCCAATTTCCCCCCTTAACTCTCATAATTAGTCAATTTCCCCCCTCAACTTTAATTTAGCCAATTTCCCCCCTCAACTTTTATAATTAGTCAATTTGCACCCTACTGTTAATTTTTTAATTTGATCATAATTAAACAAGTGTGTGTAAGAAACTAAATAAGATGTATGTTAATCATGTTCCTATATCTTTATCCTATTACAAATAGATTAAAATTTAGAATTTTACAATTTATCATAGATAGTATTATTAGTCATAATAAATTAGTATGGAGTAATTTTATTTGATTTTTGACTATACAAAATTGATAACGAAAAGGATTGATGTGTAAATTTTTGTATGTGAATACAATTTTCTTTATAAAAGTGAAAGCTAAGTTCAAGTAAATTGCAGAGAATCGAGCTTTAGTGAAAAAAATGGCTAGTCTATTCATAATTTTCGACTCCTTATTAAGAAAAACGCATTTTATTGAACTAGGTCTGATCCATAAGTTTAAGATTATTATTTCTTTTTGTTATTATTTCTTCTTCTACATGCTTTAAACCTGATTCATAACTTTTTCTTATAATCAACCCATATCACATACTAATTGTATTATGTTTTTATATATTTTACCCTATATTATGCAAGTGAGTTTATGTTAATTTTAGTACTTTGTTGGAAGTTATTAGAAAGATTGAAAATTAAGAAAAGAATAGATGGAAAATTAAAAATTAAAAAAATTAACAGTAGGGTGCAAATTGACTAATTTTGAGAGTTGAGGGGGGAAATTGGCCAAATTAAAGTTGAAGGGGGAAATTGACTAATTATGAGAGTTGAGGGGGTAAATTGGCCAAAATTAAAGTTGAGGGGGGAAATTGGCCAATGGTCACAAGTTCAGGGGGGAAATTGATGAATACCTCTTTATGCTATGACGTCGTCGTTTTTCAGCCAAAACTAACCTCTTCTAATGACTTTCTTTTTGTTTTTATATTCAATTCTTTTCCTCTAAAGACCCCACCATTTCTTAATCTGTATGGCTTTTGCTTTTACTGTCTCTTTCTTTTCTCTTGTAAGGCCCCACTTTCCCACCAAACAAATAAATATTTATAAATATGTTTCAAAATTAGCAACATTGTTGTAATCTTATAAGCCATTCAATGTATGGATGGCCAACCCACTACAACTCTATATGTTTGTCCACTAATCCACTTGCTACCTCATCCTTCCATATAAAATCACACACAAAAATACAAAGCCTTACGACTGAAAAGAGAGAAAAGAAAGAAGGAAGAAGAGAGAAGCCACAAGGCTTACAGCAGAGAAAAGAAAAAGAGAGGAGAGAATAAAGAGAGTTATCTTTGTAATCTTATTATTTCAGATTATAAATGAAAGCATCACTGCTGCTCCGATGATGTACTCCAGTCACACTGACTGTAGAGGAACCTCGTAAATTTTGTGTTTTGTTTATTTATTCCACTGCACACACCGTCAATTTTACAACAACCATATACTTGTATTTTATTGTGACAACCCATCCCGAATTATTCGTACCGTAGGTGTGAAATGACGATTTTGCCCTTAGTGGTTATGTTGCATTTTGGGGTGTTTGTTTTGTTGGCTTGTTAGCTGCATCTGGACCACACACACACTGTCATCCCTATCTCCTTCCCGTATACTTTCCCTGTCCCATGTCTCTCTCTCTCTCTCTCCCTCTTCTTCTTCTTCTTCTTCTTCTTCTTCTTCTTCGTACGGACAAGTTCCAAAACCCTTGCAAACGTGGTAGATCGAGGTGGAAAACTATATCTTTGTGTTCGTGAGGATCATACGAGTTCAACCATACCATTTCAGGTAGGAAATCCTTTCATTTCACATTGAACCATGGAACCCCAATTATGGTTATTGTTCATGCACACGTGAAATATTGTTTTTTCAGGGAATTTGAAGCTTGTAGGAAGCTTAGTGAGGTCCTTAGGAAGCTTGGGGTAGTTCGTTGGAAGGATTTGGATATCGGGATTATGAGTTTCAAGTTTGGCTGGATTTTGTGAAGTTTCTCCGGCGTGATTTCGTGAATTTCAGGGCTTGAAAGTGGTAAGATTTTGTTCTACTTGTTGTAAGCTTCATTTTGGTACCAATTTCATGGAATTTAGTTGAAAAATGAGTGAGAAACGAATGTTTGAAAATTTTCCGGTTTTCCGGCGACGGCGACGGCACCGGAGGTGTGTTGGAGAAGAAGACGAAATATTTCGTCAGTTTGGACGGAATATTCTTAACGGCGTTAGGTTAACTTTAACGGAATCTGTTAGTTTTAATGGAATATTCCTGACGGTGTTAACTGACGTCGTCAGTGTGCCTGGCACGTGGCCGGCGCGTCTGGCCATGCCTTGGCTGGCGCGTGGGAGGTCAAAAAATTATTTTAAAAATATGGGGATGTTCGTGAGGTTGAGTAGATCACGTTGGTGTATTAACACACCCCATTTGAGCATTGTATGATAAGTTATTACCTAATTTTGGTTATGTGCTTTAAATTAACGTTTTTATAGTTGTTTCACATATAGGTGAGACCTATCCCGAGGACGAGCGCAGTCACTCAAGACAAGAGGGTTACGACCCTTCCACATACCAGTGAGTGAGCTTTTGGTTTTCCGTATATACCTATATACTTGTGGTTTTCCCAGAAAATGATATGGAATGTTTATATGTTTTAAATGCCATGCATTACGTTTGCCTATTTATTTATGCATTAGTAGTTGCATATATGTATATTTGGTGCTGCGGACGCACAGGTAAATGCCAGGTAAGTTATGGTTTATGATTGTAATTAGTAGTTATGTGAGTTACGTAGAGAGCTCATAACTTGCACCCCCGGTGTTAGTGCTCCCGCCCAGAGTAGGGCACAGTCCTTCACGTGATGTTCATTTCTCGCACCACACGCTCATCTTGGATCCAAGTTAGGTGCACTGTCTTGTCGTACAGACCACTTTAGGTGGTTCCGACTCGTAGGTGACCCGTAATTATTCGCCCAGTCTTCACGTGATCGTAGCACTTGAGTGTGCCTGGCACGTGGCCTGACCCGTAATTATACCCCGTCCCGAAGGAGGGCATGCTGGCCGTCACGTGAGAGTGACGTAACCATTTACACAGTACGGAAGCTTTAAAGATACAATTTCTAAGATGAAACACCCAAAGGTGAGTCCTAATTTGGTCCATTCTGTCAGAACACCGTTGAATTTCCTCGTAGTCACCACACCTTTGCAATTCTTGAACCTGGAGGGGCGCAAAACAAAATTGAGTGGGTCAGCAAAACAAACTTATTCAGAACTTTCTTTTCTCTTTAAATATACTAACCCCTCGCCGTAAAACAAGTATACTTTCCAGAAAATAAACATATATACGTATGTATAGATATGCCAATCATGCTCCAAAATATGTCATTCATGCTTGAGAATATGCCACATTAGAATCTCATAATAAATGTAAATGCTCAAGCATAATTCACATCAATAACATATAATCTGGCAGCCGGGAGTCACCTAACGTGACATGTACGGCTGCAGATAGAGCTCCAATCTCAACTCAATATCTGAATCTGCACACGAGTCGGAACCACCTAACGTGGTCTGTACGACAGGACTGGGTGTAATATATACGCTCTAGTGCTACGATCACGTGAAGACTGTGCGAATAATCGCGGGTCACCTACGAGTCGGAACCACCTAATGTGGTCTGCACGACAAGGCTTGCACCTAACTTGGATCCAAGGCGAGCGTGTGGTGCGGGTGAACATCACGTGAAGGACTATGCCCTGGCCCTGGGCGGGAGCACTAACACCGGGGGTGCAGATTATGAGCTCTCTAAGCATCTCAAACTACTACTGAAATACAAACATGAATACCACTTACCTGGCACTTACCTGTGCGTCCACAGCACCAAATACACATATATAAATGTATGCCACTACCAATGCATGTGATGATAGTATTTCAATCGTATCCCAAACGTATTTCATACGTATATCAAATGTATTTGAAATGTAGCTTACCTGGGCCTCCTCAGCACCATGCAACAGTATGCATAATTATGGTAATGCACATATTAAAATATAATGCATATATGACAGGATATTTAATTCGTATTTCTTTTAAAATACGTCAAGCATACGTATATATATATACTTAAAAATAACTGCCCACTCACTGATCACATCGACGTCTCATAGGTCCCTGAACCTCCCCTAGCTTGGTTACATTCTTCCTCTGTATAATTTTCACCTATACAAATAGTAACCAAATTGACGTTATTTAACGCACATACACCAAACATTCGTCCATAACTTTCTCATACGTTGCTCAATTTGGGTGTATGAATATACCACAGTGATCTACACGACGTCACGAACGCGTGACAATTTTCAGAACTCAATTTGGAGCTCTCACGCGCCCCCACGCGCCCTGTTCACGCGCTGCCCACGCGCGCGTCTTCTTCCTCGCGTCGCCGGACTGGTTTCGCCGGCGGTGGGTGTTTTGCCGGAATTTCTGGGTAAACTTCAAAGTGTCATAACTTCTTCATTTCTTAACCATATTCGACGTACTATATATCAAAATGAAGGTATTGACGAGACGAACACATCCATACCTGCCTTGACCCCTAACTCGCCGTGGATTCGCCGGAAAAGGCCCCGAAAGCTCCGGCCAAACTTTGAACTTGTCGTTCTCCGTGTTCCTACGTCCATTTTTTCACATAATTTATACCAAAAATGAAGCCCTAATCATAATCTACCACGTTGGACTAGTTTTATGGCCTAAAAACAACGGAATCAAACTTTTCCAAAAATACGAAAATTCGGCCAAACTTACAGTTCGTGATCCCGACGTCCAAATCCTTCAAACGAAGCACTCCGAGCTTCCTTAGGACCTCACCAAGCTTCCTACAAGCTTCAAAATCCCAAAAACATCAAGTTTTGCGTGTGCATGAATAGTGCACACGCACAGTGAAATTGAAATCCATATTTTCCGAAGTGAAACTCACCTGAAATTGGTACCATCGTGTTCGTGTGGTCCTCAGGAGTACGATGGTGGTCTTAGATCCTTCGTTGGTATAGTTTTAGGGTGGTTTGTGGGTGGTCCGTGTGAGTTCGAAGGAGAGAGAGAACTGACAGAGAATGAGAGATTTGTGAGGGAGGAGAGAGAGAGAGACAAGGTACGGGAATGAGGGAGAGATTTGAGGGAGGTGGGATCCTACCCAATCCCCAAATCATCAAGTTACAACATATTTTACGCCCCTTAGTCCCGTTTAAGGGCATTTTCATAACTTCACGTCCTCGGAATTAAAATTCCGGAACGGGTTGTGACAAAAAGATGCATGGAGTAGGCGTTTAAGTTTTATGTTGTTAAATGTTTTTAAAAATATTGTTTAAGTTTCATGTTGTTAAATTTTTTTTTTTTTATATTGTATAATTTGTATGTTGGTTAATGTTATTTAATGTTGTTTCATATTGTTTAATGTTGTTTCATGTTGTTTAATTTAATTTAATGTTGTATAATGGGTTAGGAAGTTATAAGAAAAAAAATATGAAACAAATTTTGTGACATAGAAGTTATAGGAAAAAAATAAAATTTAAAATAAAATTGAAACAAATTTTGTGAAATAGAAGTTATAGGAAAAATTTTGTAAATAAAAAAAAATAATAAAACTGTAAAAAAAAAAAAAAAAAAAAATCTAATGCAATGGCTAGCTGACGTCAGCTAGCCATTGCATTTGAATTTTAGCTTAAGGATTCATGTCAGTTATAACCGACAGGAATAATGATTTTTTTTTTGCCAGCCATGCAGCCAGCCCTCCAACCCTTTCAGATTCATGGGGCCCTCTCAGATTCCACGAGTTATCTGACCTAGCCCTCGGTTAGAGACGGTTTTCAGACTATTTTCGGCCCTCTGACTCTCTGGACCCTTCGGTTGGAGATGGCCTTATGACACGTTGTATGATTTTAAAACCCGCAGCAATGGACGGACACCAATCGCTAGTCCTACATGCTAAAACTCAGTTTCGGGGGTATTGTTGATGACCAGTGGCCGGACGCTCTTGCCCTTCGGTTTCTTCAATGCTTGTCGCGTTGTTTCCTCTATTCCACAGTAAATAATCGGTTTTGCCCATATTGCCATGCATCCGTCATCATTCATCTATACGCTTCGACTGGTTTTCATCGCCTTATCATTTGCTTTGCCTTTGTCTCTTGCCAATCACTTCTTTTCTCCGTCTAGTCTCGCCTTCGTTTCCTCTAAAATTCTGTTTTCTTCGTTTCGCAAAATATTCACGACAGGTATCGCCGTTTTCCTTTGTTTTTTTTTTTTTTTTTTTGGATATTTTGTTTAGGTTCTCTGTCTTCAGAGGAGTTTTGCATCCCTGTAAACCCAGATTTCTCGGCGTTTTGTGGAAGGTCATAAAATTGGTTTCCAAGGTTTTTTTTCCTGAGCAAGAGTTTCAAAGTATTTCCCTCTTTTTTCCAACGAATTTTTAGTGCAGTTTAGGCACGATCTATCTTCAGATCATCGTCAAAATAATTATATTGAACTCAGGTAGGTTCTATAACACCAGTATGTGAGTTTTGGAGTATTGAGAAGTACATTGAAAAGGTGAAAGCCGAAAAGTCCAATATCATAGGCGATGCTTTACTTCCCCATGAGATCATAAGCTATGCGAATCACTGGAATTTTGCACAAGCGGCTAAGCTTCAGTGGAAGACAATGGTGGAGCACTTCTTTTCAAAGCAAGGAAATCTGAACAACTGCTTGGCTGTGTGTGAAACGGCCTTGGTATACAACTGTAGGCACACGATTGACACGGTGGTGGCTTGGACACTCTTGTTGTCTGAGCTGAATGAAGAGCCATGGAAAGGACAGACAATCAATTTCAGTAAGTCGCCTCAGCTACGTTTGATACAAGGCGATCAACTTAGTTACAAGTGCGAGTTTGTGAAGAGGATGGAATACTTCCAAGACGACCTGCAGGATTGATTTTCAGAGGGTGTTTGACTTGATTCTCCAAGAGGCTGTGAATGCTAATTTGAAGCCGGAGCAAATGATCAAGAAGGTGTTTGTGTTCACTGGGATTGAATACGTTGACGAAGCTACTGCCAAAAGGTCGGACAAGGCTCATCCGGCCATACATGGCAAGTTTAAGGAGAAGGGGTATGAACATGCGGTGCCAAAAATTGTGTATTGGATAATGCAGGATGGTGAGCCAAGGAGGTGGATGGAGCCTTGTACATATCCAGGGGTGACCGTACCAAATGGCTTCTCCGACGATTTGCTCAGGTTGTTCTTGGACAATGACGGAGAAATTCGCCCCGACTTTGGCATGGAAGCAGCCATCTAAGGGGAAGGGTATCGGAAGCTGGTTGTACTGGATTGATTACCGATGAGTTTTGATAACCCTCGGTTATTATGCTTATTTAGTTGTCTTAACTTTTCCTGAAGACCAAAAGCATTAAGTCAATGCATAAGACACTTTTGAATCGCAGCAGCCTAAGGGATGCTTCAACTTCGTTGATTACAAAATTGTGTATTGTTGCTTTCAAATCCCAGCAAGCCATTCGTTTTGGGGACTGATTTTTGTACACCATCTTTCACCTTCTGCGTACGCCTCCTCTTTATTTAGCCCTAAATTCTCTTTTGATTTGGTTACTCTAGTGGCTAGAAAATAAAATAAATTAACAGTGTATAGAAGAAGAAAAATAGCGTGCATGGATCATTTACCATATTTATAACCCCCGGTATTCATGTTTGAGTTTGTTCCAGTGGGATTTGGATCCCCTCCCTGGGGATCCTAGGAATCAACGAATACGGACCATTGATAAAAAATCGTGCGTAGATCCTAGGGTCCCTAGAAGAAGAAAAATAGCGTGCATAGATCATTTACCATTTTTTTTCTATAACCTCCGGTATTCATGTTTGAGTTTGTTCAAGTGGTTAAGAACATTTATTCCCCAAGGTCGGTTGACGCTCATCCAACTTTCTAAACCTTTTGCTTGCTTTCTTCTCAAGTCACCGCTTTAGCACAAGCTTCAGATGCCGATATTCCGACACCTCAACAGCCAGCACAAACTCTCATACACCAGCTTTGTTCTTACTTTAAACTGTTACCAAGTTCTTCCACTTCAAAGAAAATATTCTCTGTCAAAAGAAAGTAACGAGAACAAAGAAAACCCTAATGTATATAACATCGTAGCAACACTACCTACCAAGTGAAGGAAGAGAGCTGACAGAATATGGGCACGAGACAAATCCAGGTTGCAGACCAAACCCTAGTTATCCACGAGCTAGACGACGTCAGTGACTCAACAACGGGTCGAGCTCTCACCGGCTCATGGGTTTGGGACTCGGCCCTTGTCCTATCCAACTGGATGGCCACCCAAGGCACAGTCCACTTTCACTTCCAAGATAAGTCCGTCCTCGAGCTCGGTGCTGGGGCAGGACTTCCCGGCCTGACAGCGGCTCGGCTTGGAGCGAGCCGAGTCCTTCTCACGGATATGGGGCCACTACTTCCGGGGCTGTTGAGGAATGTGGAGGCCAACGGACTCGGGGACCGAGTCCAGGTGAGTGAACTCGTGTGGGGATCGGACGAGTCACCGAGTCAAATCAGCGAGTTGGACCCAATTTTGATGTCTGACGTGTTCTATAACCAAGAGGAAATGGTGGGGTTGGCCAAGACGTTGAAGAGCGTGTGCGGCAGAGGTACTACGGTTTGGGCGTCAACGGAGGTCAGGCCATGGACCGCCGAGTGCATAAGCGAGTTGGTACATGAAGGTTTTGGACTCGTCGAGTTTCCGAGTCAAATAGTGGAGGAAATGGAGGGCTTGGATTGTTTTGCCATTTTCCAAGTCATACCACCACATGAAGATAACCAAAGAACTTTCGTTGTCGAGGGCTCTATCTGAAGTTTCTTTATTTTCGACCAGTGTACTTATTTTCGTTCGTTTTTCAACAACTTTATATTGAACAAATGATATTATCTGCAAAGAGTCATTTATTACAGTGATGATAAGGTATTGAACCCTTACATGAGTTCGAATTCTGTCGATGGCTAATCTAACATCTAATATAACAAAATCAGTCATTAGAAAAAAAAAATAAAAAAACAATATTATCTACGCATAAAGCATGAGCTAGTGAGTTAAACCACACAATGACCTAGCAATAACGTAGTTCAAATTCACTTTGGCGAGAATCAAACCTAAACCTTTCATTTACCAATGAAGAAATACCACTTAATCGTCATACTAAGTGGCTTCGTGTTTTTAAAAAACTAGACGCCAAAAGAAAAGAGAAGGAAACCGAGGGGAGATATTACTGGGGTCAAATAGGCAGCATTTAAACGAAAGCAGATTACACAAACAAACCAATCATCAAGCTTTTTATATACCACCTGACCGGGGTAAGGGTTCTACGCCGAGCAGCACAAGCACTGGATAAATACTTGCTAAAGATTTCATCGTCGTCGTCTATGCGATATTATAATGTAGAGTATAATTACATGTCTGGAGCCGAAAGGGTTAGGCGACTTTCCCCGAGCATGCTGTACAAAATTTGTTGTAGAACTGCTTCTGTATATGAATAAATTGGGTCATTTCCCTGTCAGTCGCATATACAGCGCGCCCCGCTCTCCAAGTGCCCGAACCCTTTCGCCAAAAACCATGCCATGTAATGCTCTCATTTCACTTACCCATCTTTTTCTTACCTTTCTTCAGAACAATACAAAACTTCAAGCAGGTAATATCGGGGTTATCCTTTTCTTTCTCAGCACCGGATGTGTCGCTCTTGTTTGCTCAGACCCCATATGCTCATTTGCCCACTCTATTTGATAGTATCCCCAAAACCCACAACATATCAACTAGGGGTTCTGGAGATAACCACACTGATTGCAACCGACAAATCTTCGGCAATTTAGGGTAGTTGTATTTGGGCACACAAGAGAGCACAAACCGAGTTGCTGAATGCAAAAGACTATAACCCATCACAGCCATTATTCCCTACTGTCTCTTAACCATTGTAGTGGATTTTCTGATTTTGGGAGGTCTGACCCTGCTGAGGCTGAGGCTGCGGTGGCTGCTGCTGCTGCTGCTGCTGTTGTGGTGGGGCCTGCAAGTTCATTGGCTGTGTGTTGTAATGGGCAAACGGCTGAGAGTACAGCGAGTTCATAAAGCCCTGAAAATATGTTGAACGTATCAGCTATTAGCACCGGCGAGGACAGCCACCACCAAGCCAAACTATGACTTGAAAAAGAACAGAGGAAGAATGCAGTAAACATGTTGGTCATATGCCCAACCCACTAAACGCTGTTGAAGAACAATGTGAAAGGACTTGCTAATTACGGAGCCAAATGTCTCTACATCCCATTTTATTATTTTCCCGTAGTAATCTATTAAATAGCATTTGTATGAAATGAAACCTGGGACTGGAGTTGATTGGCATTTGCAACTCCATAGTGGTTCTGTGATGCTTCATCCTGTGATGGGTCATTAAAGCCCACCTGAGTAAATAGGCCTTGTGATCCATGAGGCATGTAGTCCTGTAAGAAAGCAGTTGAGAATTGCCCAAAGCACAGTAAAAATGTAACGAAAAGAAAGGGAAACTAGCAAACCTGAGACATGAAGTCATTCCCTGTACCAAATCGAGAATATCCAGCTTGAGAGTTCTGGTTCAGAAAGTTCCCTGGAAACCCACCTTGTGCTCCTTGAGTAACATAATCAACAGCATATCCACTTTGAGAAGCCTGTTGACCAAGCTAGCATAATGTAAGTTTTAATTTTCGAATACATGACTAATTCTGTAATTGCAAGTAACAGAGGTTCTTAAATTACATAACATTGACGATGGATACATTTGGAAAGAAAATAGCGTGGACACAAAAAGGGTAAGGCAAATCCTCTTTCTATGAATAACCTTTTCTTTTCAATTTTTGATTAGCATGATGTAGAATCACTTCTTCCAAGGGAAAATAATTCATCGAAGATGAAAACAAAAAGGGTATTTAAATGAAAAACATTGTCTCACGTCCTTCAACAAACAACTTAAGGCATAGCCCAACACATAAAGGCCAAAAAATGCATATTTGGTCACACTATTTTGGCTCGATTTCATTTTCAGTCAGTGGGTTTGGTTTTGTTAGCAATTTAAAAACAATTTTGGAAGTGAGGTGATTAAACAAGTTAGAATCCAGATTTTCAATTTGGGGAAACAATCTGTCTGTTTTCAAGAAAATGTTACTAAGGGATTGAAAGACCGCATTATCGGCTTTCTAAAACTACCTGCACTTCTTGGGTTTATTTGATAGAAAGACACTCTTTTCGGGTTTATTCAACTTTTGATTGTTATAAAATTGCTAACAAAAATTACAGTGACTATTGATACAATTAAAACCACAGGACCAAAAGTGATTTTGAGTCAAAACACGGTGAACACAAATATACTACACCCAAAAACTAAATCCAGAAGTACACTGCTGAAGCAAACAAATAATGTATGGCCCATGGCCCAGCATACACTGAAAAAACGACAAAAGAAAAAAGCACCGCAACTTCATACCTGTGTGGAGAAGTCAGCAACATTATAAGGAACATGTGATCCCTGACTTTTAAAGTCGTCACCCAAAAATTCCTGGCAACATGCAATCAAAGATGAAATTAAAAGATGAATATCAACATCACAAGTTACTAAAAATATCACGTTTAGTACGAGAAAAACCTGAGACATGCCCGCCATGGAAAATCCATCACGAAATGTTTGGCTTGGCCCTTGAACTGGCATCTGTTGCATACAACAAGACGAGCACATGCATCAGGTGGATGAAGGAACAAGAACTAGGAGAATTGGTATATGATAAAAAAAAAGGGGCCAGTACAAACATTATTGACAAATCCAGGTTGAGATAAGGGGCCACCAACAGATGGTTGGCTATTTGGATTTTCAAGAGCAGGAAAGTTGAAGGTAGACCCCATATTCCCAACATTCTGTTGTGTGCCTTGCTGGTGCGGAAGATGACTGCCAATTGGAGCACCAGCATTTCCGCGTCCTGCCCCAAAACCACGACTTCCAGGTTGAGGGACATGAGGAACAGCTCCAACTGGTCCATGCACAGCTCCACGAGTTGGAATAGCATACGGTTGAGAAAGGGGTCCTCCGTGGAATGGTGAAAGAGGTGCCCGAGGCATTGGATATCCAGCAGGATGTACACCAGGCTTATGGGTACCATTGGGTGGGGCAGGAGGTAGGTAAGAACCTGCATTTGACATAAACATTTTATAAGGATGAAAGACATCATTATTTTAGACATACGAGATGTTTACAATTAAGATTTTCTACTTATTATTGGATTTAAAACTTGGAATTTAAGGGTTAATTATTTTCTTCTATTTTCCTTGTCCATTTGGGATTAGTTATTTTTAACTTCTAAAGGGGAAAAAATTTAACATTTCAACACATGTGAAACCGTTTATTTGGATTACTCACCATATTAAACGAACCCAAGTTTATACACTAAACACTAACATATCAATAACCATTACGTTAAAAGCGTTGGCTTCAATTTTTCATTTAGATTTCTTCCCTTTTTCATCCCTACTAATAGGAAACGAAAAAGAAGTATCAAAACAAAGATAACAAGAAAAGAACACCATCAGAGTAAAATGGAAAGTGTGGAGAAAACAAACAATGCACTTCATCCTACGATTCCTGGAGAGAGAAGGTAAAAAGGGAAAGATACTAGCGCTAACATACCCCTACCACGATTACTTCTTCTGTCCGCATTTTGGCCAGCTGAGGCAACAGACCCAAAACTGTCATTGGGGATAACTCCAGGACCACCTCCAAAGAATAGGCGCCGATCATTGTAGATCTGTGTCAACAGTAGAGCAAACACAACATAATTTTACATCCATCATAAATTGATGATTTCATAATTAAGATCCAACTCCCACCACAAATTAAAAATGTGTACATCAAAAGAAAAGCATGAAAAATTAATTTTTGCCTTCTCTGCTAGTGACAAACCTTTTTAGGCTTTGGAAATTGCACCATACTCTGCTTCAGGTTATTTAGAGGCCCCTCAACCAAGCACTCGTGTTCCTAATGATGTATAAAATGTCAGTAATAGCAACGCTATAGTCTGAATATCAAGTTATCAACCCAGACGGCACAATCATTTTTAACCAGCACATGACAATCAAAGAGAGAAGAAAAGGTAAATAGAATAAACAGGAGGACATAAACAAAATTTACAGTACATGATCAATTAGCATTAACAAATATGCTGCCAGCCGTACAAGTATTAGCCAGCTGCCACCAATCATTCCCAAGATGACTTCCATATTTTGGAAATGGTTTTTTTTTTTAATTTCCTTTTTTGATAGTACACATAACTTTATCTATAAATGAAACACTACAAACACCATGAACCAGAGGACCTAAAAGGACTTGAGAAAAACAAGATGAGAACGAAAAAATACACATCAAACAGAAAAATTGTCAAGTTAAATCAGAAAAGAATACTTGAGAAAGCCTCAACTCTTTTTCTATTAACTGGAATAAAAAACAAGAGGAACAGGTCAACATAAACCACCAATAACAAAATTACAGAGAACAGTTAATACCTTGTAATGTGTCAACAAGCTATTCCACAGTGGCTGTTTACTAAGAACTTTTGGGTTTCCAAGAATGACAATACCATATCGAGCACGTGTTAGAGCAACATTGAGCCTGCGAGGATCATTAAGGAATCCGATGCCCTGAAAAGGAATGTATTAGCCAGGAATCAAACTATCATAAATATACTTCCTTCTTCAAATGAAGACGGCTCTTCTAATTTTTTTTTTTTTATCTACAGTCATTCTATATTATCTTAGAACCAAAATCTGGAACTCATTGACAATGAACCAACTCTGAAGACAGCCTTCAATGCCATTCTGTTTAATCATGACTACTCAATTATCAGTAACAACATCCCCCTTAACCACACCCCCCCCCCCCCCCCCCCAAAAAATAATAATAATAATAATAATAAGCACAAAAGAAAGTATGTAATTTTCTGTGAGATGAACCAAAAAGTAGTACACTGAAAACCCAACATGTAAGATTTATAGCATGAATAATAGGAAAATAGCAACAAAACAATTCGAAAAAAGAAAAAGAAAGACGCATCTTTGGGACAACCGAAAGGAAAAAAGTACGAATTTCTCATATAAGTGGTTTTATGAACTCACCTGATGCTCATTACTCCTCACACACGAAAGGATGATATAATCCTTTTCCCTTCCCTGAAATGAATCTACGCTTGCAACCTGGAATAACAATAATGAAGCAATACAGTCAAAATAGGTCAAGAGCAAAGGCTTCTACATGTGACGAGTCAGATATATTACCTCAATTTCCTTATAAAGTTGCTGTCTGAGAGCACCATTTCGCGACATATAGTTCACAATATAAGCTCTCTGTCCCTCATACGGTGTGATCACTCCAATCTATAAAGTGTTGATTTTTATTAAATTAATGAAACATGGAATCAATATATATAAAATGCTAAACTCAAAACGAATGTTGTAGGTTCACCTGACTAGGGACTACACCACTCCTCAAGAATGTTGTGACAATCTTTTCAACATTAGCAGCCTCAGTTCTGTTCAGATAGGATGTTCCACTAGCACTTATCTCCTCTTGGCCCATCTATAACACAGATGCATGAGTCTAGAACAAGTCTTCGGAGAAAATATGATTTTTAAAAAGTCAGTCAGAAAACCATCCAGTAGACAAAGCCTAATTCTTTGCAATGCTATCCATATACCTCTTTTTCCCTCCCACACACCCCCTGTTAATTTCTGTCCTCTCCTCTTCAATTCATTCGATCCAACAGCCAAAAATTGAGAGATGTATGTGGAAGGTAAAAATGGGTGTGTGGATAGCACCACCCCAAATTTTTAGTTGGCTGAAACTACTTGACTGGCACTTATTGTTACCTGTACATAAAAGAACATGGGACGATTGGGAACCGGCCAAGGAAAATCAATGCCTGAAGATTGCCTTTCATTGATGGTGACTCCATTTTGAAGCGTGCCCTCATAGAAGCTATTAGATGGAAATTCTGACAAGGCTGGATGCATTCGGTATTGAACCTAAAATTAGATCATACATAATATATAAGTATTGCAACATAACCATGCACGCAAGAGCAATTTCACTTCGAATGACATACAAGACAGAAAGTGTCATAAGCGTCTTAAGGGTGCACTGACAGCTACACTATGCAACTTAACATTTGAATCAGATACAAGATTGGTGACAGAAAATAATTTAAATAAAATAAGAAAGAATCCAACCAAGTTAAACGTTGAGAATAATCCAAACAAGTTAAATCACAGTGGAGTTGATTTGCTCAAAGAAGTTAGGAAAATATGTGATAAAAAGGAGAAAAACAAATGCAGGTACCTAAATTCCAAAGCAACTAAGAATGAGTTAAGGTCAAATACATTGAGAATTGCAACAAGTTTATAATAAAGTGAAGTAAGGCAACACTTTATAGACACATCTTAGTATTGAATTGAATGTTCATGCAGTAACATTAAGAAGAAAAGACCAATATCATATCTATTGATGAATGGGTATACAAAACTCAGATTTCATCACTGACTATCCAACATAAAAAAGTAAATAAATAAATATATTTTAAAAAAAAAAGGGCAAGTACATGTACACTAGTCGTGATACTATGCATAGCTAACCATGCACAGACACTGCAAACTCTGGACCAATTACCTGCAATCTAATTGGTTTCACACCAAGTAAAACGAGGCGTTCAAAGAGAGACTGGGCAAGCCCAGCACGAGCTGCTTTCTTGCACATAATGACAGGACCAAGCTGGCAGTGATCTCCAACAAGAACAACCTAATATGGAAATTTCTCATTAGACTCCAGGCAACGATTTGTTAAAAATCAACCTCGGACTCAAAATTTAGCAACATCTATATATTTGACCTCAGAGTACCTGCTTTGCCCCAAGAACCAAAGGAATCAGGCATTCAGGCTCCGTAGACTGAGTAGACTCATCAATAAGTACCTAAAAGCAGAGGATAGATTTGTGTAAGCTATTTTTAAGTTGTGACAGATAGTAACTAACTGTTAATGTAAGATGTATTTCAACCTGACGGAACCTAAAATTGGCCAATCGTGGATCTCCAGCACCAACACATGTGCAACAAATGACATCAGCACTTTGAGAAATCTCCCTCTCGGTTGCCCGCTTCAGTGCCTTATATTTTTTCTCATCGCTACTAGACAATTCTCCTGTAAAATTTCAGGAACTAATCAGCATCAAGTCAGGACAATATACATAGAAGTTTTTAGAAAAGCAAAGTGACCTTGCTCATCCTTCAATTGTTGTAGCTTGTACAGTTCACTCTTTTCTGACGTGTCAAGATGACGAACCTGAGATTAACAGAGTCAGTAAGCATCCAGTTAAATAAGTGAATAAAGAAAAGCCAGACAATAAAATTATTAATTAAGCCAACAAGTCAACACAAACCTGGTAATGAAGGGTTAAATGCTCAACAGGAGAACTAACAGCTTCCCTTGATTTTGCACAAAGTCTGACAACCTTAAATACCAAAAGGAAGAAAAAAATCAGACAAATTCATAAGAAACCTATCATTACCAAGAACACATATAATAAGAAAAACATCTGTTGCAATGTTTCACGCAAAATGAGGTAATTTCCAAAGCTCATAAATAGCACCCAACTGTAAACTAACTTGTTTTAAACAAATAAAAATCAGATTACACACTGCTATGCTTTACAAAGCAGAACAAGTGGTACTTGAGAGACATTCATACTAAGATGAACAGAAATCCGTTTAGGTACTCATTCTGATTTCTTGTGGTTTGCAATTACTTTTCTTTGATAGAGATTTCTGCTTAGTAATAAAAGCAACAACGCATGAACAGTGGACAATAGATCTATCATAGAGGAGCAATCTAAAATTCAGAAGAAAAAAAAAAAAGGAAACTACTGAACAGCTGAGCAACAAAACCATCATTTAACCCAGGTAAATAAGAAGCTCTCCAATCTAAAACTATCAGAGAAACAGAATCCAATTATGTGTCTGCACACCAATGCGTACACAACTAAAAAGATATTTAAATATTCATTCAAGAAGAGCCGCAAAAACAAAGGGACATTCTATAGAGTCAGTATAATTGCAGGCAACGGCCAAGCACTGGTCGTCTACCTTCAACCCAGTTGCACTTATCTTCTCAGCTAGTTGGTCTACAGCAACATTACTAGGAGCACAAACCAAAACCTGGTAAAGAGAGAAATTGTGATTAAAAGAGAGTGAGAGAGAGAGAGAGAGAGAGAGAGAGAGAGAGAGAGAGAGAGAGGAAATAATAAATGTGAGTTATTTTACCTGTCCCTGGCCTTGTTTAGCCATGTGATACACAATTGCTGCAGAAGTCACAGTTTTTCCTGTGCCAGGTGGACCCTGGATCAAACTTATAGGCTTCTGAAGGACACTCTTTACAGCAAAAACCTATCCATAAAAAAGTGGTAAGACACTCAGATTAGACCAACACCAACTACAACAAAGAATCCTCAAAAGGTCCGAGAAAATGCTATTGTGAAATACTTGGGAAAGAGATGCATTTGAAGTGAAAAACTAGTATATTGAAAGAGAGGATAAGCCAGAAAAGAAAGTAATGTATCATGAACTAGAGGATAACAAAAAAGTGTATAATCAAGATATCATACTTGAGATGCATTGAGCTCCGGAAGACCAGGTGCACCAAAACGACGGGGCAATGTATTACGGACCATTTGAACCTCTACTTCATGGCCTAACAAATGATGGTAAATATATCTGCACAAATAGTATAAAAGAACAATCAAGTTAAATGCAAAACATAAAACATCACTGCAGCCTGACATGATTTATTTATTTCTCTTTTTAACATACTTTCATTGAATAAAATACAACCTGAAATAGCCAATGCAATATCTGCCCTAAAAACCAATTTATGCTTGTCATTTCCATACAATATTTAGCAATACAAGCAAACCTACCCACTAACACTTGTCTCGTCCACTGCAAAAGCTTTCATGGCCCCCTGCATCCGATCAAAACTTGTACTCTTCCAGACAAAGTCAACACTGAAGCCATGGTTCACATCAACTGGAACTCCCTGCAAACAACATGAATACACATTAGTAACAACCAAGTTTGCTGAATTATATAAAATATAAGCAGCACTAATACTAAAACTACCTGACTGGCACGAAGTTCAAGTGCAACCTCCTCTTGTGCAGTTAACTTGATCTGAAACAGCAGATAAGTACTATAAGTTCCACAAAACTACAACATATACTCTTAAGGCTTCAGAAAGGAAAGAGGCATACAACATGTCCCACTGACTGCCATGCTGGATGAGCTGCATCTCCAGAATAACGAAGCCGCAACTCATCACCAGGTACAAGACGTAACTCATTGTCTTCCTGCAACAACCCAAGAAAAAACTGAATGTTAATAACACATACATATGAGCAGAATGAAAAACATGCATATAGTACTAAAAGAATTCACCCAAAAAAAATACTCTCAAATTTTCGCAGACAATCACCTTTGGAAACACAAAATAAGCAATACGCTTCTTGTTAAGACCAATATCCCACCGAATTGTGACATTGTCTTTGCTTTGAGATTCTTTCATCATCTACAACATAAATAAGATCATAAGAACTTAACAACTAGCTTGTTCTCTACCACAGGGATCATAAGAAATCTTTGAATTGAAAAGAAAAAGGAAAACAGAGGTTTGTCTGCATACTTTATCATAGTCAGCTTCAAGTTTAATAAGTGGTGCAAACACATTTTGATACTGCACCAGAAACAAGAAAATCATCAGCTTATCAGCAAAACATCCATTTAGAAGATGCAGATTCTCCAAAGGCTTCTCGTGTTATAAAATGGACACGAACTAAGCCTTCTCACATTTCAAAGTATATACAATGAATTCCAAACAGATTCACCTGGTAAGCATCTTCATACTTCAAGGCCACAGGTTGGGGTTCATCATCCACACCAGGCTTCTCGAGATCTTCAAGGGAAGCATCAGGATTGGACTTCCAAAGTTCTTCTACCTTATTTATTTGTTGAGCACTGATTTGGCGCGCCCTTAGCTGCTCCTGTTCAGACGGGACCTGCAAAGCACAGCATCTTAAAACTACTAAACAGAAAACCATAAATTGCCTCAAATGAAAATAACTATGAACCTGATGATAGCAAAATACCAAACCTTAACAAGCCACTGCAAGAAACACCTATCATCTATCAGGGGACACCACTGGCTCAGATCCCAGTTCATATCCTTCAATGCATTAACACTTAAGCAGGGTTCCCTACAAAGAAGAACAACAACACTCTCTGTCTTGGCTGAAATAAATCCAAGAAGAAATACATTACGACATCCACAGTTGTAGCATTCAAGGATTGTTTCTCCCAATGGGCTATCTTTATGAAGACAGACTTCCTTGTGTTTTGCTCGGACCTTCAAAACCCAACATAACAAACCAATTAGGAAAAGTTATCAGAATATAATGTCTATCCCATATTAATAACATCAGCTTTCAAACTCGCATTTAGGAACCCACCATATGCAACCACCCAAGAATCAGCATACTATTAAGAAAAAAAAAGTTATGTATGATATCAGGCTCCAAGAGCTGGCACTTTCATTATATTTCACAGATTATTTGTGGTTGCATATCCTTAAAAATTTGCCTGTGAAAAGGTTGTTCAAAGCATCAACAAAGATTAATTTTTCAAGATGAAAAATGAAAAGACGTGAATGGAAGATGCAGTTTAATTTCTACAAAAAATTTATGCCTGCTCAATGTGATGTGAAATCAAACGGGGCAGCTTATGGTAAGTTCCCGTTACACTAGAGAAAAGAAATTGAAGTCCATGTAATTTAGAGCCTCTTGGGATTGCTTCTGGAAGGGCTAAAAGCCTTGCTGACAGCCAAAAGTGCTTGTTGATTCCGTTTGGAAAAACTGTTAGAATTGCTTCTGGGTCATAGAAGTGCTTTCTGAAGAAGCACCTGCCAGACGCTTCTCCAGGAAGCATTTTCAACAGCTTTTAGAGGAGGCATTTGAATATTTAATAGAAATTTCAACATGGTTCTAGCGTAAGCACTTCTAGTTCCTACAGAAGCAATCCCAAACAAGGCCTCAACAATTATAGAAAACATTTACTGGCATCACCTAGATATTAAAACCTTCAAATCAAACAAACTCCACCATAGAAACTATGACTCCTTACTTTAGCTTGTAATTTAACTTAAAAGAATTATTTGGAATCCATCCATGATCCCACTAGAGCTAACATAAACCAAAAGAGGATATAAAGGATTCTCTAATGCTCTATCATAGATCATACAATGTAATAACAAGAGTACAATCAACTCGAGAACTGCCACATGATTGGCATAAAAGATGTACAGCATTAAATTAAATCATGCAGCCCTGTAAACATCAAAATCTGAAGCATAATGCTGGTTACTTAAATCATATTAAACAGATGTAACGTTAACTCCATTCGTATGTAAGGTCCAATTATGTCCATGCAGACAAATCAGAGGAATATTGATCCAGAATTGCTGGTCAAGTGCCCTACCATTAATGGAAGTTTAATATTAAGTGGTGTGGGAAGTAGAAGACTTCCCAACTTTTGTGTCAACAAATACGTATCTCTATAAATTTGCATTAATATATCAGAGCATGTTACAGCTTATGTTATTATGAAAAATTATTTAAATCAACCCATACATATAGGGTTTCTAAAATATGAGGCCAAACCTAGCTGTAACATCAACACGAACCAAATGAATCTCCAATAGACCAAAAAGTAGTCAACCCACTCAAGCAACCAAATTACAACTCAACAAAAACAAAGAGTCCATGAGTATAAGGTGCCATGATTAATCGACAAAGAAAAATCATCAGAATCTACTTTCTCTTTACCCAGATTGCTTCCTATCTCTGCAATCCAATACCATGTTTGAACCAAAATCTCCCAAAATGTAGAAATAAAAACATCTTGAAACCGGGATAATAACCCAAACCATCATGAGGGCATAATAATGCAGCTATAAATGTACCTTAAACTTAGTTCGATCTTCGTATAACCCATGCCAACACGTGATGGCGTATCAGCAAGTATGTCTCTTAAAACAAAACACGCTTATTTCCCTGCATTCTCTAACTACTAAATTTCCTCCAGTGGCATCCATGTTGTGACTAGTAATTTCCAGTTCTTACCCAAATTCCCATTGGACTCATCCCAAAAAATTATAATCACAAAACCCAAAATTATAAATAAAAAGGCAGAAACAATAACACTCCGAACTGGGTGACTTACCAGGTGATTCACAATATGAGAGCCGGAAGTGTTCCCCCTTGAATTACAGAACCATTTTCGACACGAAGGCACATTACACCTCACAACGCAAGCCGGGTTCGACACGCCGCAGTACCGGCACGCATGTTCTGTAAAATCCCCTTTTCCAAACTCGTAATTGTCGTCATCCCCAGTATCCTCAAAGTTAAGCACACTCATCCCAGGCGTTAGGACGTCAACCACCTGATTATTGCCGGCGTTACTGCCCGACCCACCTGCCCTAGCCTTTGTGGCGCTGCCCGGGGCAGCAGAAACCGGCGACGCATCGGACTGGTGGTCGGACCCGACCCCACCACCGCCACGGTCACGGTCTGCAGGTTCCGATAAGGAATCTGAAGGGGTGGGCCAGGCGACAGGAGAGCGAATCGGGTCGCGGAACTCCGGGTAGTCAAAGTCCTCGCCCTGGGTGTTGAATTCGAGGAAGGTGTAGGCGTCGTTGGCGGTGTCGGGCTGCGACGCCGTGTCAAAGAGGTTGTTGGGCTCCGAATCCATGGTCGGGGTGCGGAATTGAAATCTTTTGGGGGTGGAAGGGGGGTTAGGGTTAGGGTTAGTGTTTGGTGAAGGAAATTGATGCGAAGAGAGAAGAAAGACGTTTAAGAAGAGAGAGTGTGGGAGGTGTGATGGGTGAAGACGTCGTGGAGAGAGAGAGAGAGAGAGAGAGAGAGAGAGTCCGTGTGAGGGGGTTTTTGTAAGTTTTGTTTTTGGGCGAGTGCCCAAATGGGACCCACTTTTTTTGCAATATTTGGGACGCGCTGCTGTGATTGGGCAGTAGGTACTAGGACTGCTTTTCAATGCGCACGTGACCGGGTGCGTCTCTTGGAGGTACGACGTGGCACGTATAGTAGGCATCTGATGTTGATGAAACAAAGACGAGTGTAATCTTTTGTCTATGTGTTTCAACAACATGAAAAGGTTTGGTATATGTGACTATTTTGTGGACGCGTGATGTCACGTCGTGAAATACAGTATTATGTAAGTTATTTTCTTCGAAAAATTAAAGGTTGTATATCATGTGAGAGAGGTATCCGACATCAACTTTCAAAAGCATTGGTTACTATGATCTCGTTTAATACATGTAATTGGATTGCAATGGATAATACTCAAAATTTGGGCCTATTGAAGCTGGAAGTGAATGTCTTTTCATTTATAGGGGATTAGAAAAGGAGAAGGAAATTTGTACCATCAAATCCCACCATTTTAAACTAGATTGAATTGGTAAGGTTTTTTCATGAGTAATTCATCTCGATGATCATTATTTTACGTCTTTTTTAACATACATTTAATTTAGTGGGTCATCTATTCTAATTCAATCATACGTGCCAAATGAGTTCTATGTCTCTAAGCACGTGAGAGGATTACATGCCAAAAATTCTTGTTATCATGACATGGTAGGAATACAAAATAAATTAGTTTTTTCCGTGTTTTTGAATTATTGAGTTTGAAGTGTTTTTTTAAGTATAATTTTATCAAAATATTAAGTGTAAAAACAAATAATTTTTCTTATATGAAAATAGGGCAAATTTTTTAGGATCGCTTCAGACCTCAAAAATCTTAAGAGTGGGCCCACTAATGGCAGACTAAAGAGGAAGAACATACATTCACTTAATTAATTAATAAAATAAAGTATATATTGGTGATGCAACATAATTAGTATTTGAAAACTAAACCGACACTTGACTTTGAAAAATAACTCAGATTTAAATGAATTTGGAGAATACATAGTATTAAATGCAGAAAACATGTTGTAAATGCCCCTAATTGTTTGATTATCCGCACCCGTTGTGTTTCAACGACAGCTTCCAGACTTTTCTCTTGAAAAAAATATCTTCTCTCTGAGAGAGAGTTTTTTCTCTCCGTAAGTGAGAGCAATAACAATACTAACGATTTTTCCTCTTGTCGCCGACCCTAATCAATTTTGATTAGAGCAACTCCACCTCTATCCATTTTGCGCCAGCACCCAGCCCATTTATTCACTTAATTGAACAGTAATAGACCCAATGAACAGTAATAGGCCAAAGCATTTCCACCCCAAAAAAAATATGCTGGCACAAACGATCTCCACCCCTACAAAATGCGCTGGCACCCAGTCCATTTAAAATATTAAATAATTTTTTTATAAAATAAAAAAAAATAGTTTTAATTTCGGATAGGATTTTTAACCAATCTCGTCATGCCACGTGTCATTATCCGAACGTACTATTTTTTTAATAGATTTCCGCTAAGATTTTCAACCAATCCCGACAACCCACGTGTCACTTCCTGTTTTTCCAACAAGTAAAGGATGCGTTGAGTTTTTTCCAACGACCTTGAAGACCTTGACTAGATCTGGCATCTTTTCCATGTACATCGCAAAACGATTTCGTAATTTTACTCCACATTTCTCGCTTATCCATCTCATTACCTGTAATCGGGTCATGAGTAGTGCGAACCCAACATTCACACAACGTAACATCTTCACTGAGCTTCCACGAAGTCATTTTTTTCTCTCAAAGTGTACAAAATATTCAAATGTAGAAAGTGTAGAAAGTGTAGAAAATATTGAAATGTGGTGTAAGGTGGAAGATGAGGGTTAGGTATTTATAGAAAAAATTAATTAATTTTTTTAAATTTTTCTGTATTTTTTAAAAAAAATTTGACAATTTTTAATTAATTTTTAATAAATTTTAATGTTGTAATTAATCTGGACCGTTGGATTTGAAAAATAATCAAATCCAACAGCCAACACGATGCCACGTGGCCAACGGTCAAATTTCTGACCGTTGGGCCTTTTTTTATTTTTTTTTATTTTTATTTTTTGGTGAAAAAAACGTGGACCGTTGATCTGTGATCGGACGGTCCAATTTAAAAGTGAAATTTAAATTTTTTTTTACCTTTGGAAATCCAACGGCCTACAAAAACTAGCTGTTGGAAATCCAACGGCTCTGAGGAGGGCCACGTAGCCCTTTGACAGTCGGACGCAACTTGCCCTGCACGCGGGCCCCACCGCCTGCAATTCCTGTCGGCTACTTGCGCCAGGAGCGCGTGTTGCGCACGCGCCAGGGAAATGGACTGGCCTCTGGGTCTGTCCATTTTGGGCTGGGCTCCTGACTGGCACGGGCTGGGTGCCAGCCTGTTTTGTGGGCTGGAGCTGATTCACTTGGTGCCGGTCCATTGGGGACGGGCTGGAACTGCTCTTAGGGTCGGTGGCAGCCCTTCCTTCTTCTTCTCTGTTTTGTCTTTCTTCTTTTCTTTCTTTTTTTTTTTTTTTTTTTTTTTCTGGTGTTTTTCCCTGCTTTCCTTCCTATTTTGTTTTCCTTTTACACCTCGATTTTCACAGGTATATCTTGCTGCCCTCAGATCTCCATCCATCCATATACATGTTCTTATTTTGGCTTCCACCGACTCAATCTCCATTCCGATATGCAATCAATTTTAACCACGAAGTGATGCGATCTTCAACTAAGAAGGTGCGTAGGGTTCCGACGTTCACACCAGCTCGGGTGGCAACAGCACCTCCTTATCTTTGTCTACCATTTATGGCAATGTTGCTCGTGGCGATCCCTCAGGTTGCTTTGGTTTCTCTTAATATGTGGCTGCGATCAGTGAGATGTTATATGTTGGAAGGCGAAATTCATCTTCTTTTCATCTCTAAGGTGTGGGTTCTTGGCGAAAGTTGGTGTGATCGTGGAGTGCAATTCCGATGCTTTCCGCGATATCTTTGGAAGGAAGCAGTTAGGTTTAGCTTCTATGTTTTTTTTGTTTTGGGCATTTGGGTTACTATTGAGATCCATTCTTTTGCTTGTGAGGTTATTGTATATGGGTCTCAATTTGTGTAATTAGTTGTGTTGTGTTAACAAAGTAACCTTTGACCAAAAAATATATATATCTTTTTTTCAACGATAAACATACTTACATGGCACGAGAGTATTTTTTGTGGTGGGAGTATTTTTGTGGTGGGGGGGGGGGGTCTTCATGCACCTAAAAAGCCATGTAGCCTTGTTGTGGCCTTTCTAAAAATGCAATACGTGTCCACTTGCTCAAAATCTTGTAAGATAGCAGAGTTAAGGTTAGTAGGTGAGCAAACACGTCTTGTATTTTTAGAAAGGCCACATGACCTTTTGGGTGCCGAAGATTTAAACTCATTAAGGGAGATATGTACCCTCTTGCCCCTGTTTATTATTAGTAAATCTAGTTTTAGGTGCAATTTCATCATCCGGCCCCGTTACTATTAGATGCATATTTTTTCATTTTTTGCCCATATTTATTATTAGAAACACTAGTTTTAGGTGCAATTACATCATCCGGCCCTCCTTACTGCATATGTTTTCATTTTTTGCCCCTATATCATCAAATAGATCAAAATATTAACGCCTCTACTTCTTCTTAGTTTCATAGTGACAATTCAGCTATCAAATAGATCAAAATATTAATGCCTCTACTTCTTCTTAGTTTCATAGTGACAATTCAAATAGATCAAAATATTAACGCCTCTACTTCTTCTTAGTTTCATAGTGACAATTCAGCTATCAAATAGATCAAAATATTAACGCCTCTACTTCTTCTTAGTTTCATAGTGATAAATTCAGCTCATTTTAAGCCACAAAGCCTTGTAAGGCTGCTTGCATTGGAGAAATTTTTCAGTGTGCTGGGAATATAGCTCAGTATACCAAATTTCATAGTACAAGTGGTTAAAAACTTAAAAAAAAATAAAAAAAAACTTCCAACCATTTGTATTATGACATTTGGTGTACCAGACCATGTTCTCGGCACACTGAAATTTTTCTCCTTGCCTTGTTACTTTGAGGGGTTTTATTCCTACAATCAAGCCATATAGCCTTGCTCAATTTGATGCCGAAGTGCCTTTCTTCTCAAACTAATCTCAATCAAGGCCGCCACTTTTTTCTTCTTAAATTCCAATCAAGGCATTTAGGCCTTTATACTCAAACCAAATCAGAAGACATAATTTGTGTTTTTCTTGCAAACCAAGTGGTATAAGGCCTCTTGTCAAAATTTTCAGTTGTGATGACCTGCCACTCTTTTTTTTTTTTTGTTTAATGTTTATGTTTTTGCAAAATGCCAAACTACCCATATACAAATTATGGTGTGTTCGAAGGAATTTTCTTGTTCTCCAAACCTACTCGATTGGCCAATACTGATCTTGGGCTTGAGTTCGATAAACTTGACCACTTCCAAGTGTGGTCAAGTCGGCCTTGTCTATTACGGTTGCATCGAGTTGGACAAAATTTTGGCATCTCAACTCTTGAACCATCTGATGGTTCGCAACTTCATCTTTCTCACCTAAGGTGGTTGCCTCAATTTGAGTCGAGTCGAAGCTTCTAGTCTCTCGGGTGGACTCATTTTTCTCAACTAATGTGAGGTTGTCAATATGTAAATCGGTTTGAAAAATCAATCTTAAGGTTGACCCAACCCCCAATTTTCTTACCCAAATACTCTCGGCCTCCTAAGTTATTCTCATGTTGAAGAGATGGAGTGCGTGGTTGCATTTGCATTGGAACCTCATTGAGGCTTAGGTTCAAATCTTGCCCCCTGATCGGGTGATTAAGTTGTTCTGACATCTCGTGTAAAGTTCGGGTAAGAAGATCAAATGCGGCTCAACATATTGGCCACTAGAACCACTAGGGAAGGTAGAATGCACCCCAACCACTTGAACGTTTTCGTCCGATGACCCATTCAGGCTATTGTAGTCATATTGGTCATTATAACTAGTCACCACATTGGCCATAGGATTGGCCGCTAAAGCTTATTAGTTGTTGATTTGTTTACATAAGTTGGTGGTTGTAAAATTCATCTTTCACCTAACTCTAGGCAACTAGGCTAGGACCTATGTAGGTCTGCCCATGATCTGGGTTCTCCACCGCCGTTTTTTATTGTTTGTCGTTGTTGGCATGAGTGGAAGACTGGAAGTGTTCATACTCAGTGGATGTTGTCGGTTTATCCTCAATATTTGGTAGATATTATTAATATATTGTTGATATTTAGTGTCAATACGTCAATATAGGGAAGTAATTTTTTCACATCCTTTTTAGCATCAGATTGAACAAGTCAAATGGAATCAATGACTAGAATTGAACAAAGGATGTGCAAGATGCTAAAAAGAGTGTGAAATCACTTCCTGTCAATATTTTTTATATTCAATCACGGTATCGTTGTTCATGTCTTTCTTATCACTATGTGCACTGTTCTTAGTCCACTCATACAGTAACTTAATTTTGAAGGACCTGCCATAGATTGACTAGCTCCAGGAACTAAACTTGTCTTGGCATGACCTAAGCAGTACTAGAATAATAAAACGTCTGATGCAGTGCTGGAGTAACTATGACTAATGTTGGAGTAACTGGGACTAATTTTTTTTTCTTTTATTTATAACTATGAAAAACTATATTCCACTTTCTTATCTATAGCTCACCAGAAGAACGATGAAGTAACAAGGTTGGTAATCCTAGATATTGCAGCTCAGAGTTATTTATCGACATTTAGCGAGGTGTGTAGTTGAGACGAGTCCAACTTAGTCTCCAATTCTGGCTCGCACTAAACGTAAGATAATAATCCTACTTAAACCAGTCCCTCTTGAGACTGTCAAACAAACACACCGCAAAAGCTTCCCAGACTAGGGGTGGGTTCGGTTGGTTTTTTACGAAAACCGGAAACCGAACCGAAATTACTGTTCGGTTCGGTTTTCTATCGGTTTGCGTTCGGTTCGGTTTCGGCCCGGTTCGGTTTTTTTTTTTTTTTTTTTAATTTTTTTTCCAAGTAGCTTAAAAAAAGTATATGAAAACAACTTGCAGCCATTTTGTAATAAGTCCTATTTCAACATAATCGTCAAGACTCAAAATAAGCATTCCAAATTTCTAATATAATCATAGTCTCAAAGACAATGAAAATAAACATTCAATTCAAAGTTCAATTATAATCAAGTGTTCCAAAGTCCAAAGTTAAATAAACATCAAAGTTTAAATCTTCCAAAAGTCCAAACTTAAAATAAACATCAAAGTTCAAGTATTCTACATCTAAAAGACTAAAATAAACATTCCAAATTTCAAGTCTTCCACACCTAAAATAGCATTCTTTATGTGTTGAAGTGATTTTGGAAGGTGCCCCACAATGAGAGTGATCCACATACTTTTTCAATGACAATTTGCTTGCTAACGCTTGGGTGGCCTAGGGGGCAACATATCACCTTTTTTTGAACTTCCACTTGCCATTTCTACATACAAATAATAAAAGAAAAGATACTAATTAAAATGTTATTTAAAATAATCTAACAAAATCAAATGCAATAAATAAAATTACCTTTCTCAACTTCTTCACAAAACTCCATCTCCTCAATGGTTGGCTCATGATGTAATGCAACATGAATGGACCTAAGCCAATTTTGAGTACATATCAAAGCCTCCACCATTTTTGGACTTAAAGAACTACGATATGGATCAATTATCCGTCCACTTGTACTAAACGAGGATTCCGAAGCAATGGTTGATACGGGAATAGCTAAGATCTCTTGCAACATGTGCCAAAATTGGGTACTTAGAAACCCCATTCACTCTCCACCAATTCAATACATCAAAGTTCTCCTCTTCTTCTCCTTCATTAGGATCGGAAAGATACTTGTCTACATCATTATGCACAACCCGGGCTCTCTTTGCTTTTCTCATTTCACTTTTTTCTTTCAACTTTCTTTCTATTTCGGTCATGCTTGATGAAGAGTCTCCTCTTGTCGTTTGAGAACTACCACCACCACTTATACTTTGTTGTGTTCTCAAAGACATATCTTCATGAATCTTGTAAAGATCAATCAACAAGTCCTTCACCCACATTTGTGGCACTTTCAACCTTTTCTTCGTCCTCACCAAATTGTATCTCAAAATAATCAACGACTTTCTCTAATTTGTGGCGAGGATCAAGCACAAGTGCTATAAAAAGATATTGATTCATGTCCTCAAGTGAACCCCAATACTTGTCATATGTTTCTTGCATCAACTTGGAGATCATAGACAAAAGTTCATCATCTTTGTTTTCATGCAAGAGAATTTTGATCTTAAACAAATCACCAAAACTAGTATGAACGGTTGGAGTATTGGAACAACATACTTTTAAAGTGACTTCATAAAAAGGTCTCAAAAAGATTGCAAATATCCCCGCCTCACTCCAATCATCCATCGAAGGTGGCCTCTCCCTCATATTATCATGATTGTCTTTAACAAAGTACGGAAGGTAATGACCATCATCTACTTTTAATCTATCAAAAGCCATCTTGAACTTTAAAGCCGATTCCAACATTAAAAATGTGGAATTCCACCTAGTAGGGACATCCAAAATCACAAGCCCTTTGCTCTCTATTCTCACTTTCTCAACACACCTTTCAAAGCTTTCCAACTTTTGGGGGAAAGATCTTACGTACCTAACCGCATTTCAAATGCTTTGTATAGCCGTATTCAACAATTTTATCCCATCATTCACAACCAAATTGAGAATATGAGCAACACACTGATAAGAGCATATTCATGCGACTTAAATGGCTTGTTCTCGTGCATTTACGTTATGTTTCTCTAGTTATTTTAGTCCTTTATGCTTCTTTTGTGTGTTTTCAGGTTCTAAGGGCTTAGGGAGCAAGAAAGTGCATTTTGAGGCTATTTGGGGCACTTTTGGGCAAGGATTGGATAGCTTAATCATGGAGCAAAGAGGATGGACGAAATTGAAGCCTTGTATGCTCTTTGGGGACATCAAACAAAGGGCCTAGCCCAATCAAACAAATCCTTTGAGCCATGGAAAACCTCTAGCCCAATCAAACATATTATGCCATGCAAACCAACCTATTTTAGGCCCATTCTATGTACTTAAACCCTAGCCCTTTAAACTAGCCCTATTATCACTTATCACTTTCATTCACTTATCACTCACCACATATCATTCATTTATCACTTAACATATCATTCACTTATCACTTATCATACTCATAATCATCTACACATTTCAACCATTTAAACATATGCATTTCAACTCACATGCACATCCACCTCTTTCCACCTAATCCACATGCTTTCACAACCTAAAACACATGCACATGCACCACTAATCCCTTCACTTTCATGCCATCATTTTTCCCCCCCCAATGCCGTGCACTCCTTGAGCATTTCCAGTTTTTCCCCTTCTCTTTGTATTCACAAGTCACATGCATTCACTTCATCATTACACCACCACTCATTCTTTAAATCCACATGCACTTTAATCATTCAATTACCCCATTCACACACCTTTTCTTCAAACCTAACCCGTGCATTCCCTTGCATTTCCACAATCTTAATCAGCCAACACATGCACAAATCCATCCATGCCGTGGGTTCCCTTTGCTCCCCTTGTGCAATTCCAGTTTTCACATGTGTCCTAGCTGTTTTTCCATCATTCCTCCACACAAATGCTTAAACAAACAGCCATATGTTCCCTCCACTACCCCTATAAATACCCTTGCATTCATTCATTCAATTCACATCTCTCCATTTCTCACACCACAACACAAACACACACCATCTTCACATCCTGAAATTCCCTTCCTTGCCGTGGGTTTCTTTCCATTTTCTATCTTTCCTCATCCATTTCCATAAGTCCCCAATCCATTCAACACACCAACAACATCCCTTAGACCTTGTGCCATAATAACGAAGAAGAGAAGAGTGCCTAAACGTTCATACAATTCAAGTTTGAGTTGTTGGAATGTTTAGGTGTTTCTTTGATTTCAATGTTTAAATTCAATTTTCTTTGTTTTGTAATGGAAGAGAAGAGTGCCTAAACGTTCATACAATTCAAGTTTGAGTTGTTGGAATGTTTAGGTGTTTCTTTGATTTCAAAGTTATGAGGAACTAAACCCCCTTTAGCTAGGGGGTGATTCAAAATACATGTTTATGCTTGCATTATGAATTGATTACTTTTGGTTGGAATTTCATAAGTTGTGGATTCAATTTGTTTAACCGTTTGATTGATAACTTATTTATGAATGTTTATTAAGAATGCGCGCTTAATTTTCATGCATAAATATGACGCTAGAATATAAGTGAATTTCACCTAATCGTAATGAACTTATATTCACAAGTAGTGGAGGTTGCTTATAAACAATCGCGTTAAACGAAATTCTTGGCATAAGTTTCATGCGTATTCCATAGTAACAAATGCCTCGTCGATGTTTATGATTTCCGTTGAACTTAATGATCTTTGTTGAATGTCTCTATCATGCGTATTCCATAGTTAGGGACTTTGATTAAGAATAATTTGGTTGTAATGCGTATTCCATTCAATCTAACGAATCTAGGGAAATCTGAAAGTTAATTTAAGCGGACCTAATTAACTTGGAGCATTGAGTTTCATAATTTATCGAAAGACCAACTGAGAATCAATATTGTATGCAAGTGTAACATGTGTGGAGAAGAACCCCTTAGCTATTCCATCATCCATATTTTCATCACATTCATCTTTACTATCTGTTTTAAATTTTAATCTGTCCGTTTAATTTAATCTCGTCCAACCACAATCACCCCCCTTATTTTGTTAAGTCTTATTCATTTGATTTGTCTTATTTTATGTTTTTGAGTATTTGGAGTCTTTTAAACTTGTTTTGAGTCTTTTAGTTTGTCTTAGTGTTTTAAAAGTTAGTTTTATTTATTTGAGTCAAGTATTTAGCATCCCTAGTTAATCCCCGGTTAGAACGATCCCTACTTACATCATTACTACAATTGTCACAAATAGGGTTTAGTTTGTGTGCGTATAAATATCGCATCAAATTTTGGCGCCGTTGCCTTGGATTGGCAAAGTTGCTAGTCCCTTGTCTTGAGTCTTGTTTAAATTGTTTAGTTTCTGTTTTGTTTTAATTTTTTTTGCACCGTGTGTATGTGTTTTTGTGTCGTGTGTGGCAACTTGTTTTCTTACTTGTGCCAAGTCTATTAAGTTGGTTACTTATCTTGTTTACTTTTGTGTGTAGGTACTAGTTTATGACCCGTAGATCACAACCTGTTCGTGAGCATATCTCCGACTTTGACGGTGATTTCGAGAGGACTTTGAGAAGGAACAAGAAATTGCAAGAGTCTAATCCTCCTAGTCCCGAACCTGAAGTAGAAGAGGAAGCCACGGATTGGGTTAAAGAGGAAGTACCAACCATGGCCGTGGACAATCGAACCATTAAAGAGCTTTCTGCCTCAGGTGTGGCCAATGCAGCCCCTCTTTGCATTCAATACCCCGCGGCTGCCCAAGACAAGACCGATGAATTCGAATTGAAGTCAAGCTTGTTGCACCACATTCTGAAGTACCATGGGCTTTCCATGGAAGATCCCAACAAGCATCTCAAGGAGTTCGAGGTGGTTTGTTCGAGCATGACCCCCGTCAATGTGGATGGGAGTATATTGAAGATGAAGGCCTTTCCATTTTCACTTATGGACAAGGCCAAAGATTGGCTCTACGAACTAGCCCCGGGAACTGTGACTTCGTGGGAGAGTATGAAGCGTGCTTTCTTGGAGAAATTCTTCCCTACTTCGAGAGTGATTTTCCTACGGAAGAAAATTAGTGGTATTCAACAGAATCATGGTGAGACATTCCCGGCTTATTATGAGCGCTTCAAGGGCCTTGTAGCTTCATGTCCTCAACATCAAATGAAGGAGGAACTTCTCCTTCAATATTTCTATGAGGGCCTCCTTCCTATCGAACGTCAAATGCTTGATGCATCAGCGGGAGGAGCATTGGTGGACAAAACACCAAGGGATGCCAAGATTCTCATAGCCAACCGAGTGCTCAACGCTCAACAATATGAAGGAGTGGGTCAAAGGGAAGCCCCACGACAACAAAGTGTAAATGAGGTGAGTGCTATTTCTGAAATTCAATCATAACTTGCTAATCTTACTTCTCTTGTTTCTCAGGTTGTGATTGGTCCAAAAGCACAAGAACACCAAGTTTGTGGCGTGTGCTCAATTCAAGGGCATCCATCCGACAAGTGCCCTCAACTAATCGAGGATGGTGGGTGGGAATCTGCCAATGCAATTGGTTTCCAAGGACAAAATCAAAACAACCCATACTCGAACACTTACAATGCCGGATGGAGGGACCATCCAAACTTCAAATGGAGGGAGCCACAACAAGCTGCCCAACAAGGAGGATTTAGGCCAAACCCCCCTGGTTTTTATTCCAAGCCGTATGCACCCCAACAACCCCAACAACCCCAACAACCTTCGGCATCATCTCATTCAGGTACGTCCTTGGAAAGTGATCAAGCTATGCAATTACTAACCTCTATTTCGCAGGGATTGCAAAATCAAAACAACCGGATAGCAAATAACGAAAAAGAGATGATGGATATGAAGAAACAAATAGGGCAGATTTCTAAGTTCCTTGGACAGATTAGAGAGCAAGGAAAGCTTCCTAGCTCAACCACAGTCAATCCAAAGGGAGGATTCGAATCCGCCAAGGCCATCACCCTAAGGGGTGGAAAAGAAGTTGGGACCGAGCCAAACAATCCCAAATCTGCCCAGAAAGTAGATGAAGAGACGACACAACCTGAGGCAGATCACCCTAACTCGGCCAAATCAGGTAATTTAAGTTCAAATTCATGTACTTCACGTCCTAATCTGCCCAATGTACCTTTTTCTAGCAGGTTCATGCAAGAAAAAAAGGAAGAAAGCGAGAAGGACATTCTTGAAACGTTCCGGAAGGTGCAAGTGAACATACCGCTTCTCGATGCAATCAAACAGGTTCCAAAGTATGCTAAATTCCTCAAGGACCTATGCAATACAAAGAGAAGAAGGGCAAACAAAGAGGTAGTGAAGGTAAGCGAGAATGTGTCCGCTGTTTTGCAACGTAAACTGCCTACCAAGTGCAAAGACCCCGGTAGTTTCACGATTCCTTGTGTGATTGGACATAATCGTTTTGAACATGCCATGCTTGATTTAGGTGCATCCATAAATGTCATGCCTTATTCTATTTATGCATCTATGAATTTGGGTGAATTAAAACAAGATGGTGTAATTATACAATTGGCCGATCGTTCTAACGCGTATCCAAAAGGAGTTTTGGAAGATGTGCTTGTGCAGGTGAACCATTTAATTTTTCCGGCTGATTTCTACGTCCTAGACATGGAGGATTCAGCCCATTCTACATCTTTGCCGATTCTCCTTGGTAGGCCATTCATGAAGACGGCCCGAACGAAGATTGATGTATACAAAGGCACCTTGACAATGGAATTCGATGGGGAAGTGATTGATTTTAATATTTCTGAAACTATGAGATATCCCGTTGATGACCATTCTTGTTTTTCCATTGATGTTATCGATTCTTTGGCGCAGGTATACCTTGAAGAATTGAACGAGGACGCCCTGGAAACAACCATCACTAAGGCCATAGAGCGCAAAAATGAAGGATTTGGGCCAATGCAAGGCCACGGCAAGGAGGATGAATTCTTTGCAATGGGTTCTAGTGAAGAAATAATTGAGGTTGTGGCAGCCCTTGAGTCATTGCCACAACAATATGGTAAGGTTCCACTCTCACTTTCAAATTCAGTTTCCACTAAGATGCTACCTTCTGTTGTTCAGGCACCATCGCTTGAACTTAAGCCGTTGCCGGACCATTTGAAGTATGTGTTTTTGGGAAAAGGCGAAACATTGCCCGTCATCATTTCATCAAGTCTCACGGCAATGGAGGAGGAGAAGCTTGTGAGGGTGCTGCGAGAGCACAAAACGGCCATAGGGTGGACTTTGGCCGACATTAAAGGAATAAGCCCTACCACATGCATGCACCGTATACTTCTTGAGGAGGGAGCTAAACCAACTCGAGAGGCTCAGCGCCGTCTCAACCCTCCAATGATGGAAGTTGTGAAAAAGGAGATTATTAAACTTCTTGATTGTGGAGTGATTTATCCGATCTCTGATAGTCGTTGGGTGTCACCAGTGCAATGTGTTCCAAAGAAGTCCGGAGTGACAGTGGTGAAGAATGCTGAGAATGAGCTTGTGCCAACCCGCATTCAAACAGGTTGGCGAGTATGTATCGATTACCGGAAGCTAAATGCCATGACTAGGAAAGATCACTTTCCTTTGCCATTCATCGACCAGATGCTCGAAAGGTTAGCCGGTCATGCTTTTTACTGTTTTCTTGATGGATACTCTGGATATAACCAAATTGTGATAGCCCCGGATGATCAAGAGAAGACCACATTCACATGTCCCTTTGGAACATTTGCTTATCGTCGCATGCCATTTGGCTTATGCAACGCACCGGCCACTTTCCAAAGGTGTATGGTAAGTATATTTTCCGATTTTGTTGAAAAGATCATTGAGGTTTTCATGGATGATTTCAGTGTATTTGGGAGTTCATTTGATAATTGCTTGGATAATCTGACCTTAATTTTGAAACGATGTGTTGAAACTAACCTTGTCTTGAATTCGGAGAAATGTCATTTTATGGTGAAACAAGGTATAGTTTTAGGACATATTGTTTCAGAAAAAGGAATTGAAGTAGATAAATCGAAAATAGACCTTGTACGTCACTTACCCTCTCCTACTTCGGTTAGAGAGGTACGTTCGTTTCTTGGCCATGCAGGGTTCTATAGGCGTTTTATCAAGGACTTCTCCAAGATGTCCAACCCTTTTTGACGATTGCTTCAAAAAGATGTGCCATTCAAGTTTGATGAAGAGTGTAATTCGGCATTTAACCAACTCAAGGAGAAGCTAGTCTCGGCCCCCATTATTGTACCTCCAGATTGGAGCCTTCCGTTCGAACTCATGTGCGATGCATCCGACTATGCATTAGGAGCTGTTCTAGGACAAAGAAGAGACAAACGGCCGCAAGTCATATACTATGCCTCTCGAACTATCAATGATGCCCAATTGAACTACTCCACGACGGAAAAAGAACTTCTAGCTGTGGTTTTTGCTTTAGATAAATTCCGTTCATATTTAATTGGAACTAAAGTAATCGTTTATTCTGATCATGCAGCTTTGAGGTACTTGCTCACGAAAAAGGAAGCAAAGCCGAGGCTTATCCGATGGATGCTTCTTCTCCAAGAATTCGATATCGAAATCCGGGACAAGAAAGGAAGTGAAAACGTGGTGGCTGACCACTTGAGCCGTATGGTGCATGAAGAGGATGCCGTGCCTATCATAGAGACATTCCCAGATGAGCAACTGATGTCCGTCAAGGTAAGTGAACCCTGGTATGCTGATTTGGTGAATTATTTGGTGTCTAAACATGTTCCTAGAGAATTACTTAAACACCAATGTGATAAATTAAAGAAAGAGGCACGGTTTTATGTGTGGGATGACCCGTATTTATGGAAATATTGCCCTGACCAAGTTATACGTAGGTGTGTGCACGATTCTGAGTTTAATGCTATTCTAACCTTTTGTCACACTTATGCTTGTGGGGGACACTTTGGCACTCAAAGAACAGCACTTAAGGTGTTAGAATGTGGTTTTTATTGGCCTACCATCTTTAGGGATGCTAGAACATTTTGCATGTCTTGTGATAGATGTCAAAGAACGGGAAATATTGGTCCTAAACAGCAAATGCCGCAAACCCCCATTTTTAGTGTTGAAATCTTTGATGTTTGGGGTATTGATTTTATGGGTCCCTTTCCTTCGTCACATGGGTTTATTTATATATTGCTTGCTGTGGATTATGTGTCGAAATGGGTGGAAGCAAAAGCCACCCGAACTAATGATTCTCGAGTGGTTGCAGATTTTGTGAAAACTAACATTTTTGCAAGGTTTGGAATGCCACGAGTGCTAATCAGTGATGGAGGTTCCCATTTTTGTAATCGAACCATCGAGGCGTTGCTCAAGAAATACAATGTCACACATAAGGTGGCCACACCTTATCATCCTCAAACGAGCGGGCAAGCCGAGGTTTCGAATAGGGAAATCAAGCAGATTCTTGAGAAGACCGTGGGGCCTACAAGGAAGGATTGGAGTTTGCGCTTAAACGATGCATTGTGGGCGTATCGCACTGCCTACAAAACCCCCATTGGGATGTCACCTTTTTGGCTCATCTATGGGAAGCCATGCCATCTTCCCGTCGAACTAGAGCATCGTGCACATTGGGCCGTCAAAACGTTCAATATGGACCTTGATGCCGCAGGTTTACATAGGAAGCTTCAATTATGTGAGCTTGATGAAATCCGAAATGAAGCATATGAGAATGCCCGGATTTACAAGGAGAAAACAAAGGCATTTCATGACAAGATGATTCGTGCCAAGACGTTCTCTATTGGGCAGAAAGTGTTGTTGTTCAATTCTCGCCTTCGGTTGTTTCCGGGTAAGTTGCGTTCCAAATGGGTTGGTCCTTTTATTGTCACTAATGTTTTCCCTCATGGTGCAGTACAAATCAAAAGTTCAAGGACGCAGCAAGAATTCAAAGTGAATGAGCATCGATTGAAGCCCTAGTACGAGATGTTCGAGGAGCATGTCGTGGAGGAGGTACCCCTCCATGCCGTGGAACCTAGTCAAGCTTAAACGGAGGTACCGTCCGGCTGCAAGACGTAAAAGAAAGCGCTACTTGGGAGGCAACCCATGCATTCAACAAAGGAAGACTTAGAAAGCACTCCAATTCCAGATTCCTAAAAACTCTTCTCTTTGTTGCTATTTCGTTTCTGCCTTGTTAGGTTGTTTAGTTATTGTTGTTTGTTTATTAATTGTGTGAGTCTATGATTGTAACATTGAGAAAATGTTTGATTTATTGATAGGCACTGCTAAACAAAGAAAGATGGAGCCTTCACAAAGGGCGTTTACTTGAAGCCCCACTACGAGGCATCGAAGCAGAAGGCATAGAAGCGGGAGGCATCGGGGCAGAAGACATCGGGGCAGAAGGCATCGGAGCTAGAGCATTCCAGGCCTCAATACTTGGCCAAGCGCTGGATGACCCAGGAAACAGGTGCCTCTGGAGATAAGCCGCAAGCCTTTGACGGTCACTGTGAATTCGACCCTCAGATTCTTGCAGTTCATCAAGCTTCCTCTTCATGCCCGACGAATAGTTATTTGCAAGCACATGCAAACTTCTATTCTCATACTTAAGCTGCTGGATCTCCTGCTTGAGACTTTCCACCTCTGCCATCAATGATTCCACCTGACGGGAGCGGGCAAGCAGGCGTTGGCCCATGTTGGACACAGAACTCGCACACTGAACACTAAGTGCGAGGGACTCTTGAACGGCCAACTCATCGGACCGTCCTGACAGCAGTCTACTATCTTTTGGAGTGAGGAGGTTCCTAGCTACTATTGTAGCTGTTGTGGCGTCCTGCATCACGGAGTCTTCACCTGTGAGAGGACCGTTAGAAGAAAAGAAAGAAGGGCGCCATACGTTACCTTGACGCGGTGCGCCCGTATCACTGCTAAGGCTCAATTCCAAGCTAAGGTTCGATGAGTTTGCCATTTTTCAAAAGTGTTCAAAGAGAAGGGATGGAGTTAAATTTCAAAGGGTCGGAGTCGATTTTCAAGAATGGGAAATCTTCAGAGTGTGTTTGTTGTGGTGATCGATAGCTCTATAAAAAGCCAAGGCGACGCGTCCATCGATTCAAGAAGCCGGAATTTCCGGCGTAATTTAGGCGACGCTCCCTCGGCTTTTCAGAAAACGCGTTCAACTTTGTCAAAAGATTTCTGACAAAGCTGAAAACACGTGGACGCCATCATCGCAACTACACATCTTTAGCCGACAAGCGCAAAGTTCGGCGACGCTTTCTCTGCTTTTCAGAAGACGCGTGCAGCTTTGTCAAAATGAGCCGCATCTGCACTACCACGTGTCGTTCAGAAATCGAAGGGGCGCCTGCTCAGAAATCGAAGAGGCGTATTCAAATATCGAAGAGGCGCCACTATTTCAAAAATAAGCCGGAGTTGCGGGATCAAAACGTTTGTCGACAAAGGTAAAAAGTACCACCACTTGCTATTATCTCTATATATGTCGACCTTCGTATTTTATGGCAGGGCAAACCTGAAGAAAATGCCCAACTCTCCCTCACCTCTGAGGGCGCACTCCCAGCAAAGCCTTTCGAAATACTCAATTCTTTCTTCTTCCCCAAAGATGATACCAGATGTCTGGAGTACAGATGACCCAGGAGGAAACAGCACAACAAATACATGTGCTGATTCATTCACCGCTTCTTCAAAAGCAAAGGTATCTCATATCATCAAGGTCAAAAGCAAAAGTATCTCATATCATGCTCTTTCCCTGTCTTTTTCTTTGTCCTTGTTCTTACTCGCATGGCAAAGTAAAAGAAGCAATCAGCCGGCACTTGGAGTCAGTCTTCCGTTCTGGAGCCAACTGCCTGGAATCTATTCCTGATTGCTTACCTAGCGTTGCTCTCGAGTAGTCATCTTCAACGGTTGATACACTTCCGGAGAAGGGACCACTTCTGCAAAGGGGAGCGAGTAAGGCAAGTGAAAATGATACATTGAAGCATGTGGAGACAAACATAGGCTGAGTTATCCTCCAACCCTTTTCATTACGAATTGGAAAGATTGAACAAAGAAACAGACCAAAGGGGTAAGCTCAGACCTTCGGGGAAGACCAAAAGAATCCTCCAGCCCAGTAGCACAAAGGAAAATCAACGATGGGCGGCAACCAGTTCGAGAGTAAGCCTGTGGAATCAACAAAATCAAGCATCAATGCAATCACCAAGGAGAAGATGGAATTTACATTCCACAACCAGATTTGCGTCCCTAAACTCTTCTCTTTGTTATTTACATTATGCCATGTTTAGTATGTTTAAGTGCTTTTTGTGTATTTACTTATGCTTTGTGTGAATCTATGCTTAAAACATTGAGGACAATGTTTGATTTAAGTGTGGGGGGGGGGGGGTAACTAAGTATGTTGATGCAAATTCGTTGAATTTTATCACCCATAACTTCAAGTGTTGTTCCTTGCTGTTTTAAATGTTTTTAAGGTGTTTTTAAACTGTTTTAGCGTGTTTTGTTTTATAACTCCGAAAATCACATAAAAATTTGAAAAACATTTTTTTGAAAAGCCTAAAAAGAGTGTTTTGAGTTGTTTTTGTGTCTTAGGGTACCTTCCAACGTTATGATAAGGATTTGGTTTGTAATTGCATGACTGTTAAAAAGAGTTATTAACATAGAGAAAAGTTTGATTTACTCTTGGTATATGCTTGGTTATGGTTATAATGTATGACTTCACATGCAATCATAAAAGAAAAATTCGTTTTAGTAACATGCTTGAAGGAAGGAACTCAAACAAACGCTACAACCCTGTGAGACTCGAGCCATTACCTTCTTTGGAGAGTTATTTTCTGTGATTCTTTGTTTTCTAAAAGTTGTTGCATGATCTCATTATTCCTTGCTTGGTTGCTACTTAGAATGCAATTGTATCATGATAGAACTAAATGCTAGAACTTATATCCGTTTCATTCAAAGCATGACATTGATTTGCATAACATATATCAAGATGAAGTTGTGTAGTTGCCACCATAACCAAATAGCCTTACTTCCCATATTTCGTATTTGTTGTAAGTTTTAACCCCGTTGAGCCTCGTTTAGCCTTTATTCTTTGTTAACCCACATTATCCTTACCTAGCCTAGTTTAGGACAATCCACACCCTTGTTCTTAAATGATAGTGAGCATGACTTAAATGAATTCCTTTTGAGTTACATTATGAAAGAAAATGAGTGTGGGGGAGAGAATGTTTTGTTCTTAAGTGTTTATGTATGTTTTGAGAGTCAAAAGAAAAAAAAAAAAAAAAAAAAAAAATTGTGAAAAACATATGAAAAAGAAAAACAGAAAAGAAAAGAAAGAAAGGAAAAAGACCTTGTTCCCCCTTGTTCAAAAGTTGAGTTTTCATTCAAAAGTGAATTCTACGTTAATTCAAATGCTTTGCTCGCTATTTCTTTAAGAACCTTTGTTTTCCATATCCCTTCTTTGTTAGCCAAACACCTTTAGCTCCGTTTCAACCCTTATGCTTCTATCTTGAGTGTTATGTGTTTCAATTTGTGGAGTTTGGAATTGATATGAGCTTATGGAATCACTGGTTCTCATTCTAAGTAGTAGCATTCCATTCATGAGATCATATCTAAACATGCTTATTAACTCCAGAAATTGCTTCCTTTGAAATACATATATGTGAGTGTTCGTTTTTATGTTCACATCAATCTTCTCACATATAACTAGTTTAGGGTGTGTAGTCAGAAAATCTGAGTGAAAACTGAGTGCATATCTTGTAAGGAATTGAGCAAATTCTCTAAGGCATGTTACTACATTCAAAACATGGTTTTAAATACTTAATTGTGAAATAGTATGTGGTGACTGTGATTAAGAATGTAATTAAGTGTGAAGATGACTAAAATCTGTGGGAATGATGATTTTTAACTTGTCATGCGCATTGGAAATCCCTGAAACGATTGTTTGGAAGGTGTAGGTTGTGTTTTACGTGTTTAGTGTCGTTTTGTTTATTTGTTTTTATTCTGTTTTGCTCGAGGACTAGCAAAAGATAAGTGTGGGGGAGTTTGATAAGAGCATATTCATGCGACTTAAATGGCTTGTTCTCGTGCATTTACGTTATGTTTCTCTAGTTATTTTAGTCCTTTATGCTTCTTTTGTGTGTTTTCAGGTTCTAAGGGCTTAGGGAGCAAGAAAGTGCATTTTGAGGCTATTTGGGGCACTTTTGGGCAAGGATTGGATAGCTTAATCATGGAGCAAAGAGGATGGACGAAATTGAAGCCTTGTATGCTCTTTGGGGACATCAAACAAAGGGCCTAGCCCAATCAAACAAATCCTTTGAGCCATGGAAAACCTCTAGCCCAATCAAACATATTATGCCATGCAAACCAACCTATTTTAGGCCCATTCTATGTACTTAAACCCTAGCCCTTTAAACTAGCCCTATTATCACTTATCACTTTCATTCACTTATCACTCACCACATATCATTCATTTATCACTTAACATATCATTCACTTATCACTTATCATACTCATAATCATCTACACATTTCAACCATTTAAACATATGCATTTCAACTCACATGCACATCCACCTCTTTCCACCTAATCCACATGCTTTCACAACCTAAAACACATGCACATGCACCACTAATCCCTTCACTTTCATGCCATCATTTTTCCCCCCCCAATGCCGTGCACTCCTTGAGCATTTCCAGTTTTTCCCCTTCTCTTTGTATTCACAAGTCACATGCATTCACTTCATCATTACACCACCACTCATTCTTTAAATCCACATGCACTTTAATCATTCAATTACCCCATTCACACACCTTTTCTTCAAACCTAACCCGTGCATTCCCTTGCATTTCCACAATCTTAATCAGCCAACACATGCACAAATCCATCCATGCCGTGGGTTCCCTTTGCTCCCCTTGTGCAATTCCAGTTTTCACATGTGTCCTAGCTGTTTTTCCATCATTCCTCCACACAAATGCTTAAACAAACAGCCATATGTTCCCTCCACTACCCCTATAAATACCCTTGCATTCATTCATTCAATTCACATCTCTCCATTTCTCACACCACAACACAAACACACACCATCTTCACATCCTGAAATTCCCTTCCTTGCCGTGGGTTTCTTTCCATTTTCTATCTTTCCTCATCCATTTCCATAAGTCCCCAATCCATTCAACACACCAACAACATCCCTTAGACCTTGTGCCATAATAACGAAGAAGAGAAGAGTGCCTAAACGTTCATACAATTCAAGTTTGAGTTGTTGGAATGTTTAGGTGTTTCTTTGATTTCAATGTTTAAATTCAATTTTCTTTGTTTTGTAATGGAAGAGAAGAGTGCCTAAACGTTCATACAATTCAAGTTTGAGTTGTTGGAATGTTTAGGTGTTTCTTTGATTTCAAAGTTATGAGGAACTAAACCCCCTTTAGCTAGGGGGTGATTCAAAATACATGTTTATGCTTGCATTATGAATTGATTACTTTTGGTTGGAATTTCATAAGTTGTGGATTCAATTTGTTTAACCGTTTGATTGATAACTTATTTATGAATGTTTATTAAGAATGCGCGCTTAATTTTCATGCATAAATATGACGCTAGAATATAAGTGAATTTCACCTAATCGTAATGAACTTATATTCACAAGTAGTGGAGGTTGCTTATAAACAATCGCGTTAAACGAAATTCTTGGCATAAGTTTCATGCGTATTCCATAGTAACAAATGCCTCGTCGATGTTTATGATTTCCGTTGAACTTAATGATCTTTGTTGAATGTCTCTATCATGCGTATTCCATAGTTAGGGACTTTGATTAAGAATAATTTGGTTGTAATGCGTATTCCATTCAATCTAACGAATCTAGGGAAATCTGAAAGTTAATTTAAGCGGACCTAATTAACTTGGAGCATTGAGTTTCATAATTTATCGAAAGACCAACTGAGAATCAATATTGTATGCAAGTGTAACATGTGTGGAGAAGAACCCCTTAGCTATTCCATCATCCATATTTTCATCACATTCATCTTTACTATCTGTTTTAAATTTTAATCTGTCCGTTTAATTTAATCTCGTCCAACCACAATCACCCCCCTTATTTTGTTAAGTCTTATTCATTTGATTTGTCTTATTTTATGTTTTTGAGTATTTGGAGTCTTTTAAACTTGTTTTGAGTCTTTTAGTTTGTCTTAGTGTTTTAAAAGTTAGTTTTATTTATTTGAGTCAAGTATTTAGCATCCCTAGTTAATCCCCGGTTAGAACGATCCCTACTTACATCATTACTACAATTGTCACAAATAGGGTTTAGTTTGTGTGCGTATAAATATCGCATCACACACCTCATATGCAAATATTTTCCATCATGCAAGAGTGCATTAGGAATCCCCCACCCACTTATTCGGTGCACCAAGCCCCTTAAACCAGAATCATTTGCGGAAGCATTGTCAACCGTAATGGTTAACACCTTCTCTATACCCCACTCCACTAAACATTCCTCCAAAAGTTGAGCGATGGATTCTCCTTTATGATTTGGAATGACACAAAAATTCAAAATCTTTTTATGTAACATCCAATCATCATCAATAAAATGGGCGGTGAGAACCATATAATTGGTTTGTTGAATAGAAGTCCATGTGTCCGTTGTTAGACACACCCTAAATGTCTTCAATTGACTCTTCAATTTATCCTTTTCGGAATAAAACAAGCTAAGTACATCCTTAGCAATTGTCTTACGACTAGGCACTCTCTACATAGGACATGCTTGCATGCAAAAACGGCGAAAACCTTCTCCTTCAACAAAAGTAAAAGGCAACTCATCTATAATTATCATCTCAACACAAGCCTGAGTTACTTCTTCTTGAGAAAATCCTATAGCTTCCGACTTATCTTTCGTGCCGGCAAAAGTTAAGATCTTTTGCCTATTTGCGGCAAATATTTTCTTATTAGGACCGTAGCTTCTACATCTTGCTATATGGTTTCTTAAATTAGTTGTACCATTTTTATCAGGGTCGGCCATATATGATTGAGCGCAATACTTGCACAACCCCTTAACTCTACCACCCTCAATTTTTCTTTCAAAATGCTCCCAAACTGTAGACCTTTCATGACTTTTTAATGATTCCAAAAGAGCTTCTTCTTTACTTACTTGGTCATGTTGGTCACCTTCTTTTGAAGTTGCATCGGCGGGATTTCCGGATCCACCAAAAGAACTAGGAGTTTGTCGAGGTGCCACCATGGTGTTTTGAGGCGGAGTTGATTCACCAACAATGTCCATCTAAAATAAGAGAATCATACAATTAATTTTTCAAATAAGAGATTCATCACAATTAATGAATTAATTATTAAACACAAGGGCAAAAGTAATAGAAAGATATGACTACTTACTTCCGATGGTATACTCGAAGATGAGTTTGTTTGATCCTGAGGGCTTTTTGATTTTGATCTCATTGAGTTTGAACTTGAGCTTGAGGCCCTTGAGACCTTTGACGCCTTTGACTTCATCTAATTCACACAAAATAATAAGAGGATAGTAGTTAGTACTACAAACTTATGAGGTGTATACCGTGATAAACCAAATGAAATCAAGCATATATCAAATGATATGTAAAATCCACTTAACACTAAAGCTGCCTCACAAAATCTGACCGTTGACCATTATTCAAAACCTCGTGGTTTACATTTATGTTCTTTTTAATTTTCTATGTGGATTTTGTAATATCCACTATCCAGTTTGTTTTACATGAAGAGGAAAGAACCATTCAGATGCAGGCTTGCAGCAAAGAACCATTCAGATCCACTGATCCAGTTTGTTTTAACTTCAATCACCATTCAGATGCACAGTTTTACAACAAGCACAGTTTTACTGATGCAATTAATGACTTAGTTTATCCCAAACCAACCATTCATTCTGATGCATAACTTTAACATCAATTATCAAATCAAAATCAACATGTATAACCAAGTTCCAACAAGGAAAGAACATATCGAAATCGAATATTACAATTTCTGAAAGGTTCTCAAAACCAACAAGGAAATAACCAACATATCGAAATCGAATATTACAGTATAACCAACAGGTTCTCAAAATCCCAGAAAACCATCAAAATCTTCAATCACGATTCACGACAAAGAATAATTAATCAAATATTACAAATTACAATTTCTGAATTCTGAAACATGGGTATTCTACTATTCTATGATTCTGCATGCAATTTTAATGATTGGTAATTTGGTAAGCAGAAGCCGAAGCCCAAAATCGGTAAGCAGAAGCAGTCAAGCAGAAGCCTAAAATCGATAAGCAGAAGCAGAAGCCCATATATGAGAGTATAAGACCAACCTTTTGTAGTCTCGAGACTCGAAGTCGACACGGCAAGAAGAAGCTCACGGCGAGATCAAAGACTGGCGGCGGGCGAGGGCAAGGTGTGACCGTGTGAGAGATTGAGACAATTTGAGAGTGAGAAAGGTCCGCTGGTCGCGAACTCACGGTCGCCTGGGATTCAAGATTGAGAGAAACAGAGAGTGATTGAAGTTGAAGACCGAGAGAGAGAGAGAGGAGGCTAACCTTTTGCTATCGACTGTCGAGACTTGAAAACAGCAAGAAAAATCTGACGGCGAGATGAGAGAGAGAGACTGATGACGAGGGCGAGGTGTGAGAGATTGAGAGTGAAAAGGGTCGCGCCGTCGCGGGTTGCCTGAGAGATTGAGAAAGACAGAGCGAGAGAGAGATGAGGCTCAGGGCCTCAGGCTGCGCGAGACTGCGAGAAGGTTACTACTGGGTTTAGGCCCCTAGGGTTCATGAAAGAACTCTGAAGAAGAAGAACTGAAGGCAGAGAAGGGAACGAGAGAGAAGAGGCCAGGCCAGGGGAATGAAAAATAAGGAGGAGGAGGGTTAGGGTTACAACTTACACTGGCGGCATTACAGGGTTAAGGGTTTTGTTAAAAAGATTAAAAAATTAAAAATAATCTCACAAATCCTGGAGGCATGAGGGTTCGAACCCATGCCTCCAGCTTGTAAAGTTTCACTGAAACCAACTTGGCAACAGGTTCTGTTTTGTTATGATTGTATGACTAAACTATTTATAAATATTCAAAAAAATTATATATATATCGGTTCGGTTTCCGAGCCCCAAAAACCGAAACCGAACTGGTCAGATTCGGTTCAGTTCGGTTTGACAATTTCGGTTCAGTTTTTTTGCGGTTCGGTTTTTTTTTGCCTCGGTCCAGTTCAGTTGTCGATTTTTTTCGGTTTTCGGTTTTTTGAACCCACCCCTATCCCAGACCTTTTACACCATACATAACACCAGTACAAGAAGGACCAAAACTAGGCCAGCCCAAATGTCGGATGATTGGTCATTTGTGTTCTCATTTGCTATATTGGGTTTGTTCGGCTCTAACTTTTCTCAGACAGATGTTTCCATTTTCCTTTCAGCTTTTCACGCAATTACATTCCTTTTCAATACAAAATATCACCTTACTTTTGTGCTAATCCGTTGGAGTTTGGAATCTTTCGGGACGGCCCATATGTAACGTGAGGAAAACAAAATCAGTAGTAAAGTCTTTATTACTATCTAGTATATGTCCACACAGTGTGTGAATTTTTCTAATTTTGTTTTTAAAATGGGAGGAGAGAGAAAGAGAGTGAGAGAGAATGTGGGAGTGAGAAGAGAGGGAGAGAGGTTTTTTTTTATTTTTATTTTTTAATTTTTTTAGATTAGAGATGATAAAATTAGTGTAGGTGAGACTTAAAAAAAGAAATGTTTTTTTTAATACCTTAGTGGGTAGGTGTTGAGTTTTTTTTTGTCGAAAGAGAGATTTTATTAAATTCAAATAGAAATGCTTACATCAGAAGCCAAAATGTTGAACAACCATTCTGACTTGAACAAATCCCATGTATGAAATCCTAGGATGTTGAGTTTACATGCATGCGTCCGGTTTCGAAGCTCTCCCCCTTCCTATATTATTTTAATAGTTTGGAATCTCTTCCCTTCTCTTAATAATAATTAATTTTAAAAAATAATTATTTATAACTAATTAATTATTATTTTATTAATATTGCACCACACATTGATTGTAAGTTGGCCGTACATATCTTCAATATTTGGTTCGATTCCAAACACTTTTTCATAATTTGGTAAGTGGATTACAAATAATCTTTGGAAGCATTTAGAATAAATGAAGGTAGAGCCTTAGGATAGATTCAAGGACATAGCACATGGGAATTTGCGGTGGAGATGAATTTGCTTTGAACACTTTGAAATTCGAGACCTTGTTAGATTAATTTTTTTTCCATACAGCTTTGGTACTACATAAGATGACATCATACTTTTAACTCTTAAATGGTATGCTAAACCAAAGCACGTGGTGAAAAAAAGTATTCGTAGAAGTTCAAACTCGAATCGAGAGTTCCAAACTTTTGTTCTCTTTCCACTAAATTAAACCATTAGGTTTAACCAATTAAATATATGCGAAAAATTCAAAGATTTAATATGCTTTTCAAAAGTGTGTTGTACGGTTGTGGGATGAAGGAGCATCTCTACATTATTTTGCTTTTGCTTATTAATATTCACTAGTCGCTAAATATATAATTATACTTTTCTTAATTGAAAATTATTATAATTTCTTAAGGTGATATCCATAATTATAATTTTAAAGTGTTAATTATAATTTCTTATGGTGAATATCCATGATCCATAATTATAATTTCTTACGGTGAATATTCACTAATTACGCTAAATATGTAACTATAATTTCTTACGTGGAGAGAGAGGTTAAAGCAATCGGGAAGAGGATCCTCTCCTGAGCTCAGGATGGGGATTCTTTTGACCACGAAATCCGAGCTGTTCAAAATTAATTCAATGGTTCCAAATAGGAGGATCCTCTAAAAGTTATAATAATTGCAATCATTAGATTAAATTTAAACGGTTCGAATTTTGTGATCAGAAGGATCCCCAGTGCTCAGGAGAGGATCCTCTTCCAAGCAATCGAGTTTGATGAAGCCAGCCTGTTATATAACATGCATATTGAATATTAAAATCGGATGGAATTATCACGACCGCCACTACCTCCTTATCGTCTTCAAAAGTCCCTTTATTATCATTCATGTTCTTTTCTGTTCATCTCTTCATATAAATATTGGTTAAAACTGAGTGGAGGGGCATTTTAGAATTCGGATTGAGATCATCTGTGGATTTCTTACTTCGGAGTCCATGAAATTGACAATTTGAACCGTTCAAGATAGATTTAGATATTAAAAAGAGAGCTTATATATGAGGTGAGCCAGTAAAATATGCTAATAAGAACTACAATCTAACTTACTCAGTTCACTAAGATTCATACAGGATCCCATTTAATGGGATAAAATTTTGCTGTTCTTGTTGTTGTATATTTTTATTGAAAAACAAAGAACTCACATGCATTCACCCATATATCCATCCGTTTTCCTTTGCGTGCCAAAACTCACATGCTATATATGTAAGAGTAATATAACAGTCACGTATCTTCATAGGTAAAAAACATATCAAAACAGAAAGCAAAAAGAACAAGAAGTCTGGTTTTCCCACAACGTTAATGATGTTCACTTTCTATAAAGACTGATCATCATTATATCATAAGATTCCACGACCAGCTCCACGACCAGCCTGCCTATTAAATTATACATAATTACATATATAGGATAATAATCTTTTACAAAATATTGTCATATAGTCCCTTCCATTGAGGGAGATTATTTGCTAGATATTTGTTAGAGCTTAATCTCTAATATAATCGTTTGGTTTATCTAATCGACATATGGTTTTGATTATTAGGACATTAATTAAAATAGAGACGATTCAAATCTTTGAATTCCTAAACTAAATCAAACTGTATTATCATATATGTTATTGAGCTTTTCAATTTGTAACTTTGTAATTTGAGGATGCCTCCATCCATGAAGATCTTTGACTTTATCCCTGGGACCAATGAATAAAAATTTATGAGAGGTGAAAAAGAGTGTGTGAATAGCACTATCAGTTCTGATAAATTACATAACTTTGATTGACATGTTGTATTGTTGATAGCGCGCGTAATTAAGTACGTGTGCTTATATATAAACAATAGCCTTTCCCTCTCCAAAGCAACTCTCATGTTCATTAGTTTCTCAAAAGGCCCTTTCTCTGAAAAGAAGGGGAAAAATGATGATTCTCTTATCTTCGTTTTCCAAGATTTTCATCACCATCACCATCAGTTTTCTGATGCTCTTTCATAGCACAATTGGCTGTAATAATCTCATCCAAAACTCTTGCAAGAAAGCCTCAGATGGTGATCCAAATTTGAGCTACAATTTCTGCGTTGCAAGCCTTGAGGAGGCCAACTCTAAATCCCACGGCCAAAGTCCAGATCACCTTGAACAACTAGTCCTCATTTCACTTAACCTTACCATATCCAACGCGACGAACATCAACTCCACCATTTTGAAGCTCTTGAAGGACAAACGGTTCGACAAGTACGCAAAGGATTGCTTGAAAGGCTGCTCAGAACTCTACTCGGACGCCATCCCTACGCTGCAAGAAGCTCTTTGCGCCTTTCGGTCCAAGGACTTTCCCAAAGCAAATGTGGAAGTCAGCTCTGCGATGGATGCTTCTAGTACTTGTGAAGACGGTTTCAAGGATAAGAAAGGTGAAGTGTCTCCATTGAGAAAGGAGAATGATGTCTTCTTTCAGTTGAACGTCATTTCTCTTGCATTTATCAATACATTATCTAGTTGATTGAGAAAGGCAAAATATATCGATGTTAATTTATAGGTTTATGATAAATAAGCAGTATTTTGTATAATATATTTCCACAATAAACAAGCCAATAAGCTCGGCAGTAGCCACTAATTTCTTTTTGTATATATTCTTGTATCAAGTATTTACGACGTACGTGCTTGAAAAAATGTTTATTTGCTGCTCTAATTATAAACCAAACCTAATCATAACGCACTTCTCTGCGAACAAGTTCCGGGCGAAAACAAAAATTTCTCCGGTTGACCACATTCCAACTCACCAAAGATTATAACTAACATTAGCAAACTGTTCAACAAAAAATCACTTTGCCTTTGCTTCGGGAGATTTTAGGGATCAGTTTCTCTCCTTCACCATTTGTGCTAACCCCAATATTAACACATTTTTTTTCGTAAGTATCTAAAATCGGCTCTGTTTTATTTGTAATTTTAAGGGGAAAAAAAGGAAATTTACAAAGAGAATTCTCGACGGATCGAATAATCAACTTGTCAAAACTATTACATGAGGAAGTTTACCAAACCAAACACAAAGGTTGCTATAGATTTGTGCAAAGGTAGAGATAGTACGAATGTCTAAAAGAGGCAAAAGTCTAGCTTTTCTTTTTTCAATAAAGAATGTGCAAGAAGCCATGTAATCTCAATTTATATTATTCATTTGATGATAGGTCTACTGTTGTGTGGGACATTCTTTTCCTTAGACCTGGTTGAAATCCTCGGCAAAGTTTTTATCAAGGCCTAGTAAGCATACTATCATCAGTTCGTACGTATTCTAAGTTGCTTTAATGAATATCATACTTCTTTCAAAAGAAACCATGTCAAGTTGATGAGCAAGAAACATTTAGGTTTTAATTATGCATTTAAAAAACCTAGTTTAATAATGTGGCATAACCATCACAGCAGTCACGTCAAGTGATCAATAAATATGGTTTCCTTAACATTTTCTTTAAATTAAGCAACTGATCGGAACCTTCACCTTTTCTTAATTTAGGCCATGTTAATGCTCATTCTCCATATGATTGGCTAGAAGAATTCTTATCAAATAATAAATAATTTTTTTTCTTTTTAGTTTTGAATTAGATCGATATTCCAATACACGCATGCATGTGAACTGGGTGTGAAGTCACACCATGGACTTGTCTTTTGTAGCGATAGATCGATATCGCCCATGTCGCCCTCGCACACAACTTTTTTTTTATCGAAAAAGACATCATCTAGATATGAGATGAGATCATCAGGTTGGGAAGAAGAGAAAGAAACCACAAAGGGTCTTCCTTCCTCTATCCACACCTTATCCTCATAAAACAAACGAAACCCATATCAACTGCACAATTATTTGCTACATATGCTGGAAAATCCTCCCAATATCACCCAATAATTTTTAGGGTTGTTTAGATATAGGCCCATACAACTCATATATCTCGGATAAAAACCCACCTATGAATCAACATTCAATAAAAACCCAAAATTTAAATAAATTGCCACATAAGAAAACAAGTAACCTATTAATATAAGTTATTTACAATTTATGCCACAACTTTCTATAACTGTTCTCATACAACCATTATTAGCCAACTATTATGGCTAACGTTTTTAACAATTTCTTTTACCAATCTAATAATGGATTAATATAATGCATTACAATATCTCTTAACTATATAACTTTAGATAAATTATTTTGCGAACACATAAACATACATACGATAGTAAAACATAAAATAGAAGATACATTTTTTGAAAAGTTAAATTGTAGGTAAATTATATGCATACAAAAACAAAATTGTAGATACACTATTGTTGTTAAAAAAGGTAAATCTTTTATGTAGTATTGTAGATACATTATTGTCACAGTAGGTAAATTAGTTTCATATAAAATAAAAAAGTAGGTAAATTATATTCATACAAAAATAATATTGTGGATACATTATTGTTAAATAAGAACTGGTAAATTTCTATCCTAAAATTTGAACAATAGGTACATTATTTTATTGATAAATATTTTAAAAGATAGACTATTTCACTAATATATATATATATATATATATATATATATATATATTTAAATTGAAAAATGTTGTTAAGATTAAGAAAACTTGCCAAATTAATTCCTATATCAAATTAGAAGCAAATTTTATGGAGTGAGAGAAACATGAATCAACCAAATTAATTACAAAACATGGAAATCTTGAATTCTCATATAACATGCAATGCATTTAGAATATTAGTACCATTTTTTTTTTATATATAAAATCATTAATCATCCTTAAAATCTACATATGTTTAATTGTGCACTTTAAACATGCAAAAAAGGGTATTTTAGGCATTCGAAAAATTTTAAATGTGTAAAGTCAAATATAAATAATGAATTTGCTTATGTGGAGTCTAGTCATTGGGTTTTATTCGAGTAAAAAAATTATGTCGGGTTTTATATGAAAGAAATTGAGTTTGAGGGGTTAAGGTCATATTTTCAGTAATTTTTATATGAAATTTCAAAATGTTACGAGTTAGTTTTAGGGTTTAGGGTCACTATGAAAAATGGAAAATAAAAAGACGTGATATGAAAAATGTTCTCACATGCTTATTTTGAAAAGAAAATCCCCCAACTACAAACAAAATATGCAAATTGTAAAATTGAAAACTAATAGAGGAGAAAAAGCTTAGACGTGTGGATGGCGAGATAATAAAATGAATGTTGCATCACTGTCTTGATTGCTATTTGCTAATTGGTTTTGGAGTGGAAGGTTTGCCCATATATTAAACCGTCACTCAATTAAAATTGGCAGCATGTTGGCCTTAAAAATTTGTCACATGTAAGAAGGCGTATGAGATTGTTGAAGGAAAAAATTGGCTAAATTAAGATCATTTGAGTAACATACATAGATCTAATTAACAATTGAAAGGCGGAAGCATGTTCATATGCACTTAAAAACAAATCTTAACCATGATATTCAAAGGCTACTAGTGTGGTGAACCAAGACTCAATTCAGATCTACAAGAAATAGTTGAGAATTCATGATAGTAGATTCCTATTTGCATGGGCAAATGCTAATCACCCAAGAGAGGCCCTTCATTCTTTTGCTTCTTTCTCCATGGATCCATGATGAATAAACTCTCCAAAGTTCCCAAGGGAGGAAACCTCTAATTTCTCCATAACAAGGCAAGAGATGTGAAGAGGAGATGAGTAATCTAGGAGGAAGATTCATGCTAGTGAACTTCCTCCTAGGGGCCGCTATGGTGAAAGGAGATGAGAGTTTTTGGTATCTCTTCATCTCAACAATGCGGGGAGCAAACCTTGGGGTTATGACGTATCATCAAATGACCAAAGACGTACCCACAAGACAATTGTGGTGTCTCGATTCAAATGACTACTTTTTATTGTTTCAACTAGTGAGTTCTCATATGACATGAGTATAAGAACTCCTCTTTGATGGAGTTCATTGAACTCATTCTCTATTGAGCACCTACAAACTTGCCTTGGTGACTTTTACACCAATGATTCGAGACTATTCACTCTTTGAAGAGAAAAGACACAGTATGATATTATCTTACCTGATTATTAGTCCCCAATTAGCAATCATATGATCAAGAACGTTTAGGATATGTGCTTGAGAAAGAAAGGTCTCATGAATCTAACTTTGTTACATTACATTCTCTCTATCACATATTCTTTAGGCTTATTTTTTAGGTGTATACCATTTAATGAGACAGCTTTAAACAATAATATTTTCCCTTATATTAAACTAAATTAGTTTAATATGCAAAATGTTCGTAATGTATCATCTCATGATTGGCTTTTATAGCACATTTCTAACATAATGTGAATGTAAAAGGCAAAACTGAACATAGGAGAATCAAGAAACTTTGCAAAGGCTTATAAGAAGTTGAGTTGCTCCTCCAATTTTCAATTAATTTTGAAGTGAAACCTCAACTTCTTTCTATAAAGTGATCAAACCTTGTTAAGTCGAGTCTTTAATGTGAATTCTATTCTATCAATATCTTACAAGAGGTTGGAGATTTTTAAAAATTTGCACTACATGTTCCTCACTTACAACACTTCATAGGTGTCCAATTTAAATGGTATGTTCATATTTGTCAACCCATTTACATATCTCTATATATCTCTATATATAAAGCCAACACTGCCGTGAACAATATTTTTTTAGGGTCACATGCTTCACAATAAAAGGACAAAAATGCCCCCTAAACAAAAAAAAAATATTCAAAAGCAGCCTGAAATAATGCATCAAATGTGGCAGGGGTATTTTTGTCATATAAACAGTGTTTTTAATATTTTACTATCCAATGTACAGTGATAAACATTTTTTTAATATTTTAATATTTAGTGTACAGTGATAAATAATGTTTTTAATATTTAACTTTGTCCTGTACGGTTTTATTTTTATTTATTTTTAATAATTAGTACCTTGCAATGGGCTAGTAATAATGTGATTCAATCAGTTGTTTACCAAATAATATTTTCTCTATTTTTAAACACGTTCAAAACATCTTAAGAGGCCCATAGTGCTGGTTATAAGAAAGGTTTTTCGCACACGCATAATAATGTGATTCGATTAGTTGTCAAATGATTGTTTTTTTTTTCTTCGAACAAACGATATTATCTACACTAAGGGAGATAGGGTGAACTTAGTCTCACATTGGGATAGCAATAATGTGATTTAATCAATTGTTTATTAAATATTATTTTCTCTATTTTTAAACACTTAAGAGGCACATAGTGCTAGTTATAAAAAAAGGCTTTTCGCACGTGCATAATCATGTGATTCAATTAGTTGTCAAATGATCTTTTTTTTTTTTTTTTTTTTTGAATAAACGACGTTTTCTACACTAAGGGGTAGGGGTGGGCTTAGCCTTACAATGTGTTAGCAATAATGTAATTCAATAAGTTGTTTATTAAATATTATTTTCTCTATTCTTAATGTAAATTCAATAGAATGTAGATGGAAATTGAAAGGTTGATTTTATTATATGGATTAAGTTGCTTTGATTGGTTTATGAGGTGTTTATTCTAGTATGGTCAAATGTTATTCATTTACTTCAAATATTTGACTTTTTTTTTGTCATAAAAAAAATTATTGAAGCAATTCACGCATATAAATACATTTCAAAAGTGTAAGTCGAGCATAGCATGCTATGGTTCAAAAAATGCATTCTGCACATGCATGAGCATGTGCATGAAGGCTAGTAAAATCTTGACGCACGTGTATGAAGGCTAGTAAAATCTTTTAATAGAACCTCTTACTTGGGCATGGCTTATCCCACATTTGAAACCTCTCAAGAGAAGCCCATATTTATGCTTGCATGACATATGCATGATTGACTTGTGAGTATCATCAATATCCTGCATAAATGTAATTATTTAGTATAAGTTTGTTGACCGAAATAGCAGTTTGAAGACTAAAATTTCCCACATCACAATTATGCACTTTTATAGACGAATTTTTTTTAATATTATATTATTTTCTATCCAAAATGAGATAACTTGGTCTCACGTTTATTTTGTTATTGGATTAATTGAGGGAGATGGTGGACTAGGGTGAAGAGTCCATAGATATATAGAGAGCGAACTCAAGGTCCCAAATTTGGTGAGTTGTGTTGAAGAGTCTGTTGGAACTAGTTTATCCTATGCAGTTTTTCGTACTTAGTAACAAACACCATTCCATTTGGCAAGTCTGTTGGGGTTGCTCCAAAGTTGCTTCATCGAAGTAATCCAATGCAAAGGTTAAAAAACCGACGCGCATGTTGATTAGACCAGTTGAGTACGACAAACATCCTCGGCCCTCCCGACTCGAGATTGAATCCGGCTTTCCGTTAATTAAAGCAGTTTAAAATAGAATACGGCATTGTTAAAAAAGAAGAAACTGACACATCAGTACACCAGTTAACTAGTATAATAGATTGCGTGATCAGTTAACAAGGAAGCAGAAGAAAAAAGAGAACAAGTACTACAAATCCAGGAAGCTTCCTCTATATACTTTTCTGCAAACCAGATTCCATTTTTAGAACCATACACACCTCACTTGGTATTAGCAAGAAAACCAAAAGCATAGGAAAAATGCATCGCATTTCTTCCTTTTCAATCTCTTTGTGCTGCTTCTTGTTTTTCCTGACGATTCCTCACGAAAAACTTTCCGCTGTTGCAATATCCGTTGACATAATCACCCAAACCTGCGAAAAATGTGCAGCTGAATCCGACGTGCTTAGCTACAACGTTTGTGCGGCTTCTCTCCAAGCAGTGCCTGTCAGCCATGTGACTAATCTTCAAGGACTAGCAGTGATAGCAATGGAGCTGGCACTGCACAACGCAACCAACACGCTTTCAACCATAAAGGAGTTGTCGAATAACAAAAGTTTGGATCCTTTTGCTCTGGTTTGCTTGAAGGATTGCTTGCAGCTATACTCGGACGCGATCACAACGTTGGCGGATGCGGTCGGAGCATTTCTGAGTGAGGATTACGGCATGGCGAATACCTGGGTGAGTACAGTCATGGAAGCAACAACTACATGTGAGGGAGGGTTGAAGGAGAAGGAAGGTGAAGGAGAAGGAGGGTTGAGAATTACCATCTTTTTCAGTTATGTGATATTGTACTCTGCATAAATCACTTGCTCAATTACTCGAAGTCTACAGCAACCTAATTATTTCTCAGGTGGAATAAGAGCTCAGCAATTATCTGGATTTTTAATTCTTGAGTACATGATTTTTTATTTATTGCACAAGCGATATTGATGGAAAGGAAAATTGAGCTCGGAATTCGGGTGCAAGAGTAAATGTCTCAGCCAACTAAGTTATATGTCTCTTCCTTTGCATGTACACGTTATATGCAGCTAAAGAAACATACTTTGTGTTGTACTATGATCCTAATAATCAAATTAACTGTAACATTTTCTCTGTATAATCGTATGTAAAACTAAGTTTTTGGACATTAAATTAAAGGTAGTGCAATCCACACCCTCGTTTTTACTTCTCACACATCCTTTCGAATTTTCGGCTGTTGGATTGAAAGAATTAAAGAAGATTAATGACAAAAAAAAATTAACAAATGTGTGTGAGAAGTAAAAACTTAGACGTGTGGATGGTGAGATAATAAAATGAATGTAGCATCATTGTCTTGATTGCTATTTACTAATTGGTTTTGGAGTGGAAAGGGGTTTTTTTTAAATTAATTAATACCTCACAATGGGCTAATAAGAATGTCATTCAATCAGTTGTTTACTAAATATTATTTTTTCTATTATTAAACAAGTTCAAAACATCTTAAGAGGCGAGTAGTGCTGGTTATAAAAAAAAAGTTTTTCGCACACGCCTAATAATGTGGTTCGATTAGTTGTCAAATGATTGTGTTTTTTTTTTTTTTGAAAAAAACGAAATTATCTACATTAAGGAAAAGGGGGTGGGCTTAGCCTCAAATTGGTGTAGTAATAATGTGATTCAATCAATTGTTTATTAAATATTATTTTCTCTATTTTTAAACACATTCAAAACATTTTAAGAGCCGCGTACCGCTGGTGATAAAAAATGTCTTTCACATGCGCACAATAATATGATTCAATCAGTTGTATTATTTTCTTTATTTTTAAACACTTAAGAGGCATGTAGTGCTAGTTATAAAAAATGTCTTTCGCACGTGCATAATAATGTGATTCAATTAGTTGTCAAATGATTTGTTTTTTTTTTTTTGAACAAACGATGTTTTCTACACTAAGGGAAAGGGGGTGGACTTAGCCTCACAATGAGCTAGTAATAATGTAATTCAATCAGTTGTTTATTAAATATCATTTTATATATCCTTAATGTAAATTCAATAGAATGTGGATGGAAATTGAAAGACCGATTTTATTACATGTATTCAGTTGCTTTGATTGGTTTATGAGGTGTTTCTTCTAGCATGGTCGAATATTATTCGTTTACTTCAAATATTTGACTTTCTTTTGTCATAAAAAAAAAAATTATTGCAGCAATTCACGCGTATAAATACATTTAAAGCGTGTAAATCGAGCATAGCACGTCTTGGTTCAAAAAATGCCTTCTGCATACGCGTGCATGAAAGCTAGTAAAATCTTGATGAGCGTGTATGAAAGCTAATAAAATCTTTTAAGAGAACCTCTCACTTAGGGTATGGCTTATCCCACATTTAAAACCCCTCAAGAAAAGCCTAAATTTATGCTTGCATGACATATGTATAATTGAATTGTGAGTATCATCAATAGCCTCCACAAATGCAATTCTTTAGTACAAGTTTGTTGACCGAAATAGCAGTTTGAAGACTAAAATTTCCCACGTCACAATTATGCACTTTTACAGACTATAAATTTTAATGTTATATTATTTTCTCTCCAAAATGAGACAAGTTGGTCTCACGTTTATTTTGTTATTGGATTAATTGAGGGAAATCAAGGACATCTCTGATGCTTTAATGGCAGCTGGTGCACCTATTACTGATCGAGACTTAATTGCAGCTACATTGGCCGGTTTACCTGATGAGTTCGAATCCTTCATTGATTCAATTCTCATTCGTATTTCCACCACAACCTTGGATAAATTGCATGGCCTCTTGCTCACCAAAGAATTGTCAATATCTCGACGGAAGAAAATTGTCTCCTCTAGCACCACAGAGCCCTTTCATGCCTTTGCTGCTCAGTCACAACCTCTTCTCTTGCCTACACCACCACAACATCAAGCCTTTGCTGCTCAACCCCAACCTTCTCGGGGAAATTACAGAAGCAATCATTGCGGTAATTACAGAGGTCATGCTCGTGGACAACGTGGTAATTACAAAGGTAATAACTTCCGTGGAAACTATCAAGGTTCTCGTGGCAATTATCACGGCTCTCGTGGTACTCTTTGTCAACTTTGTGGATCAAACAATCATGAGGCTATTGACTGCTTTGATCGAATGAATCTGGATATCTTTGGCAAAGTTCCTCCTGCCAAGCTAGCTGCTATGTGTGTACATTTTTCATCCAAGCCCTCTCCTTCTTAGCTTATTGATTTAGGTGCGACTTCACACATCACCAATGATATCTCCAACATCTCCTCTCCTACTCCTTATCGTGATGAAGACAAAGCCTACATTGGTGATGGTAAAGGTTTGACAATTAACAATATTGGTTCTTCCTTTTTACATACTCCTTCTACCACATTTAAATTGCAAAATGTTATTCATGTCCCACAATTGCAGCATAATTTACTCTCTGCCTATCAATTTCTCAAGGATAATTACTGTTCCTTGACACTTAATTCTGATGGATCCTATGTAAAGGATTGTTCTACTGGGAAGACGCTTTTGCGGGGATCGGTTAAGGATGGCTTTTATCCCCTGCAGTGCTCCTCTCAGTCACCTCAATGTTCTACAGTTTCATCCACTGCTCTATTAAGTGTTAAAGCACCAGTTTAAGTATGGCACAACAGACTTGGCCATCCATCTTCATCTATCTTCAAATGAGTTCTTTCCAATAATAAACTTGCTTTTCAAGGAAGCACTTCAGTGGATTTTTTTTGTTCCAACTGTGCACTTGCCAAAAGTCACAAGCAACCTTTTCGTACTGCTAGTTCTACCTCATCTTCTTGTTTACAACTTTTGCATTGTGACCTTTGGGGACTAGCTCCTGTTATGTCAGTGAGTGGTTATAGGTACTATCTGTTGCTTGTTGATGACTATAATAAATACAATTGGTTTTTTCCTTTACAGTCAAAATCTGAAGTGTATTCTATCTTTGTTGAGTTCAAGAATTATGTAGAAAATCTTCTTGGCAATAAAATCAAAATTATTCGTTCAGATTCAGGAGGTGAATTCACTAGCACTGCTTTCCAATCTTTTCTCAAAACACATAGCATTGTTCATGAATTAGTTGTCCGCACACACCTGAACAAAATAGTTGTGTAGAAAGGAAACATCATCATCTTGTAGAAACTACTCGAACACTCTTGGTTGCATCTAATGTTCCTCCTATTTTTTGGGTTGAAGCATTTTCTACTGCAATATACTTGATTAATAGACTCCTTATTTCAGGAAAATTACAGTCTCCATGGGAATTGTTGTTTCATACTCCCCTGATTATAGTAGACTGAAGGTATTTGGTTGCAGTTGTTTCCCCTGGCTTAAGCCTTATGCAACTTCGAAATTGGACAACAAGAGTAAATATTGTGTATTCTTGGGGTATAGTATTCAACACAAAGGGTATAGGTGTCTGGATCCATTGACTCAGAGGGTGTATAAATCTTGCCATGTGGCTTTTGATGAATCTGCATTTCTATTTCATCATTCTCAGTTATCTCCAACATGGGTTGCCTCTTTGTCCAATGCAGCAAGTTCCGTTGCTTCTCAAGTGGATTTGCAATTCACTGTTCTTAATGATGCTTTTGCAACCAGTTCAGCTGCTCATTCTTCAACACCTTCTACTAGTGGTGCATCACCTATTATTTCAGATACTGCTCCTATTACCAGTGTTCCAAATTCTAGTTCACATGCTGCTTCTGTTGATACAATTGTTTCTTCACCTGATGCTCCTAATATCTCTTCTATTGCACCAAATACTCACCTTATGATCACACAATCTAAAGCAGGGATATTCAAGCCAAAGGTTTTTTTGGCAACCAAGCATCCTATTCTTTCTTCCATAGATTATGTTCCATCCACTTATTTGCAAGCTTCCAAGCATGCTCACTGGAGAACTATCATGCAAGAAGAGTTCAATGCTCTGCAATCTACAGGAACGTGGATGCTTGTCCCCTCTTCTCCCAATCAAAATGTTGTTGGTTGTAAGTGGGTGTTTAGAATCCAGAAACATCCTGATGGTTCAATTAATCGGTACAAGGCTCAGCTTGTAGCCAAAGGGTTTCACCAACAAGAGGACATCGATTATAAGGAGACATTCAGCCATGTAGCCAAGCCTGTCACCATTCGTATTCTATTGTCTCTTGCAGCTTAGTTTCACTGGTTTTTAAATCAATTGGACATAAGTAATGCTTTCTTGCATGGGGATTTACAAGAAAATGTCTTTATGCAGCAGCAGCCTCCTGGATTTAGTGATCCCTCTTTTCCAAACCATGTTTACAAACTCAAAAAGTCCCTCTATGGCCTTAAACAGGCTCTACGCATTTGGTTTGACAAATTATTCCAAGTGTTGCATTCCTTTGGTTTTCAGCAATCCTCTTCTGATGTTTCTCTCTTTGTTTTAAAAGCTCCAACCTTGGTTATAATCCTTGTATATGTTGATGACATTCTAGTCACAGGTCCTAATGCTACTCTCTGTCAACACTACATTCAAAAACTGAACACTGTCTTTCCAGTCAAAGATCTCAGTCCCTTGCACTATTTTTTGGGACTTGAGGTGCACAGGTCCTCCACAGGCGTATTCCTACATCAAGGCAAGTATTGACTTGATCTTCTTTAGAAAACCAAGATGGATGGAGCTAAACCATGTTCAACTCCTTTAGGCACAACTAAGCTTGATCATACTGGTGCTTTTTTATCCAATCTTACAAAGTACAGATCTATTGTTGGGGCTTTGCAATACCTCATATGGACAAAGCCAGACATCTCGTTTGCGATTAATCAAGTATGTCAATTTATGCATGCTCCACGGGATTCTCATCTTCAAGCTGCCAAAAGAATTCTCTCTTTCTTAAAAGGTACTCTCACACATGGTATTTGGTTTAAACCAGGCCCTTTGACTCTTACTGCATATTCGAATCCCGATTGGGCAGGGTGTACTTTTGACAGGAGGTCCACCAGTGGCAATTGTATATTTCTTGGCTCTAATTTGATTAGTTAGAGTGCTAAGAAACAGTCCACGGTTGCTCGATCTTCTACTGAGGCTGAGTATCGGTCCTTAGCTCATACATTGGCAGAAATAACATGGATTTGTAAAGTTTTTAGAGATATTGATTTCCCCCTATCTCAGATTTCTCATCTCTGGTGTGATAACATTTCTGCTATCTCCTTAGCTTCTAACCCTATTTTTCATGCCCGAACTAAACATGTTGAAATTGACTATCATTACCTCTGTGAGCTTGTTCTTGCTCGACTTATCAAGATTCAATATGTCTGTAGTCAAGATCAGTTAGCAGACATCTATACCAAGTCTTTGTCCAGGCAAAGATTCTTATATCTCCAATCCAAGCTTTCTCTTGATCCTTTTGATGCTTCCAAGTTTAGCTTGAGAGGGTGTAAAGAAGCTAAAGATTAGTCATCAAAGTTGTTGCTAGGAGTAAGTTATAGTTTGTTAGAGAATTTTGTATACTGTTAGTTTGGTTAAGGGCATTAGTGTAATCTGTTAGAAAGCCCACATGTGTATATATAACAAACATTGTGTAATTATTGAGGTATTCAATGAAACAGAAAATATTCAGAATTCTATAGTGGACAAGGCACATTATTATAATAAAAGGAAGGGTAAATCTCAGTTTACTACCCTCAAGTTTTGTGATTTTTAACATTTGGTATATGAAGTTTTTTCCATCCCAGAGTCATACCTAAAGTGTTAATTTTGGAACAGTTTCATACATCTGTTGGTCTGGCTGTTAAGTCTCTCGTTAACTGATGACGTGACGCCTATGTGGATAATGACTGGATACCATGTGTTATTAAGGGGTCCACGTGGAAATTAAAAATTAAAAAAAATTAAAAAAAACATTTTTTTATCACAAAATAAAAAAGAAAAAAAAAGAAAAAAAATCCCTTTTGTTACTCATCTTCCTCCCAGAGGAAGTTTGATCCACCCATCTGTCCCCAATCCCCTCCTCCCTTCTCTCCTCTATGTCCCACCCAACCTTCCTCTCCTACCTCACCTTCAGCCACCTCTTCTTTCAGATTAGCCGAACCCACCTTTCCTTGCAAATACCTAAAAACCGAAGGAGACCACGAAGAGTTCTTACACAAACTTTGGATCTCTTTCAAGAACATCCAATAATTTGATTACAAAAGCAAAACCCAATTGCCGGAATCCAAAATTAAAATTACCAAAAGCTAAATCTTCTAGGTCGCACAACTGCCTCCTACAAATCCTACTTCAAACTGAAAAATTCAAGCAAAACCTAATTACCCAATTGCCACCTGCAAATCAAACTAAAAAATTCAATCACCCAACAACTTTTGCAAATTATAAACTCAAAATTGGGCATGTCAGAGGACAGAAGAACTAGTGAGCTTGTTCACTTTGTGAACCTTCTCATTGCAAGCCCAACACAGCGTTGTCCTGTTGGCATAGCAGAGGACACCGCCACCTCTTTGAGCACCCCCATTTAGTCTGGAGTTTTGTTGCGACGGTCATGTGCTCTGTTGCGTTGTCACCAAGCTCGCCCTCAAATGCGACTGCAGATTCGTCAGCGTTGGCGACGAGGAAATGTGGGTTCAGCGATTAGATGTTCGCAGTGATTTGACGGATGTATGAGACTGTACCAAAATTAACGGATGTATGAGACTGTCCCAAAATTAACACTTTAGGTATGACTCTGAGACGAAAAAAACTTCATGTACCAAATGTTGAAAATCACGAAACTTGAGGGTAGTAAACTGAGATTTACCCTAAAAAGAATGTTTGTGGAATAGGGTGAAGAGTCCATAGATATAGAGAGTGAACTCAAGGTCCCAAATTTGGTGAGTTGTGTTGAAGAGTCTGTTGGAGCTAGTTTTGGCAGTTTTCGTACTTACTATAGTAACAAACACCATTCCATTTGGCAAGTCTGTTGGGGTTGCTCAAAAGTTGCTTTATCGAAGTAATCCAATGCCAAGGTTAAAAAACCGACGCATATGTTGATTAGACCGGTTGAGTATGACAATATGCTCGGCCCTCCCGACTCAAGATTGAATCCGACTTTCCGTTAATTAAAGCAGTCTAAAATAGAATACGGCATTGTTAAAAAAGAAGAAACTGACACATCAGTACACCAGTTAACCAGTATAATAGATTGCGTGATCAGTTAACAAGGAAGCAGAAGAAAAAAGAGAACAAGTACTACAAATCCAGGAAGCTTCCTCTATATACTTTTCTGCAAACCAGATTCCATTTTTAGAACCATACACACCTCACTTGATATTAGCAAGAAAGCCAAAAGCAAAGGAAAAATGCATCGCATTTCTTCCTTTTCAATCTCTTTGTGCTGCTTCTTGTTTTTCCTGACGATTCCTCACAAAAAACTCTCCGCTTTTGCAATATCCGTTGACATAATCACCCAAACCTGCGAAAAATGCGCAGCTGAATCCGACGTGCTTAGCTACAACGTTTGTGCAGCTTCTCTCCAAGCAGTGCCTGTCAGCCATGTGACTAATCTTCAAGGACTAGCAGTGATAGCAATGGAGCTGGCACTGCACAATGCAACCAACACACTTTCGACCATAAAGGAGTTGTCGAATAACAAAAGTTTGGATCCTTTTGCTCTGGTTTGCTTGAAGGATTGCTTGCAGCTATACTCGGACGCGATTACAACGTTGGCGGATGCGGTCGGAGCATTTCTGAGTGAGGATTACGGCACGGCGAATACCTGGGTGAGTGCAGTCATGGAAGCAACAACTACATGTGAGGGAGGGTTTAAGGAGAAGGAAGGTGAAGTGTCTCCATTGACAAATGAGAATTACAATCTTTTTCAGTTATGTGATATTGTACTCTGCATAAGTCACTTGCTTAATTACTCGAAGTCTACGGCAACCTAATTATTTCTCAGGTGGAATAAGAGCTCAGCAATTATCTGGATTTTTAATTCTTGCGTACATGGTTTTTTATTTATTGCACAAGCGATATTGATGGAAAGGAAAATTGAGCTCGGCATTCGGGTGCAAGGGGTAAATGTCTTAGCCAACTGAGTTACATGTCTCTTCTTTTGCATGTACCTGTTATATGTAGCTAAAGAAACATACTTTGTGCTGTAATATGATCCTAATAATCAAATTAACTGTTAACATTTTCTCTATGTAATCGAATGTAAAATTAAATTTTTGGACATTAAATTAAAGGTAGTGCTATCAACACCCTCGTTTTTACTTCTCACACATCCCTTTTAATTTTCAGCCGTTAGATCAAATGAATTGAAGAAGATTAATGACAAAAAAATTAACAAATATGTATGAAAAGTAAAAATAAGTGTGTGGGTAGCATTTTTCTAAATTAATAAGCATCCCCACATATTATTGGCTTGGCCTGCCATATGACAAATTTTATGACAAGAAAAAGGCTCGTCTAAAAGTTGATCATGCATAGGGCTGAATCTGCGAAGCTTCAAGGCACTTTACTTCATAAATCGAATCTCCGGCACTACTAGTAGATTGCTTGATCACACGAGGCCCTTCTCAAAGGGATCCCGCTTCACTGTTTAAGGAGCGTGATACTCGACAACATAACAAGATATATTGACACTAGTTTCGACATCTATATGGACAACATGTTGAGAAAACCTATAAATATTCATAATCGACACCAAATTGACATCTCATATCAAATACAGTACCATATCATATCGAGTAACCCACTTTATGAACAGTTGACCGTGATTGCCCTTCTCAACGGGATGGTCGATATGTAGTCAATATGGACTCGTTCTAACAAGTTGAAGAGACAAACAACTAAATCAACTAGCTAGTTGATAGTTCAGCTGGGCAGGACTAAACTCAACTCGGATATTGGCTGGAAACTTGGAAAGCAAAACAAGGTAAAATCCAATCTGTTTCAGTAGAGTAAGAATACAAGGGAGGACTGATAACAACATATGCAGCACCTGTAAGTTTAATCTAAACAGGCCGATAACTTTTCGAAGAGGATCATTAACGGCCTTATGAGCATGATTAAACTCTCAAAATTAGACGGTTTAACCACTCCTATAAAAGTCATATACCTATCATTCAGTGACCACACTTGTTCAACAGAGTAGAATTAACAAGAGACCCCTTTAACAATCGCAATCTGCATAATTGCTACCTTTACCAAAAGATTGCTGAAAGTACAAACCTCCAACATGACAAATGTTCTATATTCACGTCACCTAACAAAACAGAAATTAAAAAAGAAAAAACTCAGACAGAAAAACATCAAAATATGAGTTTAAAACCTCTTATCTATTCTTCCAATTTTTCTTCAACAGTACATAGCACTAAGTGATATGAAAAATGAATGGTTGAGACTGAAACAAGAGGATCTAATAGTTATGGAATTCAAATCTAACGGCTAAAACACCCCATTGAGTGCTACGTGGCTAGAATGTTTTTGTAGGTCCCTAAAATCCATGGTGGATCAGGATGAGAATGAATCCGGCAACCCAGGGCATCCTCATATTGAAACCCCACCCTCTTCCAAACAATAGATGAACCCCAAAGAAAACATTCCTCCTTTTCTGTGGGCACCAGCCAGAGTAGATCTCTTTAGAACGTTTGAAACTCCTAATTTATACAGATATAAACAAGTCACTGCAACGTTGTATGAAATCAAAGGTAAGCTAGAAGGATATCACACAACGTACGAACAAAAAACATGATTTTCCAGATTTTGGAACTTACACAACTAGTTTACTCCTTAAGAATGTTAAATATGTCAGGCCTATTTGTACGGATATGGTAGAGGGGCGCATTCAATCCTTGTTTGTCCATTAATTCTCAGTTCTTCTATGTATCGCGGGTTAGTACAACAATTAAAAAAATTGCTAAGTTTATTGCAGGAAATACAGCTTTAAAGATAGTTGCATTTGATCTCAAAAGAAACACTAATACAGAAAACATTTGCTATAAATGAACAGACTAACAAAACAAAGGGAAATCTACATTATATAAGGAAAATTAATAAAAAAAACTTAAAAAATTTTAGTTTTAATAAAAAAAATCATGTTATAAGTTTTGTTTAATGATTAGTATAAGGCCCATATTAAAGTGGTCCAACTAAAAATGGCTCAACAATGAAAAAAGCTTGAAAAGTTTTAGTTTTAATAAAAAACCATTTATAAGTTTTGTTTAATGATTAGTACAAAGCCCATATTAAAGTAGTCCAACTAAAAATGACTCAACAATGAAAAGAGCTTGAAAAGCTTTAGTTTTAATAAAAAACCATGTTATAAGTTTTGTATTAGTACAAGACCCATATTAAAGTAGTCTAACTAAAAATGGTCCAACTAAAATAAATTAAGATTTGTCGATTTTACCCCTAACTTTTTTAGGTTGAGTTACAGATTTTTGTCGTTAATGGAGTTCATCGTTGTTTTGCGGACCTTCTTCTTTTTCTTTGAAACAAAAATATAGATCTTCATGATATTTAATTTATATTTTGTATTATTTCGTTAAAATGTGATCATCGTTATTATTCATAGTGTATTCAAAGTACTGTTTGTCAATTTTTCTTTGTCAGTAGAGTTCATTGTTTGTTTCTTCAGATAATAAATTTGAGATCTGCATGCTATTCAATAATAACGACAGGTCACTGTTTCTGGACTGTAAAAATAAACTGTGTCTGGAATCTAAATTACTGTTTCTGGAATCTAAATAACTGTTTCTGGATCCAAATGAAATAGACACACTGTTTCTTAAATGTAAGCTAAAACAGAAATAGTGAAATTCACTGTATTTGGATTCAAAGCAAAATAAGCACCATATTTCTTAAATATGATCAACTGATGCATGAAAGAAAAGAAACAATCAAAGGTTAAAACATAGACTGTTTTTGGAATCTAAGTCACTGTTTTTGGAATCTAAGTTACTGTTTCTGAAATTTAAGTCACTGTTTCTGGATTTTGGTTCTTTTCTTTCCAGATACAGTGTTTGTTTGTGCACAGACCAAATAAACACTGTATCTAATTTTTTTTTCCAGAAACAGTGTCATGTTTTGGGTTCTCCAGAAACAGTTTTACGTTTTGGTTTTTTATTTATTATTTATTTTTTATTTTTCCAAACACTTTTTCACAGGTTTCTGCCATTAAATTTCTTTGAACTTGTTTTGGCTGCTTTGTTCCAATAAATGCTTCTTTTTTCAACTTTGATTTGAACTTGGATTTGGTTGTTTTTAAAATTGGGGAATTCGATTTGATAGGAAGACATAAAGTTATTATGGCGGTTTCGTGCTGGGTTGAGGTTGATGAATAGTCAGGACAATATTGAATCATTCAGAGGTATTTATGAAAGTGTAGATTTGGAGTGGGTTGGGCTTGTAAGTTTGACCCGTGGACAATAGTTTTGAATGGTTTTTTTATTAAACTTTGAGTCTTTTTGGTTAAATAACATTTTGAGATGATTTTTGGTTAACTATTTGTTGGTCCAAGCCCTTTTTATTGATGGTTGTTGGTTGTTTGTAAGTTAATTCACGCTGGGTACTTAACAGTTTCATAAAGTGTTTGTAACTGTACTCATCTCTTTCGTTTCTTGACCACAAGATGAGAATTCCTAGATAAACTTTGTTAATGACTACAACTCCAACATTGGCAATAAAGTAAAATATCAAGCATGTTATTCTACATCCCAAAAAGTGAAAAAAAGGAAACAGAAGAAATTATGGAATCGAAAACTCAACAGATTACTGAAAGTTGTAAAAAGACAATTGAACAAATGATGAACAAGAAATTTCTGCGCTCAAAAAGAAAATACGTGCAAGTTGTAGAAAGTGTAAACTTGATAAGAAAGAATAGCTAACCATATACCATTCCCCTAATAACGATACAGCTAACATTTCTATAACTTGCCAGCAAGCGTACCAGTAAAAGCCAACATACTGACATGCCGCATGAATAACTTTACCTTGTTACTGTGGTAGTAAAAATTTTACATCTGTGATACACAAAACTGTTTATCATTTTCCTCCTCTTCTTTAGTCCTATGCTCAAGTTTATCCTCGTTCGATCCCGGCAGCAATAGTTTATCTCTTTCAATGTTAGTGCTACCACTATTGACCAAGGAAAGTTGATCCAATGTGCCAGCATTCCTTTTGTAGTTCCAAACAAGCATTGAAACGTAATCCTGAGGTGAAACAAGACCTTGGTCCATGATGCACCTACGCTGCTCCTCAATAGTTTTTGGATCATCAAGCCTTATATATTCAAGTAGTGCCTTCTCATGATCGGGCCTCCAGTTACTTGGGAAAGGGCTGTAATCTGTCTCAGGAACAAGAGACATCCTGGTATACTGAAGCCCATCAATTGACTCGGCAAGGCCCATCCTCAACAAATTATGGTACTCTGGTGACTGCCCCTTCTTCTCCTTCAAAGGACGACTCAGATTCCTCGAACCAATCTTGTACACCTTTGCACGTGAACGGAGCTTGTACTTTGCTGCATAGAGCTTCGCAAGTGAACCCCTTAAAATGTAAGAGCAAAAGTTCACAATTTTTTTCCGGTTATCTGCAAATCTATACCACTCAACCATTGTGGACAGAAACTTGTTCATTTGTGCATTAGTATGAGCTTGGGTGGCATGAAACATTCTGAAACAAGGTTGTGGGTCTGGATCCCTGTCTCCCTTAAGAAAGCTCAACTTCCTAAATTGCTTGATGCACTGTTTCAAGCTTGCTGTAACTGATAAAAGAGTGCCTACACCCTTCTCACTAATGATTTTCCCACCAGTAGCAGTGTAACGAAGCGTTGGGTACACAACTCTGCGACACAACACATGATCTAGAAACATTATGCCCTTTGTTATGTGTTCTATAGGGAGGCTCTCATTGTCAAGCTTGAGCATATACTTCTGATCAACAAACTCAATCAACTGTTTTCTCAATGTGGCAGCATCTGATCGAGGTCCTCGAACACCAATTAAAATATGACCACCATATCGAATGTAATCCATCTTTCTGGTCTTATCTGGGCCACTTGTTGGCACAAATTCAGGCCAAGATGTATTTCCATGTTCTGCTTCACCTTCCGGGCTATTCCATATGACATCACTCTTTGACGGATGATAAAAGTCCTTAATCTTCCCCTCCATCCAGCGGTCCAGTTCATCCAAACAAACATTAGCCAAAAGGGAGCTAAGTATCCCACAATGGCCCCAAGAAGGAAGCTTCTCTGCCTCCTCAGGTGCAAACCCAAAAAAAGTCTCCAACCAATATGGGTCTGGTTTCGGCTCATCCTCTGCCAACACCCTCTTCTTCTGATATTTTCTCTTCTTTTTCTTCTTCTCCACTCCATCATCCTTACTTATAACCACTGGTGTAACCAACGCCGCCTTCACCAAATCAATGATCTTCTTATCCCTGACATCCCTGATCAAAGCATTTATCACCAAACCCACCTTCATCCCATCCAATATAGTACTCAAATCGCCCTTTATATACCACAAGTACCCTGCAAAACTCCTCCTAATCACCCTCAACACTGTATGTGCATTCCTCCCCGGCCTAAACGCAAATGACTTTTGAGAGAACCGACCCTCATATATTGGCTCCAAAATCATTAACAGAACTTCCTGCACTAACTTATCTTGAAATGGGGCCGGTTGTGTAGTCGTCAGAATGGCCTTAATTTTCCTCTTAGACAAAGACTCGTATTCAGTCTTATCCTTGGGTGATTTAATAAAGAACTCTAGTCTAGCACCCCACCTAAACCTACTGTCAAGAACAGCATTACGAAGCGCTAACAAGTCCTCAAGCGCTGACCTCTGTATTTCACTGCGGGGCATATACGCACCCATCTCGTCGGCGCAAACCTTCTGGTACGCCAATACCCACAACTCGAATCGGCGAAGGTAAGAGGACAAATTAGTCACAATCCTATCAGGTTCACGAAAATTCTCAATCCACATTTGGGATAAAACAGAAACGCCATCTTCTTTTATCAAATTCGAGGGGTCTTCGGGATCAGGTATGCGGCGGTTCATAGGAGAGTACGAAAGTAAGCGAATTGAGGCGAACCCATTGCCCCTGTGACATGAGGGGTTGAAATGGGAGCAGAGGAAGAAGGTGCTGTTGTGCTTGGTGGTGGTGGGGAGGATAGAATTGGAATTTGTGAGAACTTGGTGGGTGAAAATGGCAAGGCGGCGAAGCATTTTGGGATTGGGAGTAGAAGAGTTTAGGTCATTTTCTGGGTTTGATTGTTCATCAACAAGCGACAGAAGAGCATTAACAGTGATTAAATAAACCCTAGTAATAGAGAGAAAGAGGAATTTGAGAGCTTACTTGAATGGTTGCCATGGCAGTTCAACAGCCAAACGCTGTCGTTTTCGGAGCAAGGTGCGAGTGCAACAGAGGTTGAAGACGACAGGAAGCAAAAACCTTGCCTTAAACCCTAGGGCCTCTGTCTTTGCGAAAACCAAACCTGCAATTTTCTTCTTTTATTTTGACTGTAGTTGTGACCCGCTAACTTCTGGTATTTCTATTTTGCTCCTACAAACTTATGGCATTTATTTAGTGCGCACTGGTCGTTGATCGATGAATACTTGGCTGCACATCTAATTTTTTTTATGGGAGTTTTAACGAAAAATCTGGAATACTGTTCATTTTAACGAAAAATCATATTTTTATACTAAAAAGTCAAATCTGATACTATTTATTTTACCTTTTATTTTGTCTTTATCGTTAAAACTCAAAGTTTTCAAGCTCTTTTCATTAGTTTTTTTTTATTTTTTTACTTTTTATTTTTTTTATTTTTATTTTTATATTTCATTCTGTGAATGTCATATAAACAAGATCATACTAAATTTTCGCAAACTTGGTTCATTATCAAATATGTTGGAGACTAAATAAATCAAACGAAATTAAGGATCAAAGTCATTTCACTTATTATATTGCAACTGAAAAGTTTTTGGATAAATTACATAAAGCTATATCAATTATAGGTCGAACCATAATCTCATATTTTATATTTTAAAAATTACAATGTCATAACCCATCTTACAAATTTGTTGCAATGTCAGACCTTCGTCAATTTTTCTGTTAATTTCTCTACTAAGTGCTTATGTGGATTGAGTGTGGCCCACTCCTTAGCTCAACTGGATTAATAAATTAATTAAATATTAAAAAATTTAAAATAAAATCATTTAAATATTTATATAAAATATGTGGGACCCACCCAAATATTTAAATGATTTTATTTTTTATTTTTAATATTGAATGAAGTTTTTAATTCAGTTGGGCTAGAGAGTAGGTCCCCTCTCAAGCCACGTCAGCATTTAATAGAGAAATTGACAGAAAAATTGAAGGAGATCTGACATTGTGACAAATTCGTAAGATGAGTTATGACATTGTAATTTTTTTTTTAAACATAAGGTATGAGATTGTGGTTCGACTTATAGTTAAGGTAAAAAACCCAACTAAACAGACCGCCTAATTTCGTTTGGTTCGATTTTACATTCATTTTAAAAATTTTTTGAATCAAACCGATTCTAAAATACATTCTGATTTGGATGACGTTTTGTAAAGATGATCTTTCAAGGAAGATCTACAAAGTGAACGACTCAGATTATATGAAATTATTGCTGAGTCAACTCAAATGTTGCATTTAACTGACTAAACGAATAGTCTATTTAATTATTTTTCTAAAAAATAGTTCTTACATAATGATTTATGAAATGATCATTTCCGATCATAACCACGAAATTATGTAAATCGAGACTGTGAATTTTGAGTGGTAACTTGTACTACATGTGCCACAAGTTAGAATGGCACGAGTGCTTATTTTATTTGTAGATTGTGGTTTATAATTTAACCTAAAACTCACGCAAAAGGAAAATGCGGTAACCAAACTCACACCCACAGCCCCACGCCTACCAAGTGCTCGACGGAAAGCCCCAACCGTTGAAATCCCAGGATGGAGTCGAGCATCCTAGAGTCGATCGGCGTCGAGATCATCGGCGTCATGTCCCCAGTCTCGATCTGCATGCTCCTTGTTGTTCTCTTAGTCTACGCTCTCTCTCCCTCCAATCCCTTCTCCGCCTCCGCTCCTCCGATCCGCACCGCCGCCAACCTCGTCTACCTCGAGACCCCCACCGATTCCGCCGCCCAAAAGCTCGAAGGCGCCCTCCTCAACGCCCTGGTCTTCGTCGTCCTCATCGCCGTCGTCACCTTTCTCCTCGTCCTCCTCTACTACTACAACTTCACCAACTTCTTGAAGAACTACATGCGCTTCTCCGCCTTTTTCGTGCTGGGTACCATGGGAGGTTCGATTTTCTTGTCCATTGTTCAGCATTTCTCCATACCCATCGACTCCATTACTTGCTTTTTGCTGCTTTTCAATTTCACTGTTGTGGGCGTCTTGTCCGTCTTCTCCGGCGGTGTACCCATTTTTCTACGCCAAGCTTATATGGTTTCTTTGGGGATTATTGTGGCGGCTTGGTTTACCAAGTTGCCCGAATGGACTACTTGGGTTTTGCTTGTGGCGCTGGCCGTCTATGATTTGGTGGCCGTGCTGGCACCGGGCGGCCCACTTAAGCTCTTGGTGGAGTTGGCCTCTAGCCGGGATGAAGAGCTTCCAGCTTTGATTTACGAGGCCCGCCCAACTGTGCCAAATTCTGGGCGTCGTGGGACCGGTTTGGAGCTTTTGGTTGCTGGGGTTTCGGATTCTGGGTCTGTGGAGCTTCAGGCAGTCCCCAGGGGCAATGGGAATCAAAATGAGAATGAAAATGGTGGTAATTCTGAGTATACCTCTGTTGATGTTGAGGTCGCGAACGAGGAAGGTGAGGGTAATAGAGATGAAGGGGAGAGATTACTATTGGAGGATAATTCACGGGGTAGGCCGTCGCCAAGTAGTGGTTCTTCGAGATATTCAAGTATGATTGTTCAGTCCGATAGAGCTACACAATATGGCAGTGGGGCATCTGAAATTATTAGCGAGGAAATGTCTCCTCTTGTTGAAACGACAGGATTGGAGCATGAGAGAGAGCAATTGAGGAGGGAAGGTAGCGAAATGTTCAGTAAAGGTATTAAACTTGGTCTAGGGGATTTCGTTTTCTACAGTGTTCTTGTGGGCAGAGCTGCAATGTATGACCTTATGACTGTGTATGCCTGTTATCTTGCCATTATTTCGGGACTTGGGTGCACTCTTATTTTGTTGTCAGTGTACCATCGGGCTTTGCCGGCTCTGCCCATATCGATCATTTTGGGTGTCGTTTTTTACTTCTTGACTCGGTTATTAATGGAGCCTTTTGTTGTTGGGACAGCTACAAATTTGTTGATGTTTTGATAGTCCATTAGTTTTTGGTAAGAGAAAGATTACATTAAGAGGAAGCTAATGTTTTGTAGCATGAGATCTGTATACAAATTAAAAGGTATGTGTTCCTTTAACTTTCTCTCGTTGTTGCACATGTAATTGCTTGTCATCCATCCAGAATCAATGAATTGGATAATGTAGCCATTTGAGACCAGAAAATAGAAAGAAAAAAATATTGTTCTTGTTAGTCCGTTTTATAAGTTGTTTTCGTCAGCTTGCTTCCATGTCCATTTGGTACATTTTGACACTTCATTTTGTTTGTGTTTTTGCAATGCTTTGATGAATACGTAAGTAATATTAAGAGAATACTCCATGTATTGTGAATGCAAAGCCGCCAAATATATGCATTCAAAATCTCAAATGGATTTGAAATCACAATGAACTCGGTGCAGTTAGTAGTTATTAGGCAAATGCGATCTTCTTTATTTGTAAGGTTTGAAACATCTTGCAGAATTTTTATAAGAAGTAGGAATTTTGTTTAAGTACTCTCTTTCAGAGTCTTAATTAAATGTTAGGGTCCCTAAATGTTATAGGGTAGTGCTATTCACACACCCCTTTTTACCTCTCACACACCATTGTAATTTTCGTCCATTGATCTTCATCAATTCATTCGATCTAACAGCCGGAAATTGAGACGGGCGTGTGAGAGGTAAAAATGGGTGTTTGTATAGCACCACCCATGTTATGTCATGCATTTCCTGCTTCCAATCTGACGAGTTTCGAGAGCTGGTGATAGTTGTGAAGTCAAGAAAAACAAATTTTCTGGTCAAGTTTGAGCACTGAGGTGCTAATAAAAGCAGATTTTTTCCTCAGCTTATTTTCTAACAGATAAAGATGCGCTGAGATAATCAGGCTCAAGTTTGCTTAAAAAAGTGGCATACCTCTCATCAGGTATGCTTGTCTAGTTGTCCATGTATTCTGTGAAGGTTTAAATTCAGGATGGATATAGGCCAGTTCTAGACTTCCTCTGAGAGGAAGTAAGCATTTAATTATATTTATTTAGCTAGCATAATCACCACTTTCTGTATATTATTCATATTTGATCTCATTAAATTTCTAGTAAAAAGGCTGGGATTGTTAATATCTTCCTGTTATCTCCTCTCTCACTAAGAGTTAACACATAAGCAACAAATGTATTGTGTTTTCCGTGTAGCCTATAAGTCGCGGACCAGAACACAGAGAGCAAGTTTAAGAGAGAGTGAAAGAGAGCAAGAGGTACTGGGACTCTCTCTCTGTCTCCTGTGATTTTTGTACTTCATTTCATTTCATTTCGGTTAGGGATAGCAGAGAAAGGGGAATTGGAATCGTGAACCACGATTTTGATTGTCCTTTGTTCTTCTAAAATTAGCTTCAATTAAACAAGACTTTTGAGAGACTTGCTGGTCACCGTCGAGGCAGGTAAGCGAGTTTCAGTTCCCGTTATTTTTTCTGAATTTTCTCAGCAACCATTTTCTCTTTATTTGAATGTTCTCTCGCTTGTATGTGTTTTATGGGTATGATAGGGAATAGAAATTCGGAGGTGCATTTGCAAATTTCGAGGAGGCACACACTTATTTTTCTGCAATTTCATGCTATAGACCAGAAATTAACTGCTATAAGAATGCAATTTCTTCAAGTATCCTACCGTAGGATTACGCATGAAAGACTGCTGCCCCCTGGTGTGGCTGTGGCCTATGCTTTCAGAAGCTGTAATTCTTAATCCTTCAAAACATTAGATTATTTTCAATAACAAAGAATGGATGTGTTGCTTGAAATTGTGCTGCAATTCATTAACCACTTTGATCCGTTTAGGATTATGTCACCGTCTTGAAAGTTGAAGAATCTATGGTGTCATATAAATTATTTGAATTTGCGGGTTGAAACTGTAAGACAAGTGTTATGATAGGATTAAAAGCACACCACAAAGTAGCTCACAAATGTCCTATTGATTTTCCTTATTAACACTAAGATTTGTCAATTGTAGCATATGAAAATAAAGGTCTTTCCCGCAGAAGTTTGTTTTATCCAACTACTTAAAATGTCACAATAACTGGGTTACTGTCCCTACTGACCAGCCACTGAAAAATAATTATTAGACCGACTTATGCTTATCTAAAGTCTACAAAATTTTATATGCAGACACTAGACACACAGACCTACACTCACACAAATTTTTGAGATTTTTGGAGTTGATTTGCTATTTAAATTAAATCGAACAAAAACAGAACAGAAACATATTTTAAGTAGTTCACAAATGAAGAAAAATGAGTTAGGGGAATTGCTATCCACCACCAAATAATCATACAAACATGTTATGTTTCATTCAAATTCCTATTATTTCCTGATGAAGATGCTCAAGTTGGCTCAATGTTAGAACTCAACCTATTACTCTTTCTTATGTAGTATGTTAAGAGAATGACGTTTTCAACTTAACTTAGCCCCAGTTTGGGGTTGAGGTAATTTAAAAAAAAGCTACTATGAAAAAAAGTTGAAAGAGTTTTTGGTGTTTGGTAAACATCCCAAACCAGTTTTTTTTTTTTTTTAAGTTTCAGATGAAAAAAGCTAAAAATGGGAAGCTGCAAAAAGTAGCTTCACAAAACAGCTTCTTGTCAAAACACGGAGCTACAATAATTCTTTTAATGAAATTTTCAAATTGCCAATGTTGCCCTCGTTTCTCTCTGCCTTCTCTCTCGCACGCCCTCCTGAAATCGCAAAACATTCAGCACGCCCTTTTCTCCTCTGTTGCCTGCAACTGCACTGCACCTCTTCTCCTCTTCCTCCTTTTCCTCTCTCTCCGTCGGTCTCAGCGTCAGCTGTCGCCTTCCCTCCTTCCTCTGGTAAGCTTATCTTCTCTAAAATTTTGTTATTTATTTGTTTGGATTTTTTAATTTGGGGATGGGGAGAGTGAAAGAGGGGTGGGAAAAGCGAAGGGATGGGTGTATGGGTGTCGGGAAAACTGGGGATGGAGAAAACAATTGGGGAAAAAATTGGGGAAAAATTTAGGGTTTGTGGAGGAAACAAGAAAATTTGAGAAAGAAGAAAAATTGATTACTTCTCTATTCATGTTCCTTGAATCTTGTTTTGGATTAAAGAGTTATTTGTGTTTTTGTTATGCTTGGCTGGGGAGAATGTGTATGTTGTATGTGGATGTTTAGATTCGATGAACACCCTATAATAAACACATTAAAATTAAATTGCGTAAGTTTTAGGGCTAATTAATATGTTCTTATCATTCATCACCAATTCTGATATGAAAAATATTATGGACTTGGAGACTTGAATTTTGATCTTTTGTCTACCATTAATGGTAGATATTCCTCGTCTCATTCCAAATGCTCCTTTTGTAGCAGTGCAGAGTGCTCTGTGTTCAAATTATTTGGTGGCTTTCCTTTCTATGTCTTTTTAGGCCAACAAAGATAAAAGAAACCTTTTGACTGGGGAATGAATGAGCTAAAGAATGAATAGTAGAGAAATTAGGATTATGCAAATGACAGCAAATCACCATATATATTGTGTATAGAAATTAGGATTATGCAAATGGACCGGCTTCCGTGTGTGTGTGTGTGTGTGTGTGTGTGTGTGTGTGTGTGTGTGTATGTATGTGTGTGTGTGTATGTGTGTGTGTGTGGACGGACGGACGGACGGACGGACGGATGCATGTCCCACAGCTACATGGAATGCCCTCGATGACAAAGAAGGGGGCATCTTCGTCAAATCCTACAGCTACATGGAATGCCCACAATATATCTATATTTTGTGATGTATGCATCAAGGAGGTTGAGGCCGGACATCGCCCGGGCACTCACTTTGACAAAGATGGATATGCAAATATTAGAGCTAACTTCAAGGCAGCAAGTGGGCATGATTATGAAAGAAATCAACTAAAAAATAAGTGGGATGCACTTAAAAATGAGTGGAAGTTGTGGAAAGAGCTAGTTGGTAAAGAAATTGGCCTAGGGTGGAATTCGAGTAAGGGTACCGTTGATGCCTCTGAGGAGTGGTGGAATAATAAAATTCAGATTTGTGTATTTATCTTTTAATATGTATTATGATATCATGCAATATGTATTAATCATATTATTTCTTACTTGTAGATAAACAAAGAATATGGAAGATAGCGAAAAGAGGGAATTAGTCCTGAGATGGAGGATAAGTTAGATAGAATGTTCTCGAACACAGTTGCTACCGGTGAACATGCCTGGGCACCTTCTTCTGGGGTACTACCACTAGAGACAAGAGAGGAATCTATAGGACAAATTTACAACAATTTACATACTTGCTTTGTATAATTATTACAATACAAAACAAAAATTTCAATTTTCAGGAAAATATTACTTGGTAAATGCGGAGTACCCACAAATGAGAGGTTATTTGGGACCATATAAAGGTGAAAGATATCATCTCCCGGATTTTCGTAGGGGTCCCGAATTAACGGGTCATAAAGAGGTATTCAACCACATGCATTCTTCTCTTAGGAGCATCATTGAACGAACTTTTGGGGTATGGAAGAAAAGATGGGCAATTTTAAGGGATATGCCTAATTACCCGTTCAATAAGCAAGTGAAGATTATCATTGCTACAATGGCTCTTCATAACTACATACAGAGGTATTCTGAACGTGATCGTCATTTTGATGACCCCATGGACTATTGTGAAGAGAGCGATAATAGTGATGATGATGATGAAGAATACCAAAATTATCAAGTTGAAGGATCCCATGAGATAGAACCATTAAGAAATAGAATAGCGGCAAGTTTAATGAATGCATCTAATTAGAGTACTTTCAAGTACATTAACAATATTGTACTAATGAATCATAGTTATTTAGTCTAAAATATTTCAATTGAAGTAGTCTGTCATACTAATTAATATTTAAGATAAAGTTTATAAATATTTTTCTTTTAAAAATAAAGTATATTTAGTAATTCACTTTTATTTATCAAGAAAATTAAATTAATAGCACATCTAGTATTATACCTTTTTTGTTCATTGCACACAATCACAGCTGTTTTACATAAAAGTTTACCAAACACTATCATACTGCTTTTTTTTTTCTTTCCAAAAGCACTTATACAAAAAAGTTTACCAAACACTTTGCTGCTTTATTTCACAGCTGCTTATTCTCACAGCACAGTAGAAGCAGTTTTTTTTCAAAGCACATTAATACCAAACCAGCCTTAAATAGACTTTGGGCCAGCTCATTTTTAGAGGTGGAGTTGCTCTAATGGGACATGTTGGTTTGGTAGGGCATTGCTTCATAAAAAATAAAAAAATTATGATGCGAAACATAAAGTATAAGGATTCGATGTTGTCCGGAGGTTAGGATATTCTAGCTTTCACCTTGGAGACCCACTTTCAATTCCCGGCAACTGAACCTTTTGTATTCTTTTTTGTTCAAATTTTGTTATATTCTACATTCAAACTATGTGTTCCTAAGCTTCTCTCCTTCCTTCAAAGTTCAAACTTCATTCAAGAACCTTCCCCTCTTTTCGCTACAGTGCTCGAGACTCGTGGGGGAGAGGTTAATATCCGGTGGTCTCAATATAAAATCTTGAAAAAAAATTAAACGATAAACTACCAACTTTTCATTCATAATCTTTGAACAATATTACAAGGTACAAAAACTAAATTTGTCCACAATATCAATTATGAAGTTTAATCATAACAACTTAACAATAGCTATAAGCTATTATGAATTTAAATTTTCCATCCAATACACATCATTTTTTATATTGTCTATGATCAATTTAGACTAAAATATAAAACTTACTTAAAATTCAAAATTTACAAGGTTAATTGGTGTTGGAGACAATGGAGAGAAGTGAACCAAGTGATGGGTGTGGAAAGGAGACATGTGTAGGCATGAAGCAGTTAAGTGGCGTTAGAGGAAAAAGGGATTTTGCAGTTTATTCAATTGGAAAAAGTAAATGCAAGCTACAAAGACTAAATTTGTCCACAATATCAATTATGAAGTTTAATCATAATAACTTAACAATAGCTATAAGCTATTGCAAATTTAAATTTTCTATCCAATACACATCATTTTTTATATTTGTGGAGCCAAAAATAATCAAGAAATTATAGAGATGACACGTGGACTTTTGGGTAAAAAGCACAAAATTACCCTTGAGGCACACTAGGATTCTCACGTGCATGCAACGGACAATAACGGCTCAATCAAGGAAGAGTCAAAGCTGATCAAAATGGTATTTATTCAAATCCCTCTTATCACTCCCCTATAAATAGCCCTATTATCCCACTAAAAAGCTAAGGCATTTGCTACCCACAAACTTCTAAACACATTCTTTTCAGAATTCTAACTTTGGAATCGGAGATTCTTTGGCCAAAGCCCCCAATTCATCGTGGGCGAGTGAGGCTTTTGGCCTTAATCTTAGGTGTTATTATTTTGTAGGTGCATTTTCGTCAAAGGAGAAGATGGCGGAAATTTGCATCCAAAAATTGGTGTTTTCATTGAGAGTTTGATTCACACGCTTGAAGATGACTCTCGCATTCAAAGTTTCTCATTTCTTGTTCGTTCGTAAATTTTTCATATGTTCTTATTTCTAGAATTTTTTTAATTCTTTGAATAGATGTAGGAGAAAAATACAACGGTGGGAAATTCGGAAACTACAACGAATGGAACTTCCTACGTTCAAAGAACTGGATCAAATGATGGAGGACACGATGTAGCCCCACCATGACGATCCACGAGACTCATCGTGACAAGAGAAGTAAGCTTGCCACCATGGAGCACCACCACCATGCCAACCACAACAATTGTCGTGGCAGTGAAGAGTGGGACAACTCCATGGTAGCTAGGCCACGAAACAACGACAACTGCAGCCCACGGAGCAATAGCCCAGCGAGTAGCTGTAGAGCAGCAAGCCCACGGTGCAACCAGCCCATGATGCAACGCAAGCCCAAGCCGCGTTGAGAAGAGGAAAGGCCCAGTTGAATATCAGAGTGTGCCATAACCAAGACTATAAACTAATGAGAATATTATTATACAACCGAAAATGCCGAAAGGCCCAGTTGAATATCAGAGTGTGCCATAACCAAGACTATAAACTAATAAGAATATTGTTTCAACCAATAACGTAGTGCCACGTGGCATGATCCACAACCTCATCGTTTATTTTTTGTCCATATAAACCTACATCCATCCTAATTCATACACCAAACTCAAACTAGCTTAGAATCCTTCTTCATTGTTTTTAAATCTTGAATTCTTACAACGTCTTCTTCAAGGAGATTGTATGAAATCAATGAGGAAGAGAAAAAATCATTGGCAGAATATGAAGAATTACTCAATCTCGAGGATGGTGCAGATAAGGCGTTCGTAATGGAAGAAGAAGAGGACGATAAACTTAGAAGGCAGAGAGCCTCACATTCTTGTCATGTCATGCAAGTTGTGGGTCAAATCTCCAAACCCAGACGTGCCGCAAACTTGGATAGAAAGAGGGAAAGACAACGTAATGATCTATTAGAAGATTATTTTATCCCCAATAATGTATTCCCTGATCATGTTTTTAGACGTCATTTTAGAATGCAACGAAGTTTGTTCAACAAAATCATGATTGCTATTTTCAACCATAATCCATACTTTGTGCAAAAAAAGGATGTTTTTCATGTTATAGGTCTCTGTCTTGAGCAAAAAAACTAATGATGCCTTGCGGAGACTTGCATATGGAGCATTTGCAGACCAAGTGGATAAGATTATGAGGATGGAAAAATCAACTGTTTTAGAGTCCCTGATGTGGTTTTGCTCCGCAATCGAAGCCCTCAACACCAATGAGTACTTTTGGAAACCCACGACAATGGACCTGTGAAGGCTTCTGAAGAAGGGTGAGATGCACGACTTTCCTGGCATGATTGGAGGCATCGACTGTATGCATTAGACCTAGAAAAATTGTCCAAGTGTGTGGCAAGGAGCTTATGGTAATCGAAAATGAGCCAAAAATATCATTTTGGACGCCGTGACATCATTTGATACATGGATTTGACATGTTTTTTTGGGTATTCCAAGAGCTCAAAATGACATCAATGTCCTTGCCCAATCTCGAGTGTTTGACGAGGTGCTGCAAGGAAAAGCACCGAAAGTCACATATTGGGTCAATGGACATAAGTACAACGGAGTAGACTACTTAGCAGACGACATTCACCCAAGGTGGACATTGTTTGTCAAAATAGTGCCATGTCCACAAAGTGAAAAGGAAAAACACTTCGCAAGATGTCAAGAGCGGTGTAGGAAGTATGTGGAGCTTTTGGTATCCTGCAAGCTCGTTGGTTGATTGTCAGGGGTGCTGCCAGATTGTTTGATGTAGAGGCTCTTCGATCTATCATGATGATGTCCGTCATTCTCAACAACATGATTGTGGAAGATGAGTATGATTATGATGTCATTGATGAATACGAGCTGGACACGATCAACAATTTCAAAACACATATATATTGTGCTCATGACCGCACCGCATACCTCGTGCAACACGAGCCATTGAAAAAGGTATGGACATTATAATCAATTATGTAATTTTATTTGATGTGTTTATGTAATTTTATTTGGTGTACTCTTAGTTTAAATAAAGTACTAAAGATAAATAAGAAATTACATAAAGTACTAGAAATAAATAAGAAATTACATAAAGTACTAGAAATAAATAAGAAATTACATAAAGTACTAGGAATAAATACGAAATTACATAAAATACTAGGAATAAATACGAAATTACATAAAATACTAGGAATAAATACGAAATTACATAAAGTCTGTGTAGCTAGGATCTTCATTGCTAGGATCTTTGTAGCTATAACCCCATCTACTTGTTCCTTCGTTTCTTACAAGCCTCCTTCGCACCACGTCATTTTTTTCCGATGTCTAAAAATATTTAAAATTCAAAGACATTCATACTAGAGGCTTATTCATAGTATCACGATTTGCTTGGGCCATCCTTTCTTCTCTAAGCATCTCCATTTCTTGATTAAGTAGTTCTATGTCTCTTATTAGCTGCATCACATCTCTCAGTAACTGCTAAGATTGCTTCCATAGTTGCAACTTTTGCCTCATCTCTAGCTGCGTCCCGCGCCAAGTTCAGTTTACCTTGGCGAGTAGTCACTTTTGGAAGAACTCCCTTTTTTCTTTGCTGCCATTTTACCTTGAGGCCTTCGGGACGGACGAGTCGGCTCTGGCACTACTTTAGGCATCCCTTATGACTCTTCAAATGCGTCGCCTTCCCATTGGTCCAGGTCTGCTTCTGGCGAACAATGTAGAAATATGCCGTGCATGACAACTTTTGGACCGGTTGGCACAAGTTTGTAACTAGGACAATCTTTGACAACATTCCAACATTCCTAGCAATTGAATAATTCGTTTTTGTTGTTTGCATTGTACCAAGCTTATGCTTTGAAGTGTTTATAAAATGTGAAAGAAGACAATTTTATAAGCAAGGTAATTAATGTGGGGAATATTGTCACCTGATTTGCTAAACTTCTGCCACTACTCAAATTATTGGCAACATGAGAGATGGCATTTTTCCAACAAGTAAGCGATTTGTTGAGTTTTTTCCAACGACCTTGAAGACCTTGACTACTTATTGCATCTTTTCCAAGTTTCTCGCAAAACGATGTAGTAATTTTACTCCAGAGTTCTCGCAACTACATCTCATTACCCGTAATCAGGACATGAGTAGCTTGAACCCAGCATTCACACAATGTAACATCTTCAATGACCCTCCAAGTAGCCATTTTTTTGCACACAAAAGTATATGAAAGCTTTGGTTGAAAGTGTTGAAAATATTGAAATGTGGTTTAAGGTGGAAGATGATGGTTAGGTATTTATAGAAGAAAATAATAAATTTTCGTTTTATTTTTTCTGTATTTTTAAACAATTTTTAATAATTTTTTAACAATTTTTATTAAGTAATTAATCTCGACCGTTGGATTTCAAAAAGATTGAAATCCAACAGCCCAAAAGTGGACACGTGGCCAATGGTAAGATTTCTGACATTTTTTTAGTGTTTTTCTAGCCGTCCAACAACCATCGCCGTGCCATGTGACCCAAGTCCGGCACCCTAGTTAGTGTGTCTGCAGCGCGGGTCCCACCTCTGCTAGCTATTAGGAATGCGCGCCCATGCGCCAACCACAAAAAGACTCTGCCCGTGGCTGACGTCATACTAACGTCAGATGGGCCGGTTCCTTACTCAGTCCATTTTGAGCCGGCCTAGAAGCTAGGGTGGACTTTGGGCCAGCCTATTGGGTGGGGTGAAGTGGGTGTTTAGGGAGCTAAGCTATTTTGGGGAACCTTGGGCCAGCCTATTTGGATGGGGTGGACTTGCTCTTATATTAAATCAATCTTCCATCTTCTTTGTATTATTTATTCTAGTGATATTCTTAATTTAAGTTTCAGTGAAGAGTTTTAACTAACTTGGCTAAACCTAGATCTAAAATCCCTACAGGTTATCGAAAGTTGACAAATTATCAGATGGTAGCCTTGATTCCAATCCTAAAAACAAATCAAAATCAGCCCAATTATACTAGACGTCCATTACGTCCTCCCACGTGGTTTTTGGGTGCACCGAATAAATTTTAGGGTGTGAATCACCACTCTATTTTGCATCACACAAATTTGGCTTCATAGATGGGACAACCTGCTTTAATACCATGAAGAAAATTGAGGTTCCACAATAAAACCAATTAACAATATGGGGAGTAGTCAAACTTACTTATAAGCCCATGTAAGATCCATCCTCTCATCAATGTGAGATTTATTCTCAACAATTAGTAGACAAGTTTTACTGTAAATATGTAGAATAATGTAACATGAAATTTTTTTGTAGTTTTATTTTATTTTGTTGAAAATGATGTAGTTATTATATATTATAGGGTGAACTGCCAATTTGATCTCTAAACTAAGCAGTAATCGCTTGTAATAAAAAATTAAAAAATAGGTATAGTCTATAAAAGTAATCAGAAAATACATAACATGCATGCTTCTCTATAAATGTAATTTTGGTTAGTTAGGTTCATACATCTAGCAGTCTAACCTAGAACCCTCAAACCCTCTTCATATATAGTATACTTGAACAATGGTCAAACTAGCAATAGTAGATTTATCCAATGAAGACTGCTTCAAGCCTGGGACAAGTTCTTGGCTCTCAATACGCAAAGACATTTGCCATGCACTCGATGGGCTTGGCTGCTTTGTGGCAATATTACCCGACAAAATTTCTTCGGAGCTTCGTGGTGGCCATTGCGATATGTTGGACGAGTTGTTTGATTTACCAATTGAAATCAAAGTGAAAAGTTCTTATGAAAAGCCTTACCCCACCCAAGGAGTTGAGGGCGCGGCTTACGAAAGCTTGGGGATTGCTGGTGCTACAAATCCTGAACAAACTCAGATATTTGAACATCATTTTTGGCCCAATGGAAATGGTGTATTTCGGTATGATTTACTCAACTTAATTCCACCATAAACACTGAAATGTTAATTTTTTACGTACATTTACACAACTAATTTGTTCTTAATTTTGTTGGGCAGTGAGACTACTGATTTGTATATAAAAGAGATGGAAGAACTACATCATGCTGTCACGATAATGGTGTTTGAAAACTTTGGTGCAAAGGAGTACCTTAATGATCACCTTCAATCAACAATTCACACGTGCCGATTTAGCAAATACAGTGAACCAACTGAGAAAACTGGAACTGATTTGAGTATCCTCTGCGGTATCCATGGTCATACAGACACAAACTTTACCACCATACTCTATCAAAATGATGTCAAAGGTCTGGAAATAAATTCAAAGAAGGATGAGTGGATATGTTTTGATCCTTTGCCTTCGTCCTTCATATTTCTAGCAGGTGATGGAGTTCAGGTATGCCACAAACACAATTATGTGATACGTAAGTATGTAATCAAATTATCATTACTATTGTTAATTGTTGACTTGTATAATATTTCCTTTAATTTTGGGATTCCTATAATTTTGGGTTTCCTAGTTTAGGTGATAGATTGGTTGTAATTATTCTTTCCTTATTGTAGTAGGATTGTACATGATTATATATACCTCAGAATGAGAAGAATACAATTAACACATTCAAAGCATTCTCTTCTTGGCACCAGAGTCGGGTCGTAAAAAAGGAAAGAAAAATTTTCGAACCCAAATTGGGTTTGTGCTACTGATTCGTGCCTAGCACCATTGCTGCACCTTAGACAAACAACGAGCAACGAGAAGTTGTTGCTGTTTCCGTTTATGCCTCGAACTACAGCGAGCGACGTGTGTCGTTGCTGCCTGAGTGTCTTGGCCGCTGCACAAGTCTATCACCCCTCGTGAAAGATGTATGTCGAGAATAACCAACTTGTTCCCGCCACTACCCTGGTTGTGGTTCAGCCGGATAATTCAAGCTTCAACATTGGGATGTTTTGGATGAGAAGAATTACGATTTATGGGCTCATTTTATTCAAATTCATATCGCTGGAAGGAAAAAGATTGGATATCTTTATGGATCTATCAAGGCACCTGCAGAAGATGATCCCAAATATGATGATTGGTTCTCTGAAGATTAGAGAATTAAGAGTTAGCTCTTGTTGGCATTGAAGCCGAAAATCATGAAACGGTATATTCGATTGTCAACTTCTAAAGAGATCTGAGATACTTTTAAGACTGCCTATTTTGATGAGAATGATGAGGCCAAGATTTATTCGTTGAATAAGAAAGCTTCACGTCTCAAGCCGAATGGGCGACCGTTGGCTAGCTACTTTGGAAAATTGACAGAGATTTTCCAGGAATTGGACCACTTTAACAAAGTGGTTATGGCATTTGAAAATGATGTCTTGATATTTCAAAAGACAACTGAGCAGCAATGGTTGTATTTGTTTCGTGGTGGACTTGATGATGTGTTTGATCAGGTTCGTGGAGAAATATTACGCAAAAACCCACCACTTAGACTTCAGGCTGCTTATGCGTACGTTTGTCGTGAAGCGGATCGCAAGTAAGCTATGAAGATGGAGGGCCAAAGCTCAGAACCGGCTGCAACGGTAGCCAAGGCTTGTGACTCCTCCAACTGAATCAACTGAGGTGGGTTCGAGAGTAAGACTAGGCAACCACGAACTTGGCAATCAAGTCGTGATCATCCTCAGGGTAAATGTCCACGTTGTGAGATGACGGGACACTCTAAGAGCCGGTGCTTTGAGCTGATTGGGTATCCCAAGAAGTGGGATAAAACACGTGACCCTTGCTTCAGTAAACCTCAAGCTTCTGTTGCAGAAACCAAGGATGATTCAGAGGATGTACCAAGCAAAGCATTAACTCTGATTGCCATGGCAGGTACCAATGGTAAGGCACTTAATGTTTCCACTTCTGTTATGAATAATACATGGATAATTGATTCTGGAGCCACTGAACATATGACTTGTGATTCTGGACAGATTTCCTCACTAAAAAACTCTACCTACACTGAGGTTAATGTTGCTAACGGTGATGCCGCCCTAGTTCTTGGAGAAGGCACTGTTTCTCTTTCTGATACCATGAGACTTGATACTGTTATTATTTTTGTGTATTTAAGGACATCCGGACATGGAAGACGATTGGTTATGGTATTAGACAAGGGAAGCTATATTTTCTCGAGTTGAATTCCAGTAGCTCGAGATTGCTCACTCAAGCACTGTCAGTGAATGAGACTCCAGTAGAGAATAATAAAGCGTCAGATGTATGGATGTGGCACCGTTGTCTTGGCCATGCTTCGTTTGGTTTTTTGCATAAGTTATTTCTTAGTTTGACGGTTGGATCGTTGAAACTAGTTTCGTAGAATGGGTATCCCATCAAAACAATAGATTCACTAATAATTAGAGTTTTATTTTATACTTTCATTAAGTATAATATAAGATTTTGTGGTATCCACTAGTGTAAATATTTTAAATTCAAGATCGAATTCATTTATTGTATTCATATACAATCAAGGAGTGTAGATGTAAAAAATCATCAAAATCGGAGTTAAAATAATCGTTAAATTGTGATTTTTCGTCTATAACCGATGAAAAGTTTTGTCATGTTACATAATCTTTGAATGTTTTTTTTTTTTTTTTTTTTACGATTTTTGACGTATGGGATCTCGAAGTATATACAAACAAGTTTGACAGTTGGATTGTTAAAACTAGTTTCATAGAATGTGCATCCCATCAAAACGATAGATTCACTTAACAATTAGAGTTTATTTTATATTTTCATTAAGTATAACAAAAGATTTTGTGGTATCCACTAGTGTAAAAATTTTAAATTGAAAATTGAATTCATATAGGATCAAGGAGTGTAGTTTTTAAAAATTATCAAAATTGGAGTTAAAATAACTGTTCAATTGTAGTTCGAATGAGGATTAATGTAAACTTGTTAAATTGAATGATGTATATATTTATTAAGTAACTTTAAATTTTATTTATTTTGTATATATAATAAATTTTATACTAAATATATTTTTTTTAAATATGTCTTGCGCACACCACAATGAATCGTTATGCAAACAATTTATTATAATAATTTTTCTCTTTAAATACATCTCACGTGTCATCATATTAGAATTATTGCACAAACACCCTTAGTGGTGTTGACGTTTTGATGTATATTTCATGAATAAAACAGTTACAAGATGCAGCATATATGGAAGAAGAAACAAGAAGAAGAGAGGAGGGAAGATGGCAGCTAATGCCAACATCATGATGACCTGCAATCCCTCTAAACTTAATCTATTATCCAGCTTTGGCTTTTGCAGCAAGAAGAGCCGAAAGCAATGGATGAAAACAGTAGGTGAGAGGGAGGACCGAAGATAACAGCTAGGCAATGACACAAGCTGAGCTGTTTCTCCATCACCACTAGACACCACTTGTTATTCTTCTAATATTTAACCCTACTTTTAATAATGACATCCAATAAGTGGGATGTCATAATCTATATATGCGTCGTGCAATTTGTTAAAATTTTGGCGGTTTAATTGAAAAAAATGGGCGGTTTTTTTTCAAAATTTTTCCGATTGGAAAAAAATGGGCACTTGTTGTTTTGTATAACCCTAGGCTAGGTGTTCTCATTCTTCCTTCAGAGACTACTCCTGGCGCCTCCGACAACCTTCTTCTTCGCTCCTCTGCTCTCTCTCCGTTTCGGTACACTCCCCTGTAAATTCCGTCCTCCGCAGACAGAGATTCAGAGACAGAAAACCTCAAATTCTTCGCAACAGTACTTTCAGGAAATGTTGGTTCAGAGGAGAGTGTGACTAAGGGTACCCATTTGTGAGTTTGTGAATTTTTTTAACTTTGTGGTTTCAAATTTCTTTGTTTAGAGAGTGAATTGCTGAGAATCCCCCTCAATTTTCCAGTAAAAAACTTGTGGGTTCTGCTTATTAATTTAAAAAGTTTCCTTCTTGGGCTCGTAGTTGCTTCTATTTGGCATGCATTTTCAGTGATCGTGGAAGTTTCATGCTTCAGTGCAGCAACAAGGTCATAGTACCATGCTTGGCATGCCTCCTCTTGCTGCTGGAAATCATAAGCAATTTTCTGCACAGCAAAACCCACTTTTGCAGCAGGTACTTTACTTTTTGTAGAATCAGCTGTTTGTGTTCCTTCTGATTCAGTGAAATGTGGACAAATGTAATTCATATCAAACTTTCATGGAAACAGATTGATATTTTTTTCCCACAATAATCTCTGTAGCTGCACTTTGTTGATCATCCAATTCCTTGCGCATTGCTTTAGTTAATATCATGAATAATAATATCCATCGTTTATTACTGAATAAGATATGCTTATTTGGTGCAAAAGAGTTATTATAGATGACATTTGATTATATGTGCAGTTTAATTCTCAAAACTCATCAGTGTCTATTTTCCTTTTCTTTATTTGTGCTATCTTATCATGACTCTTTTATTTATTGTTTCCACAAAGAAGTGAAAAGACTGAATTGAATACAGAACACTAAAATACATAGGAATTGTTTTGTAATGAAAAATTCACGATCAATAAAGAGTGGCAGTTTCTTGTCTACACCCACACCATACCATTACCAAACACTTGGGATCAAATTTATAGTGGCGGACTGTACTGATCAGCCCTGTGTAACAAGGATGCATTATCATCGAAACTGAATGATCTGTTTCATTTGATGCAGATGTAAGTCATCCAAAAGTTGAGGACCAGCAACAACAACAGAATATACCTGATGATTGTGCTGCAGACTCTACTCCTAATTCTGGACTCATAAAGAATCTAATGAATGAAGATGACTTGAGCGCCTCATATGCAATTGATTCTCTGGTATGAATATTTTCTTGATTAGTATATATTATGATTTGTTGCCAATATTCTTTATCTTCTTCTATTCGATTTTTAACTGGTTCTTACGGAAAAATTGTTTTAGTGTAGAGCAGTTAGTAAATCTTTATCATTATAGTTTTTTTTTTTCTTTTCAAAAGATGTAAAGGCAGAGCAAAATGAACAGGTTGGCTACTCTCTGTACTGCCTGCCCAAGTCGAATACAGAAAAGGATAGGCATACAAAAGTTGTGTCAAACTACCTTTATTCCTAAACGCTCTCAATTTCACATAGCATTCTGACCAGTTGACATTTAGCAGTAAAAACCTTATTTGGACTCTTGTTAATTTATTTGTGGAACAATGGATGTGGAATGTGACTTTATTTTTGTTACTGAACTTATTTTTTGAAGGCTGGAGTTTCTGGCTCTTCCCCAGAGCCTGCTCAAGTACCACGAGATATTGATCTCTCTCTTGGGCAACCTTTACAATTCAATCAACCTTCTGCTAGCCTAGGTGTTATTGGCAGAAGAAGTATTTCTGATCTCGATGCAATTGGTGATAACTGTAGACATGTAAATTTCGTTGCACACAAAGAGTGCATCGCAAAGCTCCATGTGGCATATGACTCGTCACAAATAGACAAGTCATCAATGACATGTGACACAAATCAAGCAAGGGAAGTATAAAACATTTCCAAAATTCGGCAAAAGGGTCCAAATTGATCCTAAAACCAGGAAGAAAGTTAAAGCATCTTCATAAAACAAGCAAGAATTAAAGATTACTCACAAAATAGGCAACAAGGGCTCTTAAATTTGGCCAAACAAGAGAATTAAGACACAAAACATGCTTAAATTCTCCCATGGATGAATTAGGACATAAATCAAAGCCAAATTCATCCAAAGGCAAGCCTTGAGAAGCTTATAAATACAAGGTCCTCCCACAAGTATAAGGGTTGAAAAACACAGAAGAACCTCTGACAAACCTTTGAAGATCAATACGCGGCAAAAGCTCTTTTCGAAGAACATTCGACCAAAGTCGAAGCTTCATCTCGACCAAAGCCGAAGCATTTCCTTGAAGAATCAACAAGCACTCGTGTTGATTCCTTCAAGGTTTTGTTGCAAGTTTATAAACTTGTAGCAATGTTTGTTTCAAGATCAAGTCGCCAAGACCCTTGAATCAACGAAATCCTACATCAACTCTACCTTTGTTGCAGCTTTGAACCTGAGGTGAAGACCATCCACGGGTCGTTTCAAGATCAAAACTTGAAGCAATTGTTCAACCGTTCATTCGAGATCAAGTCATCGTGACCTTTGGATCAACAATCATGCATCTACATTAAATTTGAAGACTGAGTTGGAGGAAAGTTGCAAACAAAGATCGTAATCTACAAATTCAAATCAATACAAATTTACTTTGTACACGTGTTCTCGTTTCATTCGATACAGAATTCTCGTGTTTACAAATTTGGCATGTTTGGTGGGACATCTCTGTCTACAAATCTGCAAGAAAGCACAAATGGCATCAAGAAAGGATCAAGTTATTCTTGCTACCAATGCAAAGAACAAGGGCATCCTTACCGCAAGTGGTGGCACTTTGGGCGTTACAACCCGAAGCAAGGCAAGAACTTGCTCGGTTGTGCCTTCCACCTTTCCATCAACTCTGACGAAGAAGCAAGAGCATCTAAGGCACAAATCTGTGATCACCCTGGCCTCGCTAAGGGCGCCAAGGGAAGAAATTCGAGGAAGTATTCTGATTCTTTAGCTTTTGATGCCAACTCAAGCAGCTCATGTCCTGTAGCCATGCAAGTCATGACTACTAGCGCGACTTTCATCGAGGAGCAACTGGCTTAAATTAGTGAAGTAATTGCAAGGCTGACAAGGATCGTGGAAGAGGACTTGCAAATTGTATGCTCGTCAACCGTCTGGAGACGTAGCACGACGACAAAGATGACCTGAAGGTTGATCCACTAAAGGAGGAAACCACGAAAATGAAGAACTTCTGGTGGAGAAAGCAGAGGAAAAGCTAGACCAAGCAATAACACTCATGATATCTCTCTCTATCCAGCAGCTGCAACAGATGATCATTAGCACCATTAAGGCGCAGTACGAAGGAAGTTCGTGTGACTCTGTGCTGTACTCAAAGCCCTACTTTAAAGAGATTGACACCTTGAGGATGATATGGGGTTATTAGTCGCCAAAGTTCATGCAAGTCGATGGAAAGGGCAATCCTAAACAACATATTGCTTATTTCATTGAAACTTGCAACAATGCTGGGACAAAAGGAGACTACCTTGTGAAGCAATTCCTGCGCTTTTTGAAAGGTAATGCCTTTGACTGGTACACCGACCTCAAGCTTGAATCCATCAACAGTTAGGACCAACTTGAAAAGGAATTCCTCAATTGTTTTTACATCCCTTGTCGCACCGTAAGCATGTTGGAATTGACAAGTATGAAGTAATGGAATGATAAACCTATCGTCGACTACATCAACAGATGGTGTTCATTAAGTCTGGAAGGATCGGGTTTTTGAAACCTTTGCCATTGAGATGTGTGTTTAAGGCATGCACTGAGGGCTACATTACATCCTCAAATGCATAAAGCCAAGGACATTTGAGGAACTGGCGACTTGTTCTCATGACATGGAGTTGAGTATCGCCAACCATGGGAAAAATGAGCCAATCACCGACTTCAAGAAAGATAAGGTGTTCATTCCGAAGGTTGACAAGATTGGGAAGAAGCCCTCCAAGGAAGCTTTTGCCGTCAACACTACCCCCATCAAGACCTCCCCTGCGCCCTTAAGATCTATTCTAAGAACAAAGCGAATGAGATAAAAAGAAGTGTGCCTTCTCGTACCTAAGATAGGTACAAAAACACCTTGAAGGAGCTAGAGCAGAAGACCTACCTTTTTTCGAACTTTGACATTGCCACAATGTTATATGACCTGCTAGAGAAGAAAGTGATCGAGCTGCCTGAATGCAAACACCCCGAAAAGATGAATCACGTTAATGATCCTAGGTATTACAAATACCATCGTATCGTGAGCCATCATGTTGGCAAATGCTTCTTCCTTAAGGAGCTCATCATGAAGCTAGCACAACAAGGGCAAATTAAACTTTACCTTGAAGACACAGTTGCAACGCACACTACTGCAATTGTGTTTGGATCATTCGATCCCGTGCCTCTCCAAGTGACACATGCCCACTCTTATTCCTGCTTCAGCTGCACGACACCTTCTACACAGCCATTGTTGGGGGCAAATGACCAAAATGCACTTACCAATGATGAAGAAGGATGGACACTGGTGACCTATGAAAAGACAAGAAAGCCAAGACCTCAAGCTGTAAAGCCAATGGTGGAAAAAAGGAGAACACCACTGTCGCAACAATTGGAAGCATAAAAGAAATGTAAGAGTTGCTAAGCCGACGTATGTCGGGGAACTTATGGAGTAAGAACCGCGCATTCCCGTCTCCTTGTACAAGTACTTCCCGAAGAATTTCTTCCAATAGTGCACTACCGTTGCTTGTCATATGGTTGAAGTAGAGATAGAGGAGTCGTCAAAAGGCAAAGCTTTTGCCATCGAGGAAGAGAAAACTCCTACGCCTGAAGAAAGCTTGGCATTATACTTTAGCATCGAGGAGGCGCTGCAATTGCCCAAAGAGATGCGAAGAGCACTAATAGCGGTCTTGGTGAGTCCCGATGTCTATGAAGTGCAAGAAAGCAATGATGAAAGCTTGAATCTTTGGCTACATGAATATGCCACATGCTGTGCCACCCATTACGCAATCAACTTCACTGACAAAGACCTGCTGCTAGAATTAAAGCCTTACAACTGTCATCTTTTCGTCTTTGGGTATGTAAGGGAACACAAAATCAATCGCATGCTTGTGGATAGAAGATCAACCATAAATATCATGCTAAAGTCAACAATGACGACAATCGGCATCAAGGTGGATGAACTATTCCAGAGTTGCCTCTTAATCCAATGTTTTAACCAAGGAGGACAAAGAGCGATGGGCATGGTTGACGTGGAGATGGCCATTGGCGAACTCAAATCAAGCACGTTATTCCACGTGATTGATGTGAGAACTTCCTACAGCTTGCTTTTAGGAAGGCCTTGGATCCACGAGAATGGGGTAGTGTTGTCTACCCTGCACCAATGCCTAAAGTTTTATAGAGAAAGAGTGAAGGTGATACAAGGCAACACCAACCCGTTCATTGAATCTGAATCACACTTAACGAATGCCAAGTTTTACATGGATAAGGAAATGGTGCCTGAAACTCTTCCAAAAGAAATCAAATCCATAAGCAAAGTTGCACCTAAGAAACAAAGTGGAAAGCCGTGCCCAAGAAACAAGAAGGGGAAGCCGTGCCATCTTCAAGCAAAGATGACGATGAGCCTGCTAAGCTCACAACAATCAAAAGGAGTGTGATGCCCTTAAAAGGACCAAACAAACCCGTCTTCCGATACATCCCAATGTTGAGAAGAAAGAATGGGCAATCCCCGTTTGTAATTGGAACAAGCAAAGCCAATACACAATGTCGATAAGAAAGAATGAACTTTTGTCTTCAAAAGGCTTAACACACCAACACCCAAAAACTCTGTTTTTGAATGGTTGTCAAAACCCAAGAAACAAAGCAACATTGCTAGTTCTCCTCCATAACGGTCGACCTTGGGAAGATTTGAAGAAACCAAGGAGTCTTCTAAAAGCAGGAAGACAACGTTGCAGGAAGAAAAGCTCAACGACTTAGTAGAAAAAGACGATGCTTGAAGCTCGATTTCTTCAAGGATGAAATGGCAAGCAACCCTAGAGGTGGACACAAAAGGATCACTGAAGGTAAGGAGGCGTACCATCATCCACACTGGCCAATCTTCACGCTAACAAGCCCAAAAGGACGGTACTGAAGACAGAAGATGAAATCCCCGAGGAGGACGTTACTGTTGTACCACCACAGCTCAAGGATGGGGGGCAAGCTACAATTGATGATTTTAAGGAGCTCAACTTAAGTACAAGCAAGGAACCAAAGCCTATCTTCGTATGTGCATCACTAAGTGCAGACAAGATCGATAAGTATTACCAACTGCTTTTGGAATACAAAGACGTCTTTGCTTGGCCTTGAGCCTACCATTGTCGTGCATCGTCTTATAGTTAAGCCTACAACGCAACCAATAAAGCAAACTCAAAAGATGCTATCGATCTGAGCTCATCCCACAAATTGATGCTAAGGTTGACAAGTTGATTGAAGTAAGCTTAATTCGAAATGTGCAATATCCAAAATGGATCTCTAACATCGTCATTGTCCTTAAGAAATCTGGACAAATACGTGTTTGTGTAGATTTCCGCGACCTCAATGATGCTTGCCTAAAGGACAAGTTTCCTTTGCCAATCATCGAAATCATGGTGGACACAACCATTAGCTATGAGGCGCTATCATTGGTGGACAACTTTTCTGGGTACAATCAAATTCGCATGGCTCCCGAAGATGAGGAATTAACAGCCTTCTGTGTTTGAAAAGGTATCTACTGTTACAAGGTAATGCCATTTGGCTTGAAGAACGCTGGAGCTGCATATCAACGCTCAATGCAGAGGATCTTCAACGACATGCTGTACAAAAAACGTAAAATGTTACGTAAACGATGTAGTTGTCAAGACCAAGAAGAGATTCGATTACTTGAAGGATTTACGAATGGTGTTCAACAAACTACGGCACTAAAACCTTAAAATGAACCCGTTGAATTGTGCATTTAGTGTCATTTTTGGGAAGTTCCTTGTCTTCATTGTCAAGCACTATGGCATTGAAGTGGACCAATCAAAGATCAATGCCATTCAAAGCATGCTTGAGCCAATGAATTTACATGAGCTGAAAAGCTTCAAGGATGGCTAGCCTTTATTAGGCCCTTTATCTTCAACCTTGCTAGACGTTGTAAACCCTTTAGTTAACTCATGAAGAAATACGCTCCATTCATATGGGATGACGTTTGCCGCAAGGCATTTGAAAGTATAAAAAGGTCCCTGGCAAGCCCATCTGTCTTAGGAGCTCCCATGCCTGAAAAACCGCTGATCCTATACATTGCTGCACAAGAAGGTTCCATTGGAGCATTCTTAGCACAAGAAAATGAAGACCAAAAGGAAAGAGCACTTTACTACCTAAGTAGAACCTTCATTGGTGTCGAGCTCAACTACTTACCAATCGAGAAAATGTGCTTTGCCTTAGTCTTTACCATCTAAAAGCTTAGACATTACATGCATGCTTACACCATCCATTTGGTTGCCAAAGTTGACCGGTCAAATACGTCATGTCCAAGCTAGTTTTGACAGGGTGACTAGCGAAATGGGTGTCACTTCTCAATCAATATGAGATTATCTATGTTCCAGCTAAAGTCGTCAAGGGACAAGTGCTAGCAGACTCCCTTGCCGATCATCCAATCCCAGCCGATTGGAAAATCTCAGACAACTTGCTTGATGAGAAGGTGTTCTATGTCGACATTTTCCCGACATCGACAATGTTCTTCGACGGATCTGCATGAGAAGACGGAGCAGGGGCAGGAGTAGTATTCATGTCACCACAATGACAAATACTACCTTCTTCCTTCCGACTAAGCGAGCTATGCTCCAACAACGTCGTTAAGTACCAAGCGTTAATTATTGGACTCCAAATGGCAATCGACATGGAAATCATAACCCTAGAAATGTATAGCGACTCTAAGCTCATAATCAATCAACTTTTGACTGAATATGAAGTGAGGAAAGATGATCTCGTCCCGTACTTTCGACTAACAACTCAACTACTACGAAAGTTCGAGGCCGTGTTGCTAGAACATGTGCCAAGAAAAGAAAATGAAATGGTAGACACTCTTGCTAACTTAGCCTCAAGTATGGCGTTAGGAGAAGACGAAGCTGCAGACGTGCCCGTTTGCTGAAGATGGGTGATCCCGCTCATCACTGAAACGTTACTAGATGATACAAATGTCATCTCAGTACTTACAGTCGACACTGAAGAGTGGAGACATTCGGTGATCGACTACTTGGAGCATGGAAAGCTTCCAGACGATCCTAGACACCACTTTGAAATATGTCGACAAACGCCTCGTTCCTCTACTACAAAGAAACATTTTACCAACGCTTTTTCGAATGAGTACTTTTAAGATGCCTAGGTGAGGAAGAGGCCAATCAAGCCATGGAAGAAGCACACTCAGGTGTATGTGAAACACATTAATTTGGACCAAAGCTACACTTCCAGCTTAAAAGAATAGGCTATTACTAGCCAAGCATGGTGAAGGATTGCCTAGAGCACGCCAAAAGGTACCAAGCCTGCCAGTTCCATGCTAACTTCATACATCAACCGTCTGAGCCATTACACCCTACAGTTGCTTCATGGCCATTTGATGTGCGGGGATTGGACATCGTGGGACCAATCACACTAAAATCATTTGTCGGAGAGGCTTACATCCTAGCCACAACGGATTACTTATCCAAATGGGCTGAAGCTGTACCTCTAAAGGAAGTCAAGAAGGAAACTGTCGTCCGCTTCATCAAGGAGCATATCATCTACCAATATGATGTGCCTTGCTACATCGTCATTGACAATGGAAAACAATTCTCCAACCAACTCATGAACGAGCTCTGTGAGAAGTACAAGTTCAAGCAGCATAAGTCTTCTATGTATCTTGCTCTGGCCAACGATCTTGCATAAGCATTCAACAAAACGCTGTGCAACTTCCTGAAGAAGGTGATCGGCTGAACAAAGAAAGACTGGCACGAAAAAATAAGCGAAGCACTTTGGACATATAGGATGACACATAGGACTCCTACCCAACTTACGCCTCATTCTCTCGTATATGGTGTGGAAGCTGTTCTGCCACTCGAAAGTCAAATCCTCTCACTAAGGATGGTTATACAAGAAAGCTTGACTGAAGAGGAAAATGCAAAGCTGTGACTTCAAGAGTTGGAAGCACTCGATGAAAGAAGGCTTGAAGCTTAACAACACTTGAAATGTTACCAAGCACGGTTATCCAACGCGTTCAACCAACAAGAAGGTTCGCCTAAGGTCTTTCCAAATTGGAGATCTTGTCTTGGCATTATGAAGGCCCATCATCACAACTCATAAGACAAAAAGCAAGTTCACATCAAAGTGAGATGGACCTTATGTAATTCAAGAGGTCTACATCAACGACACCTACTTAATCATGATGGAAGACGGCTTGAAGATTGGCCCCATCAATGGCAGATTCTTAAAGCGTTACTACCCCTAAGCGCCACAATGCTCCTCGCCTGCATGAGCATAAACTGCAAACGACGCAACATTCTTCGCCTGCATAAGTCTAAACTGCAAACGGCACCAAATGACATGCTACGCTTCTTGTTTGCACGAGCTTAAAAGGCGACACTCAACACTCCTGACCCGCTAGAGCACAAACTGTGCTATTCCAAGTAATAGCTCCGCTGCGGATGTGATCGTTAAGAAGCTTAAACGAAGCCGGTGAATTGTCACGAGCGTGGTGTGAAAGATTCTAGATAAGAATCTTCAATGTACACGCCTTCTTCTTCGTAGTTGATCAATTGAAAGCTGTCACCTCCCAAGACACTTCAGAAGACCACGACTTGGCAGGAAGAACAAGCGCCTTAGGGCCAGTTAACGGCACGCAAAGCTTCAACGTCTTCCCCTAACTTGCGGATCATTTTCCTTCACAAGAATGGTGATGGTATTATTCTTACAACACTTGAACAATACCATGGTTGCAACAAAATACACAAAGCAACATAAGTACAAAAGTAGGGCGGCAAAGAAAGCCAAAAAAAAAAAAAAAAAAAAAAAAAAAACGTTTCACTAAAGCAAAAGACATGCGAGACAAACCTCGTGAATGTTGAAGAATGACGATGACAACATCACAACAACAGAAAGAAATCAACCACGAAGCTTAATCAAACACGACAAAGAAGGTAGCTACAAGATGTTCCTTCACGGCACGCTACAGTAGCAAAGAAAACCAAAATGCCACGTAATCGCACTACGCAATCCTGCAACGATTACGCAAGCAGTTTCTTGCACTGCACGACAACGTCCCGAGGAAAGCTGTAACCAAAAGCATTACACATTGTAAAAACGCTGCAGTCTTTTGCACAACCCCACACGGTAAAAGTGATGCATTGCAACAAGCTCCAAGCAGCGGCAAGAGACACGACAATGTCACCACCGACGAAAGTTATGACCAAAAGTCACTACATGGCATAAAAATATTGCAGTTTTTTGCACTACCCCACACGGTAAAAGTGATGCACTGCAACAAGCTCCAAGCGGCAAGAAGGGCGCGGCAACATCAGCAAACTCACGACAAAAGCTTCACACCCAATTGTTCTATAAATATGGGTCAATTGCTTACTAATGCTATAAGGGAAATGCATACCCAAATAGCAAAAGGAAAGTCAAAACAAGGAAGCACATTCACACCAAAAGAAGGGAGCAAATTCCAAGCAAAAAAAATTGGCAAGTTTCAGTCAATCTGCGCAGGCAGGATGTTTTTGGTAATAATTTAACTTTCCGAAAGAGTTTTGATGCAAGGCCAATTGGAGAAGGAAGCTAAGTGGCTGAGGATCATTGTGTCTAAATTTCATAATTTTTCCTAAAGCCAAACGTACCAATTTTTAAAATCATTCTCGCAGAAGTTGCTTTCCCGTCAGGATTGCGCAATTGTAGGAAAATGCAAAGCTGAAGGCCTTCCCGATTTTTCCTAGTGGCATGCGATATATGCCTAGAAAGATAAGGGATAAAGGTACGTTTCCCATATTTTTACAGAATTTTCCAGAAGAGAAATCAACCTCAAATTGGGTGTGCAAAACAGATGACATGTTTCCCAAAACCAAGAAAAAGGAAAGGAGAAATACCTCTTCGTCATGGGGAATCAACAGGGTAAGAAAAATACTCCTCCTTGTTGTAAGAAATCAAAAAAAGGAAAGAAAGATCCTTTCTTGCTATGGAAATCAAAATAAAATAATAAAAAAAAAAAATCCCTCCCTTGCCGTGGGAAATCACAAGAGGAAGCAAAAAGTACTCCTCCTTGCTGTGGGAAATTCAAAACAAGAAACAAAATCCCCTTCCTTGTCGTAGGGAAAGAAAAGAGGAAAGAAAAAATTTCCCCTTGCCGTGGGCATCAAAAAGGGAAAGAAAAATTGTCCTCCTTGCCACAGGAAAGAAAATAAAATAGGAAAAGTGCAAATGCACATCCTACTCGGGTGATAAACATCACATATTTCCAAAACCTTGAAGGAAATCACAAAAACTTTCCAACACTTTGAAGGAAGTCACCTTCGTTACCAAAATTGAAGGGGATTCCTGTCGAAGGAAGGAAAACATTTTTTCCTGCAACCACATGAAGAAAATTCAAAATGCGCCACATGTATTTTGTCACAATTATGGAAAATTCATATGCACAAGACGTATGAATCGATTTATCCATTTTCAAAAATTTCTTTCAAGATCAAGCCTCTACGGCCTTAGAAGAAACAATGTCATTTCTTTCAAGATCAAATCTCTACCGCCATTGAAGAAAAAATGTTATTTCTTTCAAGATCAAGCTTCAAACGACCATTGAAGAAAAATGTCATTTCTTTCAAGATCAAGCTTCAGCGGCCCTTTAAGAAATGTTTTGTTCAAGAAATACACCTCGATGGCTCTTGACGAAATTTACCACTTTAATTCAAGACCAAGCCTTAACGACCCTTGAAGAAAAGATTCGATCAAGAAACACGCCTCAACGGCCCTTGACAAAATTCATCGTCATGATTCAAGAAATACGCCTTTACGGCCCTTGAAAAAGCAAACTAATTCAAGACCAAGTCTTGATGACCATTGAGTTAGGACGTTCACATTGCAAGACTTCAAAACACGTTTTCTACATGTCATAAACACATGCCTACAACGTGCCTTGAAGTGGGGGCATTTGTAGACATGTAAATTTCGTTGCATACAAAGGATGCATCGCAAAGCTCCACGTGGCATACGACTCATGACAAATGGACAAGTCATCAATGACGTGTGGCACAAATCAAGAAAGGGAAGTATAAAACATTCTCAAAATTCGACAAAGGGGAGAAATCTCCCTTAAATTCAGCAAATGGTTCCAAATTGATCCTAAAACCGGGAAGAAAGTTAAAGCATCTTTATAAAGCAAGCAAGAATTGAAGATTGCTCACAAAATAGGCAACAAGGGCTTTTAAATTTGGCCAAGCAAGGGAATTAAGACACAAAACATGCCTATATTCTCCCTTGGATGAATTAGGACATAAATCAAAGCCAAATCCATCCAAAGGTAAGCCTTGAGAAGCTTATAAATACAAGGTCCTCTCACAAGGATAAGGGTCGAAAAATCTCTACACAGAATAACCTCTGCCAAACCTTTAAAGATTGATACACTGCCAAAGTTCTATTCGAAGAACATTTGACCAAAGCCGAAGCACTTCCTTGAAGAATTAACAAGCACTTGTGCCAATTCCTTCAAGACTTTGTTGCAAGCTTATAAACTTGTAGCAACGTTCGTTTCAAGATCAAGTCGCTAAGATCCTTGAATCAATGAAATCCTACATCAACTCTACCTTTGCCGCAGCTTTAAACCTGAGGTGAATACCACCCACGTGTCGTTTCAAGCTCGAAACTTGAAGCAATCGTTCAACTGTTTGTTCGAGATCAAATCATCGCGATCATTGGATCAACAACCACGCATCTACATCAAATTTAAAGACTGAATAAGAGGAAATTTGTAAATAGAGATTGTAACCTACAAATTCAAATCAATACAAATTTACTTTATACACGTGTCCTCGTTTCATTCGATATAGAATTTTCGTTTTTACAAAATTGGCATGCCCAGTGGGACATCTCTACCTCTTATCTCTGTCTTCAAATCCGTAAAAAGCACAAACAGCATCAAGAAAAGATCAAGCTATTCCTGCTACCAACGCAAAGAACAAGGGCATCCTTACTGTAAGTGGTGGCACTTTGGGCGTCACAACCCGAAACATGGCAATAACTCTTTCTGTCGTGCCTTCCACCCTTCCATCAACTCTGCCGAAGGAAAAAGAGCACCTGAGGCACAAACCTGTGATCACCTTGGCCTCGCTGATGGCACCAAGGGAAGAAAGTTCGAGGAAGTACTCTGAGTCTTTGACTTCTGATGCCAACTCAAGCAGCTCGTGTCCCGTAGCCATGCAAGTCATGACTACTAGCGCGACTTCCATCGAGGAGCAGCTGACTTAATTGAGTGAAGCAATTGTAAAGCTGACAAGCACCGTGGAAGAGAAAGACTTCCAAATTGCTACGCTCGTCAACCATTTGGAGACGCAACATGACGACAAAGCTGACCTGAAGGTTGATCCACCAAAGGAGGAAACTGACGAAAAGGAAGAACCCCTGGTGGAGAAAGCGAAGGAGAAGTTGGACCAAGCAACAACACTCGTGGGATCTCTCTTTATCTAGCAGATGATCACTAGCACCATTAATGCGCAGTTCGAAGGAAGCTTAGGTGACTCCGTGCTGTACTCAAAGCCCTACTTCAAGAAGATTGACGCCTTGAGGAGGCTAAGGGGTTATCAGCCGCCAAAGTTCATGCAATTCAATGGAAATGGCAATCCTAAATAATATATTGCCCATTTCATTCAAACTTGCAACAATGCTGGGATGAATGAAGACTACCTCGTCAAGCAATTTGTGCGCTCGTTGAAAGGTAATGCCTTTGACTGGTACATTGACCTTGAGCCCGAATCCATAAACAGCTGAGACTAACTTGAAAAGGAATTTCTCAATCGCTTATATAGCACTCGTCGCACTGTAAGCATGCTGGAATTGATGAGTACGAAGTAATGGAATGATGAACTTGTTGTCGACTAAATCAACAGATAACGTTCATTAAGTTTGGATTGCAAGGATCGGCTTTCTGAAACCTCCACCATTGAAATGTGCGTTCAAGGCATGCATTAAGGGTTATTCTACATCCTCTAAGGCATAAAGGCAAGGACATTTGGGGAACTGGCAACTCGTTCCCACGACATGGAGTTGAGTATCGCCAACCATGGGAAAAAGGAGCGAATCATTGACTTCAAGAAGGACAAAGTGTTCGTTCCGAAGGTAGACAAGATTGGGAAGAAGCCCACCAAGGAAACTTTGCTGTCAACACTACTACCCCCATCAAGACCTCCCCTACGCTCGTCAAGATCTCCTCCAAGAATAAAGCAAATGAGATAAAAAGAAGTAAGCTTTCTGACACCCAAGATAGGTACAAAAACATCTTGAAGAAGTTGGAGTAGAAGACATACCTTTTTTTGGACTCTGACGTGGTCGCAATGCTAGACGACGTGCTAGAGAAGAAAATGATTAAGCTGCCTAAATACAAGTGTCCCGAAGAGATGAATCGCGTTAACGATCCTAAGTATTGCAAATATCATTGTATCGTGAGCCATCCCATTGGCAAATGTTTCGTCCTTAAGGAGCTCATCATGAAGCTGGCATAGTAGTGTGATGAATAAAACCCAGACGACTACTTGTTGTTTTTGCTTTTTTGTTCGGACAGCTTGTATGTACATTTTTATATATTTTATAATTAAATACTTTTTCTTTGTTTAATAATTATTGTTTATAATTTAATAAAAATATTTATACAAAATATTTTGTTAAAAAAAAAAAAAGAAAAAAAAAAGGGTTTGCGAAACGACAACAATACCTGCGTCGTGCACCTATCTTTGCGCAACAACGAGAGCAAGATGTGTCACGCGAAAATTTTTGTGCGACGTATGTATTGTCATCGCGCAAAGACCTTTTGTGCGACTCATGAATTGTTGTCACACAAAGATCTTTTGCGCGACGTAGGTATTGTCATCGCGCAAAAGGTCTTTGCACGATCTAGGTTACGCCTTCGTCGTGCAAACCCTGCTTTTACAACCTTTGTGCGACGGTTTGTGTGTGACGAAGATGTCGTTGGGCTAATTTTCAGGCAATATTTTTTGACTTTGTGTGATGAAGTTACCGACGTTGCGCAAACTGTTTTTTTTTGTAATAGTTGTTCTTGGTATTTGTGAACTCTTATGGCTGAAGTTTCTATTACAAGATTTGGGGGTTAACCATAGTCAGCCAATGAAGGGCTCATTTGGATGTGCTTTTAAAATGATTAAAAGCGCTTTTAGAGAAATGTTTTTTGGTTCCAAAAGCATGTAAAGTGCTTTTCCAGAATTTGCTTGCATTTTTATCAAGTATTAGTTCCAAAAATATTTTTTTTATCAAAAGCGCTTTCAGTCATTTTTAAAACACATCCAAACAAGCTCGAAGTTATTTTGTGACAACAAAGCTGCAAGGGATATCGCTCATAATCCGGTACAACATGATAGGACTAAGTATGTGGAGGTTGATAGGATCTTCATTAAAAAAAAAAAAATTGGAAGGAAAAGTAATTGAATTTCCTCCGATTAGGATCGAGGATCAAGTGGCAGATATACTTACAAAGGTCGGTTCTAGCGACAAGTTTTCAATGTTTTTGGACAAGTTGGGCATGTGTGACATATATGTGGAGGTTGACTTGTATAATATTTCCTTTAATTTTGGGAATCCTATAATTTTGGGTTTCCTAGTTTAGGTGATAGATTGCTTGTAATTAATTATTCTTTCCTTGTTGTAGTAGGATTGTACATGATTATTTCTCACAATTAACACATTCAAACCATTCTCTTCTTTAATTTCTAAAGGTGTAGAACATTTGAAATGATATATTTTGTAATCAAAATGTCAATATTTTGTATTGGAAAATGTACAATAATATATTTCTTAGTGGGAATGTTTGCGCGGTTTTGTTGGACTTAGGTTTGGAGCAACGATAGAATATGAGCTTGTAGACATTTAGTGACTTGGAGTGAGAATGATGTTCGATACTCGGGCGGACTATTTTCATTCAGGGTAGGCAAAACACAGACACCAAAGGACCTTATAGACGAGGACCACCCCCTAGAGTATAAGCCATTGAATACCACGGAATATACTCAATATAGCAAGAAATTTACTCCAGCATTGGACCTGGCTATACCGTCAAGGCATATTATGGCGTTTGATTTGCCTTGGTCTAAGGCTACACGCCAGTTCCTCTCCTTATTTACCTTTCTTTACCTCTTCTCGTTTCTTTGTTTGCTTTCCTGTCAAGCATAATGCTGTGTGGCCTCCTGTATTGTTGTTTGGTATATGTTTATGTCGTCGTCTCTTATTTACTTTCAAGTTGCAGCACCGTTTGTATAATTGGCAGCCGTCACTGTTTATTTGGCTGCCATCGTTCTAGAATCCTTGAGTTTCTGGAAAGTCTTGTTTCGGTGGGGGTTGATTCTCGTAAGTGCAAGATAAATAAAAAATAATAAATATTCGTGATGCACACATTATTGTGTTAGCCATCGAAAGGGGTCTTTCGTGACCAACAATAGCAAGTTGGGCTTCATTGTATCCATTTGGTTTATTCGCATACTTTGTTTTGCACGCTAAATGTGTTGGCATCTTTCATTAGTGGTTGTGAATGATTGATTTTTCTCAATCTTTTCGACCTTGTATTTATAGACTCCCCAAGCCTTAGCTATGGTTGAGCTTGGCCTTGATTGTGGACTTGATTAATTGACGAAAGAACTAGGACTTGATTTGAGACTTGGTTAGTGATTTGATTCCATCAATTAATTTGTTTGACTTAAATTAAATTAATTAAAAAGTTAATAAAAATAATTTGTAACTATTTTTCACCAAATGTCGTCGCATTACGCCCTTAGTGACTTGTTCGGTTTTGATGAGTCATGTGCCATGCGTACAATTTGTGAGACTCACGGTGCACTTTACGTATCCCTGGTATGTCAAAATTTAATGTGTTGATGAATATTTATTTCATCGAAATTTCAGTGTCTACAAATGCCCCTACTTTAAGGCGCAGTGTATGCACGTTTTTGTCACGTGTAGATAGTGCGTTTTGAAGTCTCTTCGCATAGTGGATGTACTTTGACCACTGTACTTTGAAGTCCTTCAACGTAGATGTCGATACAAGGGTCGTCGAGGCTTGATCTTGAATTGAGCTGGAAGTTTCTTCAAGGGCCATCGAGGCTCAATCTTGAACGAAACGAGAGCACGAGTAGTTTCAAGTGGTGAATGATCTTTGACTTTGGCGGTGGATGAATCGGCACATGTTTGTTATGCTTGTGGATTCTGCACGAGCTTGATGAAGAACAAGCTTGTTTACTTTGGCTAGGGAGCTTTCTAGTTTCATCCGAAGGTTTGAATTTACTTCATTTCTCAGCTCTCGAGTTTGATTCAAGGGTGGAGGAAACTTGATCTTGAATTAGACTTGTGATTTCTTCAAGAACCGTTGAGGCTTGATCTTGAATGAAACTGGACCACGAGGATTGTCATGTGGCTAGTGGTCTTCGGCTTTAATGTGGATGACCGGCACATGTATTTGTTGTGCTTGTTGATTCTCTGATGCAGTGAATGGGGAGCAAATATATTTAAGGCTTTAGTGACTTTTCATTTCTCAAAACCTTTGTCACATTCTCTTTTAATTGAGTTTCCTAGTAACTATCCTACTATTAAATATTTACTCTACCAATGCTTTGTAATCTCCCTATTTAAAGGGCACCAACTGTATCCTTAAGAAAGTGAATTAGTGAATTAAAGTTAATCAAAGAAGAGTGATTTTCTCTTTTCTTAAATCAATTGTTAGACTTGGTCGTGTCGAGTGAATCTACGATTAGCAACGTGAGTGCTTCCGTTGCCCCTGGTTGAGTGATTCCCAAGTTGTATTCCCGTAGAGATGTGACCGAATATGTTTCCCTGGTTGAGCGATTCCCAGGTTATCATCCCTCATCACCCGAGACTCCTTGGGTTTTTCCCTACGTTAAGTGGCATCAAAGCAGGTTTTTCGCTGCGTATGAAGATCATGGGTGAGATTATTCATTTATTTGAATGTCAAATGGTTGAAGAGTGGTTGATTGGAACTCCCCACCAATTTATGCTTGAGTATTCAGAGAATGGTGTTTTGATGATTCCTATCCAAACAGTTGCTAACTTTGAAGTGAATGTTGAAGAACATGCTTTGGTAGATATTTACAGATTGAAAAGTTCAGAATATGAAGTATTTGGATTTTTTCAAGATGAGAAGATTGAATGTTAATTTCATCACGAATTTCAATGATCTGAACCGTCTATTTTGTAAGTCTCAATTTATAGATCATCCATGCAAAAATTTAATTTAATTTAATTTGAAACAATTTGTCTATTTGATTATCATGATAAAATTTCATTATTTTTTATAGAACAAAATATTCGTTAATTTTTTTGAACTCAATTAAATATCTCAAATATTTTCAATTTGGTTAATATTTTACAAAAATAACCTAATAACTGTAACTTAAAAAATAATCGTTAAATATCAATGTCGTACATGCCTCACAACTTAACCTTTTTTTTTTTAAGAAATAGAATCCCTTCTCTTAAATATATAAAATATATAATATATAATATATAATATATAATACACACACGCGCGCGCACGCACGCACGAACGCACACGGTTCCATCACTTGAACAAATGATGGCCATCGTTGCCTTATTTTACTCTTTTTTTATTGCTTTCCGTACGGCACATCACCTCAAACAAACGATGGCTATCATTGCTTTTATTATTTCGTTCTTTTTTTTTGCTTCAAGTCCTTGTGAAGTTTGTACGCATATGACATGGCATCATTATAATTATCTAACCTAACCGCTATATGTTAGGTACTAAATCAAATTAGTATACATTAATTATTCACAATTCTGCGTGCAATTTATACGCTCAATTTTCTAATGTTGGTTACTCTTCAATCATCATCATAACTATGACAAAGATAAATTGGCAGTCAGCTTACCTCAAATCATTCTCGGTGGCCAAGCACCGGAGCATTTATTTCATGTTCAAAAGTACAATTACGAATAACTTCATAATATCGTAGTTTAAATTCTTGACAATATGACTGCACGCAGTACCCTCTCTTGTTGTACATAATACATATGTTTTCTAGGATGATATGTTTATTTGGTGACTTACTTGTTGCAGTTTCATAGCAAACAACTGAAACTATGAGGATTGTGATATTGTGACACTGGAATTCCTTACAGGATTGAGTGCTAGGATTAGTTTGCGCCAGTGACTATTGTACGAAATTGACAGACAAGTTTAAGAAACTGATCACTGTTTGACCTTGTATTGCATTTCTTTTTTGCCTTTAAATATTCGTGAGGTGACTCTACTTCTTTGAGGTTGAATCACAATGATCAGGATGCAGCCTATTATGAGGCTTAGCTCACTTTCCTTCCTCTTCAATGTAGATAATATCGTTTGTTTAAAAAAAAAATTAAAAAAAAAAAAAAAAACAATGATCAGAATGCTGGTTTTCTTCCAATTTTGTTACTATTCTACGTTCAACCTCTGTGTTCTCAAGCTTCTCTCCTTTCTTCAAAGTTCAAACTTCATTCAAGAACCTTCCTCTCTTTTCGCTGCAGTGCTCGAGACTTGGGAGGGAAAGGTTATTATCTAGCGGTCTCAATATAAAAGCTTAAAAAAAAAATACACAAAAATAATTTTGAAAAATTAGATGATAAACTACTAACTCTTCATTCATAATCTTTGTACAAACTAGATTACAAGCTATAAAGACTCAATTTGTCGACAATATCAATTATGAAGTTTAATCATAACAATTTTTTTTTTTTTGAAAAAACGATAGTATCTATACTAAGGGAGTGGGCTAAGCCTTATAATGGGCTTGCCATAATAATGTGGTTCAATTTCTCATTTGACGATAATCAAACCTAAGACATCTTACTTACAAATGAAAAAGAATATTATTAGACCGTAGTACTAAGTGACTAATCATAACAACTTAACTTATCTATAAGCTATTATGAAATTAAATTTTCCATTCAATACACTTCAATTTTAATATTTAAATGATTAATTTATACTAAAATAGGGTATTGAAATTAAAATAAACAAACAGGGGGGGGGGGGGGGGGTGAAGTGGCAGTGGAGACTGGAGAGAAGGGACCTAGCTGGTGGTCGGGAAAATGAGACATGTGAAGGCGTGGATCAGCTAGTGGTGGCTTGGGGATCGGTTGGGTGGCATTAGAGGAAACATGGATTTGGATTTGGGAATTATCCAATTGGAAAAAGTAAATCCAAAATGGGATGAGATCTTGAGTAAGAGGAAAGAGAATAGATTCTATTTATTTATTTTTAATAAAAAAAAGGGTCTTTATTACATGGCTTAATAAGAAGACTTGCTTTTAATGATTTTGCTTTAAATGGCCAAGTTAGGATGCATAACTTAGTCTAAATATATCGTTGTATTTAAAAAAGGGAAATTTTTTTTGGCTTGGCTCAAAATAACATGATTTTGGCCAAGTCAAATAGTCCTCTTTCTCTTCGTTAATCATTTGCATAACTTGCAGCCGCTGCACTCTTCTTCTTGTCCACCACATGACCAAACTTAGGTGGTCCTCAAAGGTCCTCACGACCACTTATTTGGGCTTCCAGGTGGTCTCGAGACCACCCAAGTCCCTTAATGCATCTGCCACGGGTTATAATGACATACCCCTTCATTCACATTGTGGTTTAATCTCTATCTTTTATATGGAAATGATAGATACGCATAATTTCTGTTCTCTTACACACCCTTGTTTAATATTGTTCGCTCTCATTCGTTTAATGGTGGTGAAAATCAACTTCCTCTTTCGAATTTGTCGTTTGTTCAAATGGTGTGTGAAAATCAGCTTCTCTCGAATTTGCCATTCCATGTACCAGCTGCCAAGGACAGTAGCAGGCTTCTTTCCCACCTCGATTTTGGCCGAATGATTCAGGTCAGCAAATATAGAGCTAGTAAACTCGGCCAAAAGTTTAATATAAAACTTTAAGCTTGCCCAATGACAGCAGTAGGGCAAGTGGCCCACTACTATAGCGGTAGAGAGAAATGTTGCGCTTGCACCACGACGTGAGTTTAAACTTCGATTTCTTAATCTAACATTTAATCTAACAAATCGACCATTCAACAAAAAAAAAAGAAAAAAAAAGAAAAAGGATAGCGACCGGCTTCTTTTATTTATGTTAACTCTGTCCTATAATACTAAATTAATCCAACTTAACTCTATTATTGCATTCAATCAGAAGTCCGACGTACATGATATATCAACAAACCACGCTAAATTACAAGAAATATATTAAGAATTTTTTTATCACTTGTGATTGTCTTATAATTCCATTACCACATCTAAGTAAGAAATCTAATCAAACTCCAAATAATAGAGGGACAAGACTTCACAAGTGTTCACAGCATGGTGTGAATGACATGGTTCATATGTTCTATGGTTTAATTCTTGGTTTACTGGCCCAAGAGAGAGACATATTATTACAATAATAAGCCATCCAAATCAAGTGTACATAGAAAATTGTAGTGGGTTGCCTATTGGATAGAGCACTCATCTTCAATCTACTGCGTTATCGGCAGGGTTCAAATCATTCACATCGTAAACTAAGTAGTACTTGCTTGTAATAAAACAAGTTAAAAATTGGTATAATCTATTAAAGAAATCAGAAAACACATAACATGCATGCTTCTCTATAAATGTAATTTTGGTTAGTGAGGTATATACATCTAGCAGTTTAACCTAGAACCCTCAAACCCTCTTCATATATAGTATACTCAAACAATGGCCAAACTAGCAATAGTAGATTTATCCAATGAAGACTGCTTCAAGCCTGGGACAAGTTCTTGGCTCTCAATACGCAAAGACATTTGCCAGGCACTCGAGGATCTTGGCTGCTTCGTGGCAATATTACCCGACAAAATTTCTTCGGAGCTTCGTAGTGCCCACTTCGGTATGTTGGACGAGTTGTTTGATTTCCCAACTGAAACCAAAGTGAAAAGTTCTTATGAAAAGCCTTATCCCACTGGCTACCAAAGAGTTGAGGGTGCGGCTTACGAAAGCTTGGGGATTGCTGGTGCTACAAATCTTGAACAAACTCAGATATTCGAGCATCATTTTTGGCCCAATGGAAATGATGTATTTCAGTATGATTTACTCAACTTAATTCCACAATAAACATTGAAATGTTAATTTTTTTACGTACATTTACACAACTAATTTGTTCTTTGTTGGGCAGTGAGACTGCTGATTTGTATATAAAAGCGATGGAAGAACTACATCATGCTGTCACGAGAATGGTGTTTGAAAACTATGGTGTAGAGGAGTACCTTGATGATCACCTTCAATCGACAATTCACACATGCCGATTTAGCAAATACAGTGAGCCAGCTGAGAAAACTGGAACTGATATGAGTATCCTCCGTGGTATCCACGGTCATACAGACACAAACTTTACCACCATACTCTATCAAAATGATGTCAAAGGTCTAGAAATAAAGTCAAAGGACGATGAGTGGATAGGTTTTGATCCTCTGCCTTCGTCCTTCATATTTCTAGCAGGTGATGGAGTTCAGGTACGCCACAAACACAATTATGTGATACGTACGTATGTAATCAAATTATCATTACTATTGTTAATTTCTAAAGGTGGAGAACGTTTGAAATGATATATTTTGTAATCAAAATATCAATATCTTGTATTGGAAAATGTATAATAATATATTTCTTAGCGGGAACGTTTGCGTGGTTTTGCTTGACTCAGGTTTGGAGCAACGACAGAATACGAGCTTGTAGACATCGAGTGACCTGGAGTGAGAATGATGTACGATACTCGGGCGGATTATTTTCATTCAGGGTAGGGGAAACACATACACCAAAGGAGCTTATAGACGAGGACCACCCCTTACAGTACAAGCCATTGAATACGTCGGTATATACTGAATATAAGAAGAAAAATTACGCCAGCATTGGACCTGACTATACCGTCAAGGCATATTGTGGCGTTTGATTTGTCTTGATCTAAGGCTACAGGCCGGTTTTTCTCCTTATTTACCTTTCTTTACCTCATCTCGTTTCTTTGTATTTCTTTCCTTTCAAACATAATGCTGTGTCGCCTCCTGTATTGTTGTTTGGTATATGTTTATGTCATTGTCTTTTATTTACTGTCAAGTTGCAGCACCGTTTTTATAACTGGCAGCCGTCACTGTTTATTTGGCTGCCACCGTTCTAGAGTCCTTGATTTTCTTGAAAGTCTTCTTTCGGTGTTGGGTTGATTTTCGTAAGTGCAAGCTAAATAAAAAATAAAAAATATTTGTGATGCACACATTATTGTGTTGGTGGTCTTTTGTGACCAACAATAGCAAGTTGCTAACCTTCATTCTATCCACATGGCTTATTCGCATACTTCGTCTTGCACACTAGATGTGGGAGCATCCTTCGTTAGTGGTTGTGAATGACTGGTTTTAATCAAGTTTTTCGACCTTGGTTCTGTATTCCTTTGAGTTTCATTCTTGCAAACATACGCCCCAGGTGGGATACTGAATGTGTTGGCCAAAATAAAGTCTAAAGATAGCGTATTTACTGCGTGTTTTGAAGCCATCTTTCATCCTCATCACTATAACCCACATGTTACAAAATTTCTCATGTGAGACATTATTGAATTGCAACGGTGAGTAAACTACAAGATCAAAATTGACACAACTAAATCGACCAATTTAGTGTTTACCCATTCAACATGTGTCATATCTTTGACCTCTGTATCTCGATTAAGCATGGTTAGCCGTCCCGCATTCGACTAGAGTTCAGGAGAAAGGACATGTACCATGTTATTCTCCATATTTCAATGGATCGCCCATGTTATCCTCTCGATACTCTCCAGCCGAAATCTTACTCTCTGTAGGTTCTACGTTGTCTCTCTCGTTGGCAAACGTCCGAGGTTGAGGAATATCTGGACCCTTAAGAATTTTTTCAATAGGAGGTGACTCACAGGCTCCTCAGTGACCAACGTGATTGGGGTTGAGCCAATCACAATTTTAGTTGTGGTGCAAGCTTTATCAGCTGCAAGTGCATTGGTCTTGATGACTCTGTGCTTTTTGGCCTTCACGGCTTTGGTTGATGCATTCGGTAGCTTCCACGAGAGCGCATCTTCACTTCTTTTCTTCTTAAGAGCTTTAGCAACATGCTTCTTCGCCTCTTTTTTGGTGGCATTCTTTGACGGAATCTTCTTTGCATGGTCTTCATGACTTTGACAGCTACCTTGTTGGTTTCGACTCCAAGATTTGGCTTTTGGACATTGAGTGAGACTGGTGCTTGATCGATGATGGATGACATTCGACATCCAGCTCGCCTTGAACATCCTACCTTGAAATGAGTTGTGTGTTAAGCTTAGGGAAGTAAGCAACTTGTGTTACCATCTTGTTTCCTGTAAGAGCAACTCCAGCGTTGGAGCCATTCCCCCTGGCAATACACTATTCAATCCACCTAATGAACAGTAACTGCCCTTAATGAACAGTAAGTAGCCCTGACAATAGAATTTGCATCTCCACCGTTACACTTCAATAGCCCTGGCAATAGGCAATAAAATATTAGTATTTTTTTTTATTTATAAAATAATACAAAATAATTTTAATTGTAATATCGGATAAGATTTTTAATCGTTCTCGTTGCGCCACGTGTCATTATCGTTAAGATCTAACGGTTCACATTAAGTGACCGTTAAGATCTAACGCACCGTGGGAAGCCATGTGGCTTCCCAACGGTAACTGACAAAACCCTTTTTTTTTTTCTGATTTTTCTGTCGGGACGCGCCCCCACGCGCGGGTGGGGTGCACGCGCCTGACACAAAAAAATAAAATATTAGGCTGACGCCACCCTGGCGTCAGCATGACGTCATCCCCACCTCGGGCTCAAGGGCTGGCAATCCCTCACGGGCCCTTTGCTCGGGCCTCCCCCTTCCGCCGGGCTTCCTCACGCTGGAGGCCTGCCACCGGCCCTCGGGCCTTTGTTTTGGACACTGTCCCTCGAGCAATTTGCTACGGTGGGAATGCTCTAAGAAAACATCTAGCACACAAAATTTCATTTATTCATAATTAGAGATGAAAAAGTGAATGAGTCCCACCAGGTGTGCCAAAAATTATGTTGAGAAAAAATTGTCACGGGGGTAAATAATTTACTCAACACAATTTCACCCTCGCTCACTTTTATGAAGAGGTTTTATTATTTTGAGTTCGCCTCATTCTAGGCTACACGCGTATTAATTACAACCTATCTTTTGAGAAAGGAATACCATTTGATTCTAACATGAAAAGTATGAAATTTGAGGATTTCGGTGTTTGTTTGATTTTGGGACTGCACCTAGGTTGAGCTGTTTTGAGGGATCAAATCACTTGTAGTTCCTTCAATTTGGTTTAGGGATTTTTAGTGAGTGGATGACCCACTAAAAAGAATTGGTGTTTGGTTTACTTGGATGAATTTGGTTGAATGAACAAGGGATTTAATTTTGGATTTATGGTGAATTTGGTCGAATGAACCAAGGATTCCATTTGGATTTGTTATGAATTTTGTTGTGGTGAACCAGGGATTCGATTTGGATTTGTGGTGAATTTGGCTGCGATGAACCAAGGATTCAATTTTGTGTTTGGGCTTTGCAGTTACATCTAGAATGTCATAATAGATTGCCTATGTATCCTTGCTGGAAACAAATCGGCGTAGTTCGAAGTGTATCTGTTGGGATTTTGATGCCTTGTGCAGTTTCCGCTCATGCAGGTAAGGAGCATTTGATGCCTTGTGCAGTTTCAACTCGTCCGGTAAGGACTTTGTGCCATTGGAGCTAGACGCGGTTTCATGCCATTTGAAATTTGACGCGGCTTTGTGCCACTTGAGATTTGATATGGCTTTGTGCCATTTGGTATTTGATATGGCTTCGTGCCATTTGGTGTTTGATACAACTTCATGCCATTTGAAATTTGATGTGGCTTTGTGCCATTTGAAATTTGTCATGGCTTCGTGCCCTTTGAGACTTGCCGTGCAGGCTTAGTGCCATTTGAGACTTGTCGCGGCTTTATGCTATTCTAGACATGTTGCAGCTTCGTGTCATTTGGGATTTCGACATAGCTTGAGTCCACTAATTTGAGGTGGTAAATCCATAGAGCTTTTGACATTTTTCGTGTCCACGGTATTTGGAGTAATTTGTGTCCACGAATTTTGCGCCATCCACGTTGTCTCCACACTCGTTTATATTTGTATTTGATAACAGGTTAATCAATGGAGGCCATGCCCATAATGGCCACGTGAGTGGAAAGTTTTGTATGAGCTTTTGTTTTCCTCTCTTGCTGTAGCTTTTCATTTTCTCCATTTTATATATTTTTTGTTTGGCATCCAACAGACTTATAAGAATTAATGAAATTCTTATAAATTAAATACGGCAGCCCAGCAACTTGTTTCTTTTTAAAAGTTAAATCTTTAAGATGGCTTTTTCCTCCATGCGTGAACTTCAAAGAAAAAGGCACGAGGACTCTTTTGTTGTTTTTTAAAGAAACTCGTAGCTGCAGTTCTCTGGGCACCACAAAATTATGACGATAAACACTCTGCGACGAAAGAAAATTAAGGGACTTGTTGCTTTCTTTCAACACTCGTAAGACGACCAATGGTGCAAAGGAGTGAACTGAAAATCCTTTTTCTGCATATTTTCTTTTTACTGCCACTGACCTGGACAGCAACATGTACCATTTTTGGTGCACATTGCACCGCAGAGGAGCCTTAGCGCACTCCTTATTTGTGCAGTCTTATCGTCTACAAATTGTCAGTAGCCGTGAGAAGAGACGAAGCTGATTTTAAGCCTTCCACTAGATGAATTTGGCATCCAAGATTTGCACGGGTTTGGTACCCCAAATATTTTCATGTAGGTTCACTACTTGCTTCGTCTTTGTTCTTGCTTGTTGGCTGGGGTTTCTTTACTGGGCATACCACTTTTTGTTCTTCAACGCCGGCCGAGCCGGTGCAATTACCGGGAAAGACCTTAACGATCTGATTTTGGAGAGCATCAGTTGCGGGGCTGCTGCATGTGCGAGTACGGACAGCAGGGATGAGTTCCTTTCTTTGTCTTCCTCCGCTGCAAGTTCGTGCTTGTTGCCACTTTCCCACTTTGCAGGCTCACGCTTTGTTGCTGCAGGTTTATGCCTGTTTGTGGGAGTGACGAAACGATGGAAACACCATGTCTGCGCCATTGTTTTTTTGCTTGTAGAGAACCATCTTCTATGACTTGGTAGCCAGCCCGTTGAAGCAGTTAAACAAATGAGAATGCCGAAACGGTTACAAAAGCGCAAGATGTTACATCTTGACTAACTTGTTCTTCAAAGATACGAATCATTATATTTATAGTGCACAAACCTAACCTTAATACTAACAGGCTAGGCTCAAACTAAACTTATAAGAAAACCCAAACAATATAATACCTAAAATACTAATATTTTCCAACATCCCCGTCAAACTCATGGCAGTATACGACATGTGTTTACAAACAAGCAAAATGGACGAGATTTAGGCTGGCTAATGTTGAGGGTATGGAAAGAACTCGTCACTAAATGGACGAGATTTCCATATTCGAATTGTAGTAATGAACGAACAAAAACAAAGTGCTATCACTCAAGTGGTCAGCAGTCCAAATACTCGAATAATCGTTGTGAGAAACAACAAACTGTAACAGTAAGTTATTTTCATGTTATTTGTGTGGGTCTCAAACCAATAGAAAACAATAGCCCAACTTAATAAGTTTGGCCCATCAACAAATTCATTCTCTAGGGCCAATTCGACCAATGGCTTGGTGCAAGATCAAGTTCGAGTCGTAGAATGCAACACAACAGATACAGGTTTGGTGGCGTGACAGTGTATGTTTCTGGGCTTCAGTCAACAGCAGCGTCAGGTTGCAGAAAAATTGGGCACGGCAAGTTTGAAACGGCGGTTGCTGGCTAGGTTTTCGGGTATGCAGGCATCTGGTAGTGGTGTGACTTCTCAGCAAACATATTCAATTTTTTTTTCCTTTTTTTTTTTTTTCAAAACTAATATCAAACAAACAACATATTAATACTTCTCAAGAACAGATTAAATCTTGAAGGATCAAACCTGTTTTGATACCAAGTTGAATATTAGAGTGCGACAAACAAATAAGAATATTATTAAACAAATAAGAATGTCGAAACGGCTTCAAAAGCGTAAGACATTACATCTTGACTAACTTGTTCTTTAGAGATATGAATCATTATTTTTGTAGCGAACAAACCTAACCCTAATACTAACAGGTTAGGCCCAAACTAAACTTATAAGAAAACCCAAACAATATAATACCTAAAATACTAATATTTTCCAACATCCTCGTCAAACTCATGGCGGTATACGACATGGGTTTGCAAACAAGCATATGCGGACTAGCTCCATTAGGCAGACTGGTAGGCGTGCAAACTGGGCTTGACTTGACTGGCAAATTGGACTTGACTAGAGAACTGGCAAATTGGTTCTAATTCAGGCTGGCTAATGTTGAGAGTATGGAAAGAACCTGTCACTAAACAGACGAGATTTCCATATCTGAATTGTAACAATGAACGAACAAAAACAAAGTATTATCACTCAAGTGGTCACCAATCCAAGCACTTGAACAATCATTGTGAGAAACAACAAATTGTAACAGCAAGTTATTTTCATGTTATTCGTGTGGGTCTCAAACCAACAGAAAACAATAACCCAACTTAATAAGTTTGGCCCATCAACAAATTCATTCTCTTGGGCCAATCCGACCAGTGGCTTGGTGCAAGATCGGGTTCGAGTCGCAGAATGCAACACAACAGATGTAGGTTTCGACATGACAGTGTATGTTTCTGGGCTTCAGTCAACAGCAGTGGCAGGTTGCAGAAAAACTGGGCATGACAAGTTTGAAGCGGCGGTTGCTGGCTAGGGTTTCGAGTATGCAAGGATTTGGGAATGGTGTGACTTCCGAGCAAACATATTCAATTTTTTTTTTCAAAACTAATATCAAACAAACAACAGATTGATACCTATCAAAAACAGATTAAATCCTAAAGAATCAAACCTACTCTGATATCAAGTTGAATATCAGAGTGCGACAAACAAATAAGAATATTATTAAACAAACAAGAATGTTGAAATGGCTACAAAACCACAAGATGTTACATCTTAACTAACTTGTTCTTCAGAGATATGAAGCATTATATTTATAGCGAACAAACCTAACCCAAATACTAATAGGCTAAGCCCAAACTAAACTCATAAGAAAACTCAAACAATATAATACCTAAAATACTAATATTTTCAAACAGAAAGACCTTCGTGGTTTTGTACCACTTCAAGGATTTGACTCTGTAATGCATGTGCAGATCTCTAAAGGCCTATGGCTTTCTACTCTGGTTTAAAGTCGTCGTGATGGGTGTCTCTTTGTTGTTGCCAGTAAAAAATGAGTAGGATTTGGTTTTAAAACAGCGCCTCTATATAGGGATGGGATGTTTTGTTTACCCACTGCTAGCGGAAGATAGGCGGGTTGTGGTGGAGATGGATTTTGGTGTTTACAATAGTGGCCCTTTGATGCGATACGAATGTGACACACAAATTAAACCCTATTTGTGACAATTGTAGTAATGATGTAAGTAGGGATCGTTCTGACCGGGGATTAACTAGGGGTGCTAAACACTTTAAACTGACTCAAATAAATAAAACTAACCTTTAAAACACTTAACTCACTTAACAAAAACTCAAAACAAGTCCACAAGACTCCAAATACTTAAAAACACAAAATAAGATAGATTGTAATGACTAAGACTTAACAAAATATGGGGGGATTGTGTTTGGACGAAATTAAATTAAATGGACAGATTGTAAAGAAAACATATTGTAAGACAAATTGTGATAGAATTGAATGGATGGGAAGATAGCTAAGGGGTTCATCTCCACACATGTTATACTTGCATATAAAACGATTTCCAATTGCTTTTCAATAAACCATGAATTCTCAACGTCCCAGATTAACCGTGAATTGCACTAATTAACCCTCAGATTTTCCTAACGTTATTGAATTGGATGATTGCATACGACAACCCAAAACATTCCCCACAAGTCCCCTACATGATTGCATAATAGAGATACAAGCAAGAATCATTAAGTTCTATGAAAACCATAAGCATTGACGAAGCACTTGTTACTATGATTGCATGAAACTTATGCCAAGAATTTACTTAACGCGATTGAGATCATCAACCTTTACTACTTGTGAATATAATTCCATAACGATTAGGTGAAATTTCCTTATATCCTAGCATTCAATTTATGCATGATAATTAAGCGTGCACTCTCAACCAACACACACAAATCAATGTAATTCACATAGATGAGTAAATTGAATTCACAACTTATGAAACACAATTAGGAAGTAATCAAATCATATCGCAAGCATAAACATGTATTTCGAATCCCCCCCTAGCCAAGGGGGGGTTTAGTTCCTCATACGTACAAGACAAAGATAAGTAAATTTAACCATTGAAATCAAGGAAAGGAAACACCTAAAAATTCCAACAACTCAAACTTGAATTGTATGAACGTTTAGGCCCTTTTCTCCTCCTCTTTGTTGCGGCACAAGGTCTAAGGATAGGTTTTGGGGTAGTATTTGTATGGAGGAATGGATGTGTGATGGTAGGGTAGTGGGAAGGTGTATGGAGGTGTGGAAAGTGTATGGAATGGTGGAGATGGTTGCGGATTAGGGTGAATGGGTGATGGGATTGATGGGGAAGGCACGGCAGAGAAATGGTTTTGGTTGGAGTGGTGCTTGCGGCTGAATCCTTCTCTTGATGAATGTGTGTCTTTATATAGAAATGGGAGAGCATGTGAGTGAATTATAGAATGGGAAAGCATGTGAGTGACAGCTAGGGTGATTGGTGGCTGCAATGATGAAGTGGGAAAGCTGGAAATGCAAAGGGGAATGCACGGCAAGGTTATGGAGTGATGGAGATCATGTGGGTGAATTATAGAATGGGAAAGCATGTGAGTGACAGCTAGGGTGATTGGTGGCTGCAATGATGAAGTGGGAAAGCTGGAAATGCAAAGGGGAATGCACGACAAGGTTATGGAGTGATGGAGATCATGTGGGTGAATTATAGAATGGGAAAGCATGTGAGTGACAGCTAGGGTGATTGGTGGCTGAAATAATGAAGGGAATGAATGGAAAAACAGCTAGGAAGTGAATGATTAAAGGGTGCATGAATGGGAGAGCATGTGGTTGAATGATGAAGTGGGAAAGCTGGAAGTGCAAGGGGAATGCACGGCAAGGTTGTGGAATGGGCTAGGCCCTTTGTTTTATGTCCTAAAGTGCATACAAGGCCTTCAATTTCATCCAACACTTTGGCTCCAAGCATAAGCTATCCATCCTTAGCCCAAAAGTGCTCCAAAAGGCCCCAAAAGGCTCGAAAATGCATCCTTTCGTCAAATACGTCTTATGATCCTGAAAACACACAAAAGAAGCTTGAAGAATTAAAATAACTAAGAATTAATAACATAAATGCACGAAAACAAGCAAACTAAGTCGCATAAATATGCTCCTATCACCCTTGAGCTTCTCTTCTTTTTTTATTTGGAAGAAAGAGAGCAATGACGAAGTTGGGCAGTTCCTAATCCCTTTTCTATTTCTTCATTTCCTTAAGAGGAAAAAGAGAAATAAGGGTGTTTGGGTTAATATTTAATGTTAGGCTCTATGTTAGTAAGGCCTAAGGATGCTAAAGTAAAATGGAGACTTACCCGAAGGCCTGAAGCAAATTAGAGCCACTTCAACTAAGGCATAGGCTATGTGCTTATGATGGAAGTGATGGGTGACAGAGACCAACTTACCACCAGCCAAAAAACACTTTCTGATGGCATAAAGAAGTAAATAGATGATGACTCATTGCCCTTCAAAAGCCATCGGCTAAGAGTAAAGCCAAGACAGTCAGGCAAAATTGCCTATAAAAGGAGAAAAAGACACCAGAGACAAGGACACTCAACAAACCAATCAAAAGACATACAAACTCTGCTTTCAAGCTAGTTCGCACCTAGAAAGCTGAATCTTTTCTAGAACCATATCTTTTTAGCTATAGTTCCCTTAGAAAAGCCATCTTTTGTCTAGTGTAAAAGCTCTACTACCATCCCTTAGTGTTGTAGTATCGATTGCCTCTTGTAAAACCTGTTTACTTTTCATCCCTCTTAGCATACAAATCTCTGTAAACTCAAAGAGAAGTGGCTACAAGAAGATCAACCTTGCACGACAAGGTTAAATCTTGCCCGAGTCCTTTCTGTTTGTACTTATAGTTAGTAGATCTGTTGTTTAAACGTACTTTCCTTCATGTATCTAAGTCATTTTAAACTATTTCCCACTTAAGAGTTTCATTTTGTTTTTGAATCTGGTTAAGTTATTAAGCCCATTTTTATTAAGTGTAAATTGTAATTGTGAGGGTGGTTAAGAGGGCCTTAAACTCCCTTCATTTGTGGACATACAAGATCATGAATTAAAAGTCCTTAATTATAAGGCAAGAAAAAGAACTTAATGTAGACTTAACATATCTGTGACAATCCTTTGGTAACAAGAAGTTTAAGTAACTTGAAGCGCAAGTAATCAACTTATTCACTTCTATTCATCAATCTGTGATATTAAGATAATAGTGGCACACTCAGATCTCTATTAGTTTTGATTGTGAGCCTAAAGGCCAACACCAAAGGCCCTACAAAAGCACCTTTCAAACTAAGTATAAACTTATCTGGCAGCACACTAAGCAGCAAAAACTCACCTGACAACCAACAAAATGCCACCTCTTCGGGGAGCTATGCGAGGGAAATTCCTGCCCAAACATAGTTTTGGCAAGCCCGGTGAGACCCTGGTAGTTTTGTATGCCAAGAAGAAGAATGAATAAGTAAACTTTCAGGTGGACAACAGAATATGGGCAACACCATCGTTCGATAGAAATAACAGATCACCGGAAAGATTTTCCCTCCCTACGAGGTCTTGCTATTCTGGAAAGCCCAACTTCTTCTGAGAAGTCAGGTGGAAAAGTTACTAATGAAGACTTACAAGCTACTATGGTGCAAGTGTTGAGAAGTATGGAAAAGATCACTTTGGAGATCAGATGAGAAGTTAGCAGACTTTGTTCCTTAACAAGAACTTTGCAGACAAAGTTGGACTTAGAGTACTCCACACCAAGAGATGGTTATGCCAGAGAAGTGATCAGAGAAGCAAGACCTGAGAAAGAGCCAGTGATTTCTTTGTTTCCCTTGCTCGAGGAAAAGAAGGATAAGGGGAAGAAGAACGAGGATGTTAAAGCTAGTCAACTTGAGGAAGAAGACATCCATGAAACAGGTTTACCCAACCATCTATTATTCCTAATAAAGGGTAAGGGCAGATCAAGCTAGAAGGATGGAAGTTTGGAATGATTAAGCAAGTTGGAGAGTCTATTGGAAAAAGTTTGTCCCTAACTGTGGGCAAACTTCCCTCTTCTAAGCTACCACTATTGGCTAATAAGGGATGGGAAGCTAGGTGGAGACAGCCAGAGCCACAAAATTAGGCTTTCACAGGCAATGAGCGTAGCCCAAAGTAGGGACCTTTTTATACCCTACACAACAACGCAGCTAACCAACAACCACATGCTCGCCCTCTGTTTAGGATCACATACCAGAAGCTCTACCCTGAGTATGTTGATGAGTAGAACCTTTTCCCCCTCAACTTCAAGATGCCCGTGTTCCTAACCTTTAGTGGGGAGGACTGTAATGTGTCTTCCAGATACCACATTTTCAAATTTTCCAACTAATGCGTAGCATTTGAAGATAATTCTAACTACAAGTTGAGGTTGTTTGGGAATTCGTTGGTTGGCTTGGTATCTCAGTGGTACTCTTTATTACCCCTTAATTCCATTGCCAACTAGGGGCATATGAATATGACCTTCCACTAGCAATTCTATAAGGTGGAGCCTGAGATGACCATCAATGATCTAGTGGAAATGAAACATTATGAACATGAGTCTATAGAGGACTTCATGATGAGGTTTAAGAGAATAAGGATAAGATGCCAGTTTCCAATCAATCATGCCCAGCTCATAGCCATTGCCCATAAGGCTTTAAGGCTACCTTTGAGGAAAAAGTTTTATGATGTACAGTTTAATGAGCTTTAGGAATTGGTGATTGTAGCTACCAAGTATGAAAAGTTGTTGACCGAGGAACAACAAGTGAAACACTCGTCTAAAGTGCGCCCTTTCTACAAGAACAAAGCCCCAATACACCAATTGAAGTTTGAAGGCTTAGAACCAGGAGAGAATGACATCAGTGTGGGAGAAGGAATTAATTTGTGCACAACAGAGATGACCACCGCATTCAAACCTTTGATGGTGAAAGGATTAGTCCAACCTGTCAAGGATCAGAAGGTTGTTATAAATGATGGAGCTTTTGTGCCTATAAAGCCCCTGAAGTACCAGACTTATTCTTTTGATTTAAGCAAGGTGGTTGACATCTATGAAGAGTTAGTAAAGGCCAAGGTAATCTTGCCCGACAACACCAAAAAGATGCCCAAACTAGAATATCTGAGAGGGGAAAAGTATTGCAAACTTCAGTACACCTTCAACCATTCCATAGCCAATTGTGTGCAGTTCAGGTATTGGATCTAGGATCTCATGGTCAAGGGAAAGCTATTGTTAAAAAACCCCCCAAGCTAACATGATGATTGACATCAATCCATTCCCAGAAGCTCCAATCAACGTGATTAACCTTAACTGGGTTGAGAAAGGAAAAAGAAGGGCTATTTAGGAAGATAATGGTGAGAGAAGGCAAGCTGTTAGGCCATCTGAAGGTGTCAGAAGATTGTCCAACAGACCTCAAGCAGCTATAATCAAGGGAGTGGTTTTATGTAGTAAATGTCAATGTGAATGTGAATTAGAGGTATCAGCATCAGGTGCCATTATTGATCGAGAGTTAGTTAAAAGAAAAAAGATGGAAGAGCAAGATGCCCGCATAAGTGTTATTCAGGCAGCAAAGAAGGAAACTTCCAAGAATGTATTCTAAAGGTTAGGTGGAGATTCAGAACCAAACAGCTTATCTAAGGTATTTAGAAACTATGAAGTCTCTAAAGAAGTTGAGGACAAGGAAGCCAAGACGCCAATATAGGTAGAAGTGAAACCTCCCCAGCCAAGTTATCATGGTAGTGCAAGGCAAGGATGGAGAAAGAGAACCATGAACCCAGTTCCCTCAGTTACTAAGAAGAACTCAGCCCAACTTGGTCGAAAGTGGTACATAGTTGGGAAAGATAGGAGACATGTTCAAGAGATGGGAACATCTATGATAAGGAGAGTTCAAAGACAGCATAAAGCCCATATGAACTCATTAAAAATCATTACCATTTTAGAAGCTTCTAGAAATGTCAAGTTTGAAGAGGTCACACCAGGAGGAAGAAAACACCTCCAAATGGAGAAGCTAAAAAGATATAAAAAAGGCTATTAGTAAAATGGAGGATGAATGAGATCATGTACCTCAGAATACCCATCCAGGAAAGTACAGAGTCCTAAAAAGAGCTTAGGATAGTGTAGTGATGATGCCTACACCAGAGCCTCTCTGTTTTAGGATCATTTCCCTTGAGAGGGGGATACATTCACCTAGACTGGAAGATGCACCCTGTGAAACCCCAAGGCAATTACTTAACTTTGATATAGCAGTAGAGGAGGAGGTGCCCGAGTTGATGTTAACCAAGGATGCTCAGGCCTGGATGGACGAGTTTGTGTATCAGATTGGATGGAAAAAGAAAAAGAGGTACCTGGACCTTGTAACTTCCATGTAAACATAACTTATGTTGTATCAATTGTGTTTTGCGTTAAACCAGATCAACCAACCATAATGGAGGGTGATTACTTGGCACTAGAACCAATGATGCATTTGATAACATTGAAGAAGTTGGGAAAGATAGATTAAGCATGGCAAAATTACCTGAACCTGCACAAAAGGAGCCCGAGAAGGTGTATTCTGACCAAATGGTGTTCAGTAGATCGAGCCCAACCTTGGCAAACCATCTCAAGCCCATATACATAATAATTTATCTAGAGGGAGTACCCTTAAAAAATGTGTTGATAGATGGCGGAGCAGCAGTCAACGTGCTCCTACTTAAACAAATGAAGAGGCTATGTAGAAGTGAGGAAGATCTTATTCCCACTAATCTAACAGTTTCTAGTTTCTCTGGAGCAATCACCAGAACCTATGGGATATTGCCCTTGGAGGTTGACTTGGGATCCAATCAAATCATGTTGGCATTCTTTATGGTGGATAGCAGCTCTACTTATGGAGCATTGCTAGGCAGGGATTGGATTCACCAAAATCTGTCAAGTGCCCTTCACTTTACATCAACAAATTACTTGATGTGAAATATTCTAACACTCAAATTAAAACCCTATGATTGTAGTATATGAAAGTAGGGATCGTTCTAGGCCGGGGATTAGAAGAGATGCTAATCTACTCTAAACTGACTTAAAAACACAAAACTAAACTTAAAAACACTTAACTCGACTTATATGACTCAAAACAGCACAAAACAATCAAATAGACTCAAACTAGACTCTAAAGGGTGATTTGGACGAATTCTAACTTAACTTTGACTCAAAACACTTAAAAACATAAATTTGGATAGATTCTAACTAAAAGACACAACCAAGTAAAAGGGGATTGGATTTTGGATGAAATTAAGGTAAAAACAAGCTGATTATAAAGACTCTAAACAACTTGGACGAAATTGGGTGAAATATGGGTGAATGGCTAGCTAGAGGGTTCATCTCCACACATGACACATATGCATGCAAATCGATTTCCAGTTATTATTCCTTTAAACCATGAATGACAATGCCCCAAGTTAATTGCATCGCACAACCAACCATCAAATTTTCCTTAATTGAATGAATACGCATTACAACCAAATTATCTTTCTCAAGTTCCCTATATGAAACGCATGATAGAGATACATATAAAAAATCATTAAGTTCTATGAAAATCATAAGCATTGACAAGGCATTCATCACTATGAAACGCATGAGACTCCTGCCAAGGATTCACTTAACACAATCATGACTAGTGACTTCCACTACTTATGAATATAAGTGAATAACTATTACGTGAAACTCCCTTATATTCTAGCATCAAATTCATGCATGCAAACTAAGTAGGCCTCCTTAATCAACATACAAGAATAAGTTATCAATCAAGCAGTTAAGCAAATTGCATTCACAATTTATGAAACAATAATTGGATGAAATCAATTCATATCACATATATGTTCATGGCTTTGAATCCACCTCTAGCTAAAACGAGTTTAGCTCATTATGTTCACAAAACAAAGATAATTAAATTTAAACATTGAAAAAAAAGAATAGAATACACCTATAAACGCTCCAACAATCCAACGTTTTGAATGGCAAGAACAGTTCCAGGTGTGGTGTGAAATTGTGGTAGAGGGTGGTGGTTTATGAGTATTGCGGCATTATGTATTTATAGGTGAAGGCAAGGCACAAAATTGGGCTGAAAAGGAGAGGAATTTGGACTCCAAATCACCAAAGAACAAGGACACTTTCAATCAGATTCCAAAGAGGACAAGGAATGGTCCTTGTGGCAGATTTTAGAACTTCTAGAAGGGTTACATGTGGCATAAACTTAGGGCATGAAAATAGGGCTTCTAGAACCTGATATTTAGGTGATTTAATGTGAAAATGAGTCCTCTTTGCAGCTGGAATTAAGGTAGGAAAAGATTAGGATAGGATAGGATAAGATAAGGTTTGGATAAGATAAGGAAATTTGGAAAATGTTCCTTCTTTATAGCTGATTCCTTATCTTCCAAGTCTTTGATTTAATTCTTCCAGATGTTAAGCACATTCCTAGCCTATTTTGATCTTCAAAAACATCCATCCACCTTGCTCCATGCATATGTTATCCATTCAAAGCCCAAAACTGCTCCAAAATGCTCCAAATTGCACTTTCTTGCCACTTTAGTCAATTAGACCTACAAACACACAAAAATAGCTTAAAATACTAAAATAAATGGAAACTAACTATGTAAATGCAAGAAAACAAGCTAACTAAGTCGCATAAATATGCTCCTATCATTGCTGTCTACCATGAGTCCAGAGTTGAGGAACTGGGATTTTGGGAGATTGTGAAGGCTGAGTCACGACCATTTCTCCCCATAGCCAATATTGCTGAAGCAAGTTTTTACAATCCAATTGTTGGGATCTTGCAGTGTTTAGGAGCTGATGAGAACGGCCGCCTTACTAAGGTGACAGCCCGAAAGCTCCTAGAACAAGGGTTATTTCTCACCAAGGAGGAATGGGATAGGCCTCACATTGTCCCAACCCCCCAACACCAATGATGTCAGAACATAGGAGGAAGGACCAAGTGATTGCAATCAGGTCCTTAATCAAGAGACTGCTAGTGTATGGAAGAGAAAGAAAAGAAGTGAGGGAGAGTGATAGGGATTTTACCACCTGCAAAAGTAGGGATAAAAACACTTAAAAATACTTGCAAGAGAATAAGGTAGTTGTAGTATAAATAGCTCAAGCAAGGCCGTTTTCCGCAGGGATTGAATAAATAATTTATGTAAACTAATTCTTAGCTAATTATTTGAAAACAAAGATTGGAAAAGGTTGATTTTGAATTTAAAAATAATAAAAACGAATTTAATTAAAATGAATAAAGAAATTAGCAAAGTTAAGAAAACAAAGGAAAACGTTTTGAAAACCAAATTGTAAAAGCCTAGGGTTCCGCCGTCCCCTTAACAATCCTATGTAGATTTATCAATTACTTATGAATTACCCATGCAACTTTGAAGGTTCGGTTTTCCTAATGCATATTCTACTCGTGGTATTCAAGCTAGAACATATATCAAACATGTAGTCCGTCCGTGGTATTCAGATCAAATATAAACATGCATGACTCATTACGCTTTGTGAAAACCCTTTGAAAAACCATGCAACCCCTAAGACGTGGTATTCATCCTAGGTGAAATTATAACTATCAATCACAAGAAGCAATACTCAATTCCCCGGTGGTATTCCGACCGAATTGCATCCGATTACTTATCTAAACATCATAATGGTAGCTAAGCATTGAGATTTAGAGGCAATTTAAAGCACAATAATTAATAATTCAATGTATGCATGTATAATCATAAGCAATTAAATAAAAACTACATATTCATGCTAAGGCTCAAGGCATCTCCCTAGCAAACGAAAATTGTTACGAACAATCATAAAATGAAATAAATTCTATTGAAATAGAAAAAGGATAGAAAACACCTAGAAAAATAAATTTCACAAACCCTCTAGAGTAGTGCGTGTGTTCTCCCTCTTCTTCTAATGGCTAAAAAGTCTTATTTATACTACTAGAAAATAAAACTCTACCTTAAAAAGGTTTTAGAAAACTAGGAAACATAATTAAATGATAAAACAGAAAATAAAAGGTTTCCTATTTGAACTAGAATTCGGAGTTCTCAGAAAATCACACTTTTGGCCTAACAAATCAACTTCAACTTGGTCCCAAAAGGTCTCTTTTGAAAGCTGAAGACGTCCCCTACAAATCCTCAGAAGGAATCTTCCTCAAATTATGCCATATTGACCTCCAAAATACTCAAAACGTCCTAAAACGTCAATCCGGGAAAGTTGCGCGGTGGGCCTTTATTTCATCACCACAGTCAAACGGCTTAGTAGAAAAATCTGGAATTTTGATGGAATCATCTTGAAAGACTCATGAATATCCTCCAATTGGAATCACTCCAAAATTTATTTGTTTAAATACTTTTTGCTCTAGAGGAAGTCGAATGTCCTACATTGAAAATATATAACAAAGTATCAAAATTCTATCAAAATAACTAATAAATTAATACTAAGATTAGGGTAAAATATATGGTATAATATGGACTCATCAGAGAGCTTAGCCAAGGAGAGGCAAAGTGGGAGAAAGAAGCTTCAAGCAGTTGAATGATGTGTCTGAGGGTCCAAAGTCAGTTGAATTTTTATGTACAGAGCCTGATAAACAGCACTAGAAGTACAAAACCCATTAAAAACCATTAATTTGGGGACTAAGGAGGATCCAAGGCCAATACAACTCAGTGGTTTGTTGGAAACTGGAGATTGTGCAAAGATGGTAGACCTTTTGCATGAGTTCAAGGATTGCTTTACATGGCATTACACAGAGATGCCAGGATTGGACCCCAGTTTAGTTGAGCAGAAAATGCTTATCAAGAAAGGGTACAAGCCTGTGAAGTAAGCACCGAGAAGAATGTTGAATGAGATAGAAGAAAATGTCAAAGAAGAGATCGAGAAGCTGGTGAAGGCATGATTTATTAGATCTGCCAAGTATGTCGAGTGGTTGGCCAACATTGTACCTTTATTAAAAGTTGTAACTAATGCCATATGATGTTGTCTCGACTATAGAAACATTAAATAAGCCATGCCTAAAGATGAATACCTCATGCATATGGCTGACCTATCCATAAATGCAGTTGCAAAACACAAAGTTCTATCTTTTATGGATGGAAATGCTGGATATAATCAAATAAAAATGGCTTCGGTGCCCAAGACATGTAGGGGCATATGAATATGTAGTCATGCCATTCGGGTTGAAAAATGTTGGTGCTACCTATCAGAGAGCAATGAATGCCATTTTTCATGATTTAAGTAGGCATAGCACGGAGGTATACATTGACATTGTGGTGAAGTCTAAAACTAAGGAGCAACACTTAAAAGACCTTAAACAAGCCTTGGTGAGAATGTGGACCCATAAGTTGAAAATAAATCCTAAGAAATGTGTTTTTGGAGTCAGATCGGGCAACATTTTAGGATTCCTTGTTCATCAAAGGGGAGTGGAGATAGACAAAAACAAAGCCCATGCCATAATGGAGTCACCTTCCCCCACCAACAAAGTGCAATTGCAAAGGTTATTGGGAAATATCTACTTCTTGAGAAGGTTTATTGCTAATTTGGCTGGCAAAATCCGACCATTGACTTCTTTACTAAGACTAAAGAATCAAGAAGAGTTTGAATGGGGCCCACAACACCAAGAGGCGTTTGACAAAGTAAAAGCTTGCCTAGCCTCTCCACCAGTGCTTATTGATAGGTATTTTTACCACCTACAAAAGTAGAAATAAAAACACTTAAAAATACTTGCAAGAAAACAAGGTAGTTGTAGTACCCTAAATCGTTTTCCGTAAGGATTGAATGAATAATTTATGTAAATACCAAATCTCAATTAATTATTTGAAAATAAAGTTTGGAAGAGGTTGATTTTATGACCTATAATATTAAAAACGAATTTTAAATTAAACAATTAAATAAATTGACAAAGTAAAAAAAACGTTTTGAATTACACATGTAGATTGACAAAGTAAAATAAATTGACAAAGTAAAAAAAAACGTTTTGACCTACAAAAGAAAACGTTTTGAAAACCAAATTGTAAAAGCCTAGGGTTCCGCCGTCCCCTTGACAATCCTATGTAGATTTACCAATTACTTATGCATTACACATGCAACTTTGAAGGTTAGGTTTTCCTTATGCATATTCTACTTGTGGCATTCAAGCTAGAATATATATTAAACATGCAATCCATCTGTGGCATTCAGATCAAATATAAACATGCATGACTCATTATGCTTTGTAAAAACCCTTTGAAAAACCATGCAACCCCTAAGACGTGGCATTCGCCCTAGGTGAAATTACAACTATCAATCACAAGAAGCAATACTCAATTCCCCGGTGGCATTCCGACGAAATTGCATCTGATTACTTATCTAAACATCCTAATGGTAGCTAAGCATTAAGATATAGAGACAGTTTAAAACACATTGATTAATAATTCAAAGCATGCATGTATAATCATAAGCAATTAAATAGAAACTACAAATTCATGCTAAGGCTCAAGGCATCGCCCTAGCAAACGGAAATTAGTTACAAAAAATCATAAAACAAAAAGAATTTGTTGAAATAGAAAAGAGATAGAAAACATCTAGAAAACAAACTTCAAAACCCTGTAGAGTAGTGCGTGTATTCTCCTCTAATGTTGCGTAAAAAACCTTAATGGCTAACAAGCCTTATTTATACTACTCAGATTAAAATCCTCCTAGTAAAAGGTCTTAGAATAAAACTAGGAAACATAATAAAATAATAAAACAGAAAATAAAAGGTTTCCTATTTGAACTAGAATTCGGAGTTCTCAGAAAATTAGTTTTTTGACTGACCAAATCAACTCTGATTTGGTCCCAAAATATCTCTTTTGAAAGCTAAAGATGTCCCCTACAAATCCTCAGAATGAATATTCCTCAAAATATGCCATCTTGACCTCCAAAATACCCAAAACGTCCAGAAACATCAATCTGGAAAAGCTTCGCGTTGGGCCTTCTTTTCTTCACCACGGTCAAACGGCCTGGTAGAAAAATCTGGAATTTTGATATAATCATCTTGAAAGGCACACGAACATCCTCCAATTGGAATCACTCCAAAATTCGTCTGTTTGAATACATCTTTGCTCCAGAGGAAGTCGAATGTCCTACATTGAAAATATAAAACAAAGTATTAAAATTCCACCAAAATAACTAATAAATTAATACTAAGATTAGGGTAAAATATATAGTATAATATGGACTCATCACTTATGCCTCCTCAGAGAAGGAAACCTTTGAAGCTTTATATATTTGCCTCTGAAAAGTCAATAGGAAGTTTGATGGCCCAAAACAATGAAGGGGGAAGGAGCAAGCAATATACTACCTCAGTAGGATCCTTACTGAAGTGGAAACAAGATATACCCCAATCGAGAAGCTATGTTTAGCCATATACTTCACTGCTTGCAAGTTAAGGCATTATATGTTGCCTTACCACATCCATATCATTGCCAAAACTGATGTGATAAAATACATACTATCTAAACCAATGCTAACTGGAAGAATTGGGAAGTGGATTCTAGCACTATCAAAGTTCAGTTTCCAGTATATACCCCAAAGGGCAATAAAGGGGCAAGTAATTGCAGACTTCTTGACCGACCACCAAGAATCAAAGGATGAACTTGCCAACATCCCAGGAACTCTGGAAGTGGCCAATCTTTGGATCCCACCAAGTAAAGATCACTCAGGCAAGGAAGAATGGATCCAGCAAGAAGTGAGAAGAATTACTAGCCTATGAATCACTCATTGTAGGTTGTATTTTGATGGATCTTGTACTCAACATGCTGCTAAAGCTGGGATTGTCATTATTAATCCTAAGGGAGTTCAACATTGTTATTCATTCCTTCTAGATTATCTAGATACTACCAACAACAGGGCATAGTATGAGGCATTGATAATTGGCTTGGAAATCCTGATGGAGTTAAGGGCAACTGAGGTTGAGATATATGGTGACTCTGAGCTAGTAATTAACCAGTTAAATAGAGACTCCAAATGCAGACACATCACAATAGCAGGTTATTATTTGACAGCCACTAAATTGTTGAGTTATTGGGAAACTAAAGTATCAATCGACCATATTCCCAAGGAAGCAAATTTAATTGCTAATGAGACGGCACTATTCACTTCTGGAGCACATATTCAAGAAAGAAGATTTGAGGTGAATGTAGAGGTACAAAGGAGGAATCTCCCCTCTATCTTTGAAAGAGGGTTCAACCTTGACGTAATGACCAAAAAACGTGAAATAGAAGACTGGAGAACATCAATTATTCAGTACTTGAAAGACCTTTGTTTCCCCACAAGTAAGAAGATTAGGTTGCAAGAAACTAAGTTTGTCATATGTGACAAAGCTTTGTTAAGGAAGACTCCAATTGGATTTCTGTTAAAATGCTTAGGCCTAGAAGAGTTAATGAGGGTAATGGTTGAAGTACATAAAGGTATTTATGGAGCACATCAAGCTGGAACCAAGATGAGGTGGTTGTTGAGAACGTATGACTACTTTTGGCCCAACATAGAGAAAGATTATAAGGCTTATGCTAGAGGATATGAAGGATGTCAAAGACAAGGACCTCTCCAACATGTACCCTTAGTACCTATAAATCCAGTAGTGAAGCCATGACCTTTCAGAGGGTGGGTAATGGACTTCATCGGGCAAGTCTACCTAGCTTCCAACAAGGGACACATCTTCATAATTGCAGCAACTGACTATTTTACCAAGTGGGTAGAGACTTCAGTTGTGAAGACTATCTTTTTAGCTAATGTGAAAAGATTCATTGAAACCAATAAACCAAAATCTTACATAGATATGGGGTGCCCGAGATAATTATTACAGACTGAGGGCTATCTTTTATCTCGAAAGAGGTGGAGGAGTTTGCAAACAAATTCAGGATAAAGATGATCAAGTATAGCCCTTATTATCCCCAATCAAATGGTCAACCAGAAGCTAGCAATAAGATCTTGGTGAATATTATTAAGAGAATGGTGGCAGATAGCCTAGAAAGATGGCATAAAAAGTTGAAAGATACTCTTTGGGCTTATAGAACCTCAAAAAGAGCAGGAAATGGGACTACCCCTTATGCCTTAACTTTCGAGTAAGATGATGTACTCCCTATGGAAATCAAATCAATGTTGGATGTAGCCTAAATTGAAGCCTTGAACAAAATCCAAGAAAGGAAGTAAGTTGTTGCCTGAGCATACAACAAAAAAGTGAACTTGAAAACCTTCAAAGAATGAGAGTTCGTCTGGAAGCCAGTTCTACCATTGGGAGCCCAGGTTAGAAGTTTTAGGAAGTGGAATCCCACTTGGGAATGTCATTTCGTTATCAACCAAGTGTTAAACAGAGGATGATATTACTTGGTAGATTTGGAAGGAAACTTGCAAAGACATTCAATTAATGCTAAGTTCGTAAAGAAATATCACCCAACTCTATGGGATGTTAGAGACTGTTACATTGATGAAGTTTAGACATTAAGAGAAGTGTTGGAGCTTTGGTTTAATAGTTAGATGTAGATGGACAAGTCAAATGAGACATAATAGATCTTTCATTCATATTGGAAAAAGTTACAAAGACTCTAGCCTAACATTTTTACATTTTTAGCTAAGGCAGCTATTCTAGAGTAATAAGTTTACATAATTGTAAAAACCCTGCCAGGCTCTTCTAAAGTTACGTTGCTATTGGCTAGTTGGGCCTCGGAGTCTTCCACTTTTTGGTTGACCTTCTTCACTTCCTTGATTTTCTGACAAAGTTTACTCGAGTGGGTCATTTGCTTGCTCTTTAATGTTAAAAGCTGCTCTTCCAACTTCTAGAACTCGAAGGTCACCATCATGATCCTATCTTCTATGGCTGAGCCCTCTTCCACCAACTACTATAGAGAAGTCAAAGTTCTGGTGTGCTTCTTTTTGTAACACTTTATTTTGTAGGCATGCTTCTCAGCCCGAAGGTGCTAATCCCTTAAAGCCCTCAGGTTCTCGAAGAAGGAGAATAATGACTTGTACTGGACCTTGGACATTTGTTGAGCCTTATATAACTCAGTAAGAGTCGAATGAAGCAGTAAAGTCCCTTTGCATCCACTCCTTGAAGACCCAATGTTGATTTTGGAGGTTTTAAGGCTCGGAGGGATGCCTTGGGGACCTTAACCTTGTCCCAATCTTCCTAAATGACTAGTTCGGGCAAAGAGGTCATGGCTGGAGTTGATGTCAAAGGGGAAGGCACTACTCCAGCTCCTCTAAAAGCAGCAGCAGTGGAAACAGCTTCAATGGAGGTAGAACGAAGAGATCCGAAGACAAGAATGGCAGTAACATCTTTCTTGGGCTTAGGGATGAGGATCCCTGTGACCTTAGAGGCATTAGGAGGCCAATGAACCTTATGTGCTGCAGGTTTAGGGGATTTGCCTGAGCCCTCACCAGAAGCTTGTTTTTAAATAAAGAAAAGAATGAGTTAAATGACCAGTTTATACTTAAACGGAAGAAAGTATAAAATGGAATTACTTATATACCTGAGCTAGCCCTTGAGCTTTGGATTATAGGGCCTCTGTTATTGTAGCTGCCTTGGGGGAAACATGCGGACTGGTCGGAGAAGTAGCTTAAGGAGCCCTCGGGCTAGTTACTTCTGAGACCATAGGTATCTTAAGAACTATTGGCTCCCCAAAGGCTGGTGGTTGCTGGTTAGAGGCCTCGTGCACTGGAGATGACTGGCAGAAAGGAAACACAAAGTGTAAAACAAGGAAGAATTTGAAAGAAAACTTAGAAGGAAAATCAAAAGAGCTAGACGAAAAGAACTTACCGAAGTGTTGTCATCCTCCACAGTGCAGTAACTCTCCCCAATTGTTGGATTGAACTGAGAAATGGGAGTCAACACCATGGGAAGATGAGGAGTAGAAGAAGTAGGAGCTGAAGTTTGCCCGACTTGTGGTGTATGTGCCTTAACCTTTGCCTGGAAAATAATAAAAGTGGTGGTTAGTTGTAAAACTTGGAAAATTACAAACTTGACCAAGATTGAAAGATAAATATACATGTGAAGGCTTGGCCTAATGAGGGGAAATGAAGGATAAATTTTGTCCTAGCTAAGAACATGTGAGAACATTTGAACACATAAGCAAACTAATAACACTTCAAAGTAGGCATGCATTAAAAAACAATTCTAAAACCCATGACTTTTGAAGCCTAGTGAATGGTGAACCACAAAACTCTTTAACTACATTAAAGAGAAGAAAGGATTTTGAGATTCGTTACCCTTGAAGTTCATCCTTGTTTACACAAGGGATTCACCCAAGTGGAGGGCCTTCAAGTCACCTCCTAGCTCCTCAGATCTTCCTTGTGATTTTCTTCCTTTTGATACTCATTTGCTCCTTGAGGATGTGAGGAAAGGATCTCCAAGAACACCAAAAGTTTGGTGTCTCTAAGTCTCCACACCAAAGATGAAGTGTGAAGATGGAATGGATGACTTAGAGGAAGAAATGATTGCTAGCTATTTTTCCCCTAAGTGGCCGGCCTCTATAGAGAAAAAGGGAGAAAAAGTTTCTCTTCTTTTGCCTCAAAGAAAACCTTAGTGAGAGAATGTCTATAAGATTGCCTTTATACCACCTCACATGTGAGTGACAAACTTGAAAGCCCAATACGAACCTTTCGTATAATTAATTAACTAATTAATTAAGGTTGACCATTCCCAATTAAACCATTTAATTGTTTATCCATCTCATTTATATTTCTTCACTTTCATCCTTACTTGGTGTACGATCCATTAGGTTCCAATTAGCAGCGCAGTGGGCGATTGTTACTTTTAATGATCGATTGTGAATTGAAACTACATTTCAATACTCCCTATGATGAAGATTAGTGTTTGCTAATCTTCAGGGTTTCCACAAACCATAAGTGACATCTAGCAGTATGTCATGGCTACCCAAGCTAAGTAGAAGTGGTTAGAGAACCTATCCAATTACAATTACAATGCAATACGGTCATTCTTTAATACAATACTCTTAATCACATTGTTTGAGTGATAGCTTGTTTCATGTCTACTATCCAATGTGATACTTCTCTATATGATTCAATTGAATATAATTTGGAACAAACTTCCTAAGTCATATTTGTAGGCTTTGGCCAAAGACTCCCAAATCATATCTCAGAGTATTCTCCCTCCGCCATAGAAGGTTAGAGATCCCTTGTTGTGCATTCATATACCTACATGACTAGATAGCTTGACCCCAACAATGTCATGGACACTCTCGATGGAATGCCTTTGACATGATCAAAGATCAAGTACCTAACCATTGGACATCTATGATGCCTCAGGTCAAATGACTACTTTGCATATTGGAACTTTTGAGTTTTTACATGACATGTATGTTTGAACTCTCTTTTGTTCGTAGTTCAGTGTACTCAATTACCTTTTGAGCACGTATGTGTTTGTCTCAGTGTCTAACAATAAATGACTTGAGACTAGTCATACTTACGCTTGAGTTAACATAACACATACTAACTTTAGCGGATTATCAATGCCCAATTGGTAATCGTTTGGCTCTCTTAGATTAAATACATTCCTTGGATTCCTGTATTGCTTAAACACATAATACAATAAATATTGATTAACAATAAGCTTTGCCCTTTATTTAACATATAATAGTTTAACACAATAAGTATTCCAAAAGCTATTACATCAAATGAGTGGCTTTGTGGGCATATTTCCAACAAAAAGAATGCACCGGTCGGGCTGGAGAAAATGAAGACTCGGGCTGGGAAGTCGCCTCTGCTCTAGTATCTTGTTTCAAGTAAACAGCAAAAGCCACAAGTGTCAGAGAAAATGAACTTTAAGAGTAACCTAGTGCTTCAGGTATAAAAGTTATACCTTCAATTCCTCGAAGATCTTGGCAAGGACTTCTTTATCCCCTTGCTGGACTTCTGCACCCGACTGTCCTTCTTTAGAAATGAGGGTAGGTTTCTTAGAAGCTAAAGGCCCTAATTACAAAAGAAATGAGTATGTTAGCCCAAAACTCAGAATGATCAAATATTGAAAAGAAAAGAACTAAGACTAAGTTGCTTACTGGCAGTTTTTTGCTTCTTCTTGCTTACATCAACTGGAAGAGCAAAGGAAGATTTGGAGGCCTGAGAGATCTATGACCTGATCCTTTTCTTGGTAGGAGTTACCCTCAGCCCAGGCAAAGCAAGCTGAGCTTGGGTCCTTTCCTCGAGCCCAGAATCTGAAAACTCCACGATGGTAGCCCTTGCTCGACGAAGAGCCCTTGTCTCCACTTTAGGCCCATCATCGACCTCTGAATCCCTAAAGAGCTCGGAGATGTCTTCAATATCTCCAGCAGCTTGGTTGGACCCTACCCCTTACCTTGCTACCTCAGCAGCGGCCTCTTGAAGAACTAGAGCATTTGCAGCTTCTTCTTCTAGCGCGATATCCACTTCTTCAGAGTTGCATCGGGCTGCAAGACAAATATAAAACTTAGCAAATGATAAACTATGAAAGCATCACAAAGAGAAGAAAAACAAAAGTAATAGGGTATACCTATAAAAAGAAGTTGGTTCTTCTGGTGGATTGCCTTCTTCCAGTTCTCAAACTTTTCATTCTTGGGGAAAGAATTGAAGAAAACCTGTATGAAGAGACGATCGTGGGCGTCTCTGATGTCTCCATCATACTTCTTTGACCACTTGGCCTCCCACCAAGTGACAAAAGAAAGAGTGCACTTAAAGTTCATACCACAAGCTTAAGGGTGGTTCTGGTCATCACTTCCAAGCTGCGTTGAGTTGCCCGAAATGTCACGTTGGCGGGAGAATGGAGGCGATAAGAGGTTTCACAATGCATATACTCAAAGAAGGGCACTGCGATCGCATGCCTAAATCTTAGTTATCTATCACAAAAATTAGGGCAATAGACTTATAGCCCGTACTTGTAGCCCGTGCGATCACTGCGTACTCCCCAAGTCAGGTCCCTCTATTGGATGCAACTTATGAACCTCTCCTTGCAAAAGCCACTGGCATCCTTTCTAAAGGCATCTTGGAAGATTTGGTCTGAGAACCATAAGTATCTCCTGAACATAAAGGCACCACACTCCAAGTCTACCTGAGTTCGACATACTCTGAAAAAGTAAAGGTAAGTAAAGGTCGAATGATTTGTCGGAGAAGCCTCTGCTAGGATATGGGCTGAAGCCATTCCCTCAGGGAACTCTAAGTTGGGCGCGTGAAACTCTGGAAAGTAGCATTAAAGCCATAGCTAGACTATCCAGGTTGGCCCGTTGTGGTTGGTCTCAAAGGGTTCACCTCTGGTTATCTCATAAAGGAGATGGCAGAGATGTGCTAGAAGGAAAGGCCCCGTGGCCACATCATGGAAGGATTGTAGGGTCTCTACCAAAGGGATCCATTCCAGCGTCACTCCCTTCGACTTATTTAGGAACACATGCTTGTTTAACCAATAAAGAATGAAGTACATGTGTTCTTAAGCCCTATCTACAGTGGAAAAGGACGGGTTGAAGGTCTTCTTTGCAAATGGGATGAAGCCCACGTAGGACGTCACATAGCTCTTGAAGTCGAGAAGTTATACTCCAAATGACTAACAGACTCAGATTCACCTGAGCTTTCAGCGATTAGGCAAAAAGGTGATGACCAATCGTGGGTGATGTTTACTCATCTGCCCAAGGCCCTTAGACCAAAAATTTGAGCCATGTCGAGGACCATGAAAGACATGGAACCCATTCTAAAGTCGAATGTGTTAGTCCCATTGTTTCCGATAAAGAAAGTTGTGGTAAAAAGCTCGAACTTGGCTATAATCGTGACCTTGGAGAGCATGATAAGCTCGTAGATCTATTGGCCATCCACTTTTGTCCACCCACTACGACCAGGCTTTATCTTTCATTAGTAGGAATGCATTCCTCCCTCATCGAAGAAAATCGATAAGTTCAGGCCCCAAAGAACTCGAGCAATCTAGGCAGGCCCCAAAGAATGCATTCCTCTCTCATCGAAGAAAATCGATAAGTTCAGGCAAGCTAGAGGGTGATGAAGGTCGTTGAGTCGGCAATGCATGGTAACAATCCCCTCACTAGACTCACATCCAGGGCGAAGTTTGGGTGCCATTGATTGATTAATTTTGAAGAAGAAAGGAAAGAAGATTGATGGTAGAAAGCAAGAAAGAACTGCGAAAGCAAGAGAAGACTGAGGGTAGGGAGAAATTCTAGAAATTCTGGAAATTTAGAGAATAAGGATTGCTGGAGGTGTTGGTCGAGAAATTTAAATGGAGGTTATATAATAGGTGTTTAGTTAACATTGGAGATCGTGGGTTAATGCAAAGGTTCATTTGAAAACGGCTATTTAAGTGGTGCAAGTCCTGAGTTAAAGCAAGCAGTTAGTATTTAATCATTATTAATATCTTGGTTAGCAAACTTAACAATGATTAAAGGAGGCACTGTTTGGGTTAATATTTAATGTTGGGCTTTATGCTGGTAAGGCCCGAGGATGCCAAAGTAAAATGGAGACTTGCCCAAAGCCTAGTCGACAAGCCTAAAGCAAATTAGAGCCACTTCAGCTAAGGTATAGGCCATGTGCCTATGATGGAAGTGATGGGTGATAGAGACCAACTCACCACCAACCAAAAAGCACTTTCTGATGGCATAAAGAAGTAAATAGATGATGACTCACTACCCTCCAAAAGCCAGCGGCCAAGAGCAAAGCCAAGACTGTCTAGCCAAATTGCTGATAAAAGGAGAAAGAGACACTAGAGACAAGGACACTCAACAAACCAATCAAAAGACATACAAACTCTGCTTTCAATCCAATTCGTACCCAGAAAGTTGAATCTTATCTAGATCCAGATCCTTTTAGCTATAGTTCCCTTAGAAAAAGCCATATTTTGTCTAGTGTAAAAGCTCTACTACCTTCCTTTAGTATTGTAGTATCGATTCCCTTGTGTAAAACCTATTTACTTTTCATCCCTCTTAGCATAAAAATCTCTGTAAACTCAAAGAAAAGTGGCTGCAAGAAGTTCAACCTTGCCCTACAAAGTTAAATCTTGCCCGAGTCCCTTCTGTTTGTACTTATAGTTAATAGATCTGTTGTTTAAACGTACTTTCCTTCGTGTATCTAAGTCATTTTCAACTATTTCCCACTTAAGAGTTTCATTTTTTTTTTTTAATTTGGTTAAGTATTAAGCCTATTTTTATTAAGTGTAAACTGTAATCGTGAGAATGGTTGAAAGGGCCTTGAACTCCCTTCGTTTGTGGACATACAAGATTATGAACTAAAAGTCATGGTTTACAAGGCTACAAAAAGAACTTAATGCAGACTTAACCCATATGTGACAATCCTTTGGTAACATGAAGTTTAAGTAACTTGGGGTGCAAGTAATCAACTTAATTCACTTCTATTTATCAATCTATTATATTGAGATAATAGTGGCATGCTCAGATCTCTATTGGTTTTTATTGTCCCTACAAAGGCACCTTTCAAACTAACTATAAACTTATCTTGTAGCACACCAAGCAACAAGAACTCGTCCGACAACCAACAAAGTGCCACCTCTTCGGGGAGCTGTGCGAGGGAAATTCCTGCTCGAACAAAGGGGAATTGAAGGGAAATGAAGATGCTTTGGGACTTTTTGTTGCTGCCATGGGGAATTGGTGAACTTTACAAAGTCCCCACCTCCATCTTTGTTTTGGGGTGCATCTGCAACTTCTGCACAGTATTTTGCTCTTTACAAAGGCGTTTTAAACCTTTGAATATTTTGCTCTTTCCTCCTCGCCGTTAACCTTTATGTGCTCCTTTCCTTCTTTTTTTTGTTTTGCTTTTGTTTTCTTGCCTTGTTGTCTTATGTTCTTCTCTGTCTCTCCCTCTATTTGTTGCCTTGTTGCCTTAATTGATTTTTTATAATTTTTTCAATAAATGAAGGGTAGAGATTTTTTTTGGTTAATCTCCACCATTTATTTTCTTTTTTGGCATATTTTTCACCTCAACACATATAACTCATTCAACCTTTTTCTTGAAGTGACCACGTAGATAATGCAGATTATTTAGGGAAAAACAGAGCTTTCTATTGTCTACGCCAGAGTACTCAAACTCCTTATATCCAAGGACCCTAGGCGTGGGACCGTAATTTTCTAGGGCTCAAGTAAGACGAATCGAAGTAGGCCTACCTTAGAGGTCCAGTCATGGACTCAACAACCTTCTAATGAAGTTGACTAAATGGATTAGTGATGCCACCATCATCTTGTTCCAGAATCAATGGGTAAAGCCCTTTATTGAGATAGGCTATTCTTGTTCTGTAAGATTCAAGAACCTAATCCTGCAATGAATGATCTGTAGGTTTCTTATAATCTTGGAGTCCTTACAATATAAGGATTGACATGTGCCACAGGTAATCACACTACTAAGAGGATGCAATATCTATTGCTTAAATACCTTCTAGGATTCTCCCAATTTACTATGAATTCAGCTATCCTTAAAAGTCGTCTCCTCGAAGGCTATAAGCACACCCTTCTAGGTTTCATATCTTGTAATGCAATCTTTGCACACTTATTCTATACCCATTGGTTGAATATTAATGTTGCTTACTAGCTTGACCGTTGGAGAGCCTTTGACCCGCACACGCCATGGTCATTGGCTTACTCATGGTTGTGTATTCTTTTACTTTAAATGGATTCGAGCATCTCTGTCGCTCACAATGATGTGCGAATTTGGTTCAACAACGTGGTTCTTTCATTGAGAATTTAAACTCAAGAACCTCTCAACCAGATCACTTTACTACTACTATGACTGCAACAATGACCACACGGTGCAATTGCGCCAACAAAGATACCCCACCTATGGGTAGAATTTGGGAGAGTCTGCTACAGAGTTACGTAATAGTCAACAAGCTCTGAAAGGATTCGTAAAATAGAGAGCATGAGGGGTTCGTTGACCTCGAAATACAAGTGAAAACCTTGAAGGAAGTCATCTTCTACTTTATAAGACCTGTAGCAGAGTTAGCGCCTATCTAGATCCCAGCAAGAACCCCTGATCTGAACTTACGAGCGAAGCCTCGACGCCATAACCATAAGGTTTTAAAAAATAAGCCCCAAAAAGCTCAAGAACCCTCAAAAGATCAAGATCCAGCCGAAAGCTACACACTTAGCATCAACTACATTTATGGGGAACAAGAATACCAGGGAAAGACCCGTAACGAAAGAAAAAAGACATGCAAAAAGCCCCGGATGGTGGCGACAATTAACAAGCCACTCATTTCTGACTCAAATATCCTCATGATAACGTTCTTCTCATCCATTCACCCCATGATGACGCTCTTGTCATCAAGGTCCAAATTCCCAACGCCATGGTCGGCCGTTTTTTGGTAGATAACGGGTTTGACGCCAACATCCTTTTCAAAGATGCAGCTGAGGTAATACGGATCCTAGACATCATTAACAAGGGCAAGACTACACATCATACCTTCAATGAAAGTCTCATATGGTTTCTTGGAACGGTGAAAAAGACGGTTCAAGCAGAACCTTACAATTACTTAGTATTTTTCCATGTCATGGATTTGCTAATCCCTACACAATGCCATATTGGGAAAAAACTAGTTTCATAAGATGAAAACAGTTTCTTCATCTTACCATCAACTACTTCAATACCCAACGCTCGGCTAAGTAAAAATATCATGGGAGATCACCTTGCTGGGCAGTAGAAAGTATGAACACTATCTAGGAAAGGAAAACGAAGCTCCAGCTCTGCCATAGATAAGACAACATAGCAATCACAGTCAGGGGGTCAACAACCAAGCTACAAAGAATTCGATTTAGATCTTAACCCCTTAGATTATAGCATCCTGAAGTTCAAGGTCGATGAAGATGTTATCTCCATTAGCCTTGACTCCAATAAATCGGAACGCAAAGCCAAGATAAGGTTAAAAATGTCTAATCATGAGAATGAATTGTTAGAACCAAATCTACGCAACACTGCAGATGGTGGAGGTAGAAATTCGAGCAACCTGTAAAACAGAGAACAACAGTGAATAAGCCTAAGACCAAGGAGAAGGTGTGTGCAGGCCAAAGGCTCTTCAACGGTCAAGTTAGCAAACAATTTTAGACTCAAGTAGTGGGCAAGAGAACTAGAGTATTGAGATTGCGTTACTAGAGACGAACCCTAGATGGGTGTATTTAAACTAGCTGGGAGATAGACCTTTTTAGGATGGAAACCTTGTTCTAAGCTAGGAAAATCTTTGAGGATATCTAGAAGTAAATATTGCATCCTCTTAGGAGTTATGATTACTTGCGGCGCACCCTAAATCCCATATTGTAAGAACTCGAAGACTTATGAGGAAACTGATTGAGTCTATATCCGAATCAAATCTCGTGCCTTGCGGAAGAAACATGGTCATTCCAGCAGAGTCATTAACTTTGCCTATTGTCCCGAAACCTGATGATGATGATACCAATGCTTCGTTTAATCCAGCTCCGCTTCAAGCTTTCGATTCCATGACCAAACTTCCGAGGTAGCGATATTCAAATCAGCCTTACTCTGGCCTTGAAAAACCATGGTTCTATAATTACCCCTAACTTTACAAATGAAAGGGCAACATGTTCCTCTTGAGGATAGACAGTTATCCAAAGATCATGCCTTTTGGGATAAGCTGGAATACGTACCATTTGAACTTCTCATTTTGTGTTGGTCTGGTTTCTTGTGGAGTAATAGAGACGCTTCAGATTCAAGTGTATGGTCTCGAATGTCATGTCACAAAGATCATAATAATTATGCATATTGCGTGGGCATATTTTGGAAGAGGGGGCCATTCATTTCTTTTAGTAGCTTCAATCTCCATATCCACCAATCTCGAGGCAAAGACCCATTGTATTCACTGGTAAGATTGCTTGGGGCTTTGTCTTTAAATAGCCCCTTCATAGTTGGAACTCTTCATATTTTTTTATTTCTTTCGTTCGACTTTCATAATGGAGCCTTATCGTTTGCTTCATGATCCTTTTTTCAAAGATCTAATCTTTCAAAGTTTCGAATCATAGGATTAAAAGCACACCACAAAGTAGCACACAAATGTCCTATTCATTTTCCTTATTAACACTAAGATTTGTCAATTGTAGCATATGAAAATAAGGGTCTTTCCCACAGAAGATTGTTTTATCTAACTACTTAAAATGTCACAAAAACTGGGATGTTGTCCCTACTAACCAGCCACCGAAAAATAATTATTAGACCGACTTACACTTATCTAAAGTCTACGAAATTTTATATGAAACACTAGACACACAGAGCTACACTCACACAAATTTTTGGGATTTTTGGAGTTGATTTGTTATTTAAATTAAATCGAACAAAAACAGATTTTAAGTAGTTCACAAATTAAGAAAAACGAGTTAGGGGAATTGCTAACCACCACCAAATAATCATGCAACACATGTTATGTTTCATTCAAATTCCTTCTATTTCCATATGAAGATGCTCAAGTTGGCTCAATGTTATAACTTAACCTATTACTCTTTCTTATGTAGTATGTTAAGAGAATGGTGTTTTCAACTTAACTTAGACCCTAACATGCAATCTAGAATGGCGTGTTCATAGATTTAACAAGTAAAAATCATTAAGAATGAAAAGAGTTTGAGTCATCACAAGGCATCGTAAATACTAGTGTTGTCCTACTTATCCTAGAAATTGGTTCACATGTTAATCACAATTAACAAGTACTACTCTAGAACATATGTAGGTGCTCATTTGACAAAGGCAGGCACACACATATTCATAGCATTAGAATCCTAGATATGCTTACTAAGTATGCATCCGTAGAAAACACATAAAGAATTCATCAATGAGACAAGTAGTGAACCAATTTTCATCCATTCATAAAAGTAATTCAAATGAAATGTCATAACAAACTTGCAATCATATTTGGGGCTTCAAAACAACCCCTAACTACTAAAAATTTAGTTACACATTATTCTCAAATAAAACCAAAAGAAAGACATGAGTTTGAGAAGATAAAACCGAAAGAAGAGAATGCCAAGATTTCCTCCTTCCTTTCCTTCCTTCCCCAACGCAGCAGCCTTGCCTTTTTTCCTTCCTTTCCATCCTTTTTTTTCTATCTTTGCCGCTGCAACCTGCAGCCTTTTTGTTCTTGCTTGCTGCCATAGTTTCTTCTCTATAACTCACCCCACTAACAGTCATTTAGTGATGACAATAAGTGAGAGAAAATGGTAAAACAATTGTAACTCTTTGGGCAGCCTTTATGCCAATTACTCCCACTTAATCCTCATCTTTAATTCCATTTCATCTGATATTTGAATAGGGGTCAGCTGGCTTGTTCTTATCTACATCAGTTTTGGCTGCTAGTTTTATTAGATTTATTGCTTTCAATGTTTTCTTGTCAGTTACAAATTGCTCAACCTCTTAGGAACCTTTCAGTGTTAAAACGGCCATAACTTCTTCTAAAAAATATGATATTAGAATCCATGAAATGCTCCAAAAAATAGACATCCGTAGCTTTCCAAGAATATAAGGCTCATTCTCTAATTCATTTTGAGCTGTTCGCAACTTGCTTCCAAAGTCAGCTGACCTGCACGGGTAGTTTTGACGAATTTGTTACTTAAAATCCCACTTGTGCTATTTTTCTTTTCTTTGCTTGACAAATCCTACAAAACACAAAAAAAAAGTAAATAGCTCAAAAATATAAGGAACTAACTAAGAAAAGACAAGTGAATTTGATGTAAAATATATATAAATATGAGCTTATCACTGAACCATATTGTAAAACCCTGGTCAGAATTCCAGATGCATAGTTGAAAAGTTGGTGTGGGCAAAATGTACCTATATATTCCTAGAATGGCTCATATGCCTTTAGGAATATTTTGTCAAGTTTATTTTACTCTAGTCATTAAGCCTATTAGAGTAAGACACTTTGGATCATTTCATCCTTTGCTTCCTAATTGCGGAATATAGTTTAATCCATCAATATTTTCGAAGTAACCTAACTTTTAAGTAAGGAGTATGTACTAAGGTGAAACATGAGTAAGCTTGTGAGCCTGGGACAAAGCTCAAATGCGCACCCAGTGACATTGATTCGAAAAAACATCACCTCCCAAACGTATTTATAAAGATTCTCATTGCGATATTCGGAGTACTACCTTACTCTGGCACCATGTATTAAATATTAAACCCATGGAAAGCCTTTTGCCTAGAGTTACGTTAATGCATTGATCGAATTAAGGATGAGAAAGTGTCGAATAATACCCGAAATGGCCTCCAGATTTTAACGTTAGTTTGACATGTTTAAGTTGTCTTGTTTGTTGATTCTGTTTGTTCTTTCACTTTGCCCCCATTCTAGGTCAGAGGATTTCAATAAGGCAACATGTAACCAAGAATGGGCTTCCTTCTCAGTCTTAATTACGTGTTTGTCTATAGTGAATCTTAAACAAAAGTCCGTTAGAGACTTGGTCACCTACATGTTGGTCGAAAACACTTTTTGAATCCTTTTGTCAGCCCTATATGTTGAACTTGAGCGTTTCCATCCAGACTACACTTAGCTGGCTTGGCTAAAGCACTTCCACATATCAGAGCTTTAAAGAGTCTATTTTATATTATATACTTTACCTTATTTTGAATATGCTTTGGTAATTATTTTTGTGAAATTAATACTTTGATTTATATTTGTAATATAGGACGTGCAATTTCCTCTTGAGCAAAAAGCGATCAACAAAAAGTGATCAAACAGATGGATTTTTGAGTGATTCTATTTGAAGGATGTTTGTGAGTCTTTCAACTTGTTCGTATCAAAGTTTCAAATTTTTCTACAAAGCGGTTTATTTATGACGATGAAATAAAGGACCAACGCACGAAGTTGTCAAAGTGATGTTTTAGGCTTATTTGGGCTTTTTGGTGTCCAAGATGGCATGTTTTGGAGCTGTTTTGAGCCCAGAACGTGGCTGATCAGTTTGCTAGCAGATTTCTCCATGTTTGACAGGGAGATTGTTTCCTAGTTTCTCTTAATTTATTGTGTTTCCTAGTTTCTCATAATTTATTTAGTTTCCTAGTTTTTAGAAGACCTTTTCTAGATAGAGTTTTATTTTTTGTAGTATAAATAAGGCTATTTAGCCATTAGGGTTCTCTACGCATTACTTTGGAGAACTCGGCTGAGAGAGCTTTTGAAGATTCAACTTTATTTTACAAGGTGTTTTCAATCCTTTTCTTAATGATATTTTGCTTTTTAATTATAATTATGCATAACTAATTCTCTTTTGCTAGGGCTAGGTCACGAGCCTTATTTTTTTGCTAGGGTGAGGTCATGAACCTTAGTAAGAATATGTAGTATTTTTTCAATCATTGTGTTTGAAGCTATCTATTTGTCGTTATGCTTAGCTACCATTAGGATGTTTAGAAAAGTAATTTAATGCAATTTTGGTTGGAGGGTTGTCCCTCAAATTGATGAAGGCTTCTTGTGGTTAATAATTGTAATATCACTTAGGATGAATACCACATCTTAAGGGCTGCATGGTTTTCATGAAGCTTGATGAGTCTTGCATGTTTAGATTGATATGAATACCGCAAATGGATTGCATGTTCGATATACATTCTAGATTGGGGGTCTAAGTAGAGCATACTTTAGGAAAACCTAACCTTCAAAATATGCATATGTAATTCATAAGTAATTAGAAGAACTATGTAGAATGTTAAGGTGACGGCAGAACTCTAGTGCTTTTACAACTTGATTTTCAAAAACTGTTTTCTTATAGTTTCTTTAATTTTGCCAATTCCTTTAATACTTTGTAATTAAATTCATTTTTATTATTTTAGATCATCAAAATCGACTTTTTCCAAACTTTGATTTAAATAGCTAATTAAAATTTGGTTTTTACTTAAAGTGTTTTAAATAATCCCCGTAGAGAATGAACTTGCATGAGCATTCTTACTAGAGAGGAGGATTCTCTCACCTCCTAATCTCTCTACCCTTCCCTCCCCTCCTATTTAAATGGTTACGATAACATTTGGTATTAATTTGTTTATAAAGAGAAAGACAAAAAGAACACTGTGAGAGGAAGGGAGGGAAGGGGATAAGAATAAGAGGGGAAAGAATCATGCTCCCTTACTAGAACTACCTTGTTCTCTTGCAAGTATTTTAGTGTTTTTATCTCTACTTTTGCAGGTGGTAAAAATCCCATCAAGCTCCATTAGAATAAAATTCCTCTTGAGGATTTCCTAGTCTGGATGCCTCTTTCGGACTTGCTTAACACATGGTGTTCCAGAACATACTTGACTTAGCACGTTGGTATGAGGTAGAAGTAGTCCTACTCAGGGTCAGAGTTCAGAGCCACCCTCGAATGATTTCTGGTCGCCCTTTCGACTATTCCCTCAAATGGCATAGAGCTCAAGTTTGAATGTTATAACCCACAACCTTTCTGGTTGTATAATCTTTCTGAAAGTCAGATGATGCACTAAACTTCTGGGTCAAGGCACCATATGCATATGCCCATAGCCCGCCAATCATAAATACACTTATTACAGATCGAGTCTCTCAAGCGGCTAACCAAACAATACGGGATGGGCAAAAGGAGACTCCTCTAACTACTTTGAATTTTTGGACTTGCAATCATGCGAAGTTTCAAAGTTCTTCATAATTCTGGAATTTCTGGTATTCTACCGTAGTGAATGGTGTAACAAAAAACAAAAGATGGTGTGCAAAGATCTAAAAAGATCATTCCCAGCTTAGAGTCTTCTGTCCTAGACATATACTTAATAAAATATGTAATTAAATAATTAAAAGTACTTATATCTTGGAGCGATACCATGGTTTGAGTGGGACCATGATTTTTTGGACCTAAGACATGTGGCAGGTTAGGCGGCAAGGAGGATCGACATGCTTATAGCACATGATCTTTAGGCGAACAAGCTGAGAAGTCTTAGTCAAATCAAACCAACATTAGTCAAATTAGACCATCCCTAATTAGATCAGACCTGCCGTAATTAGATCATACTAGCCTTAGTCAGATTAGACTAGCTTTAGTTAGACGAAGTCAAAATACCATGCGAAGTCAGACAGACTAGGCTTAAGCTCAATAAAGATATTGCTTGTTAAGTAAGGAAATCCTAATTAAGGTCAAATTAGAATATCTTAGGGATTAGGCAAAGGAAGATTGATTAGCTCATCCTAGATAGTCTCCCGATTTGATGAATATTACTTTCCTTACAAGAACTCTCAAGATCTCTAAAATACCCTAGCCTGAGTATTTATGAATGAACCTCTCTCTATCTCTCTCTCTCTCTCTCTCTCTCTCTCTCTCTCTCTCTCTCTCTCTCTCTCTCTCTCTCTCTCTCCCCCCTAGACCTACACACATATTTTTAATCGCAACGCCACATTCTACACGTAGACACGTCCATAGAGAACTCATCTTCCAATGTCCTGCTGATGAGTTGATATTATACAATATATTTTACCTTATTATTAGTTAGAATTATTAGTTATTTTGGTTGAATTTGGGATACTTTGTTATATATTCCAATGTAAGACATTCAACTTCCTCCTGAGTAAAATATGATCAAACGAATGAATTTTGGAGTGACTCTAATTGAAGGATGTTTGTGAGTATCTCAACCTGTCCGTGTCAAAATTTCACATTTTTCTACCAAGCGGTTTATTTATGGTGAGGAAATAAAGGACCATCGTGCATTACTGTCAAAGTGATGTTTTGGGCTTATTTGGGCTTTTTGGCATCCAAGATGAGGTCTTTAGTGTTCGAGAACTTCTGAAATTATGTTTGGGACATCTCAAACTTTAATTCAAGTCGTTTTGGACTAGTTTTGGAGTCCTGGAGATCCAGAAACGTGGGATTCTTTGTGGCAGGGTGTATTTCCCAAAGTTATAATATGAATGTATTTCCTGGTTATCTTATCCTATCATGTTTCCTAGTTTTAAGAAGACCTTTTCTAGTAAGGATTTTATTTTGTAGTAATATAAATAAGGCTAGCCATTAGGGTTTTGGAACACATCAATTTGGAGAACGTAGAGAGCATTTGACGATTCAAGTTTATTTTCATGGTGTTTTATATCTTTTCTCTATTTCAATAATACTCCTTTTGTTTTATGATTGTTCATAATTAGTTTTCGTTTGCTAGGGCAAGACCACGAGCCTTAGCATGAATATGTAGTCTTATTGAATTGTTTATGATACTATGCATGCATACTTTGAATTATTTGATCACTGTATTTAAACTGTCTTTATATTTTAATGCTTAGCTACCATTAGGATGTTTAGATAAGTAAACAGATGCAATTCGGTCGGAATATCACCGGAGGATTGAGTATTGCTTTTTGTGGTTAATAATTGTAATTTCATTTAAGGTGAATATCACGCTCTTAGGTGTTGCATAGTTTTTCAAATGGGTTTCACAAAACTTAAAGAGTCTTGCATGTTTACATTTAATATGAATATCACAAACAGATTGCATATTAGATATACGTTCTTACTTGAATATAACGAGGAGAATATGCATAAGGAAAACCTAACCTTCAAAGTTGCATGTAAGTAATTGGTAAAATTACATATGATTGTTAAACAGACGGCGAAATCCTAGTGCTTCAATTAATTTTCAAAATCGTTTTCTTTTGTTTTTTTTTTTTTTTTGTTCAAATTTTTTTTTTGTTTTCTTTACTTTGCCAATTTATTTAACTGTTTTTATTAAATTCGTTTTTATTATGGGTAAATTACACAAAACTACCTCAACTATAGGTTGAACGACACTATCATACATCATCTTTTGAAAATAACAATATCATACCTCATCTTATGAATTTGTTCCAATGTCAGATTTTCTGTTAATTTCTTAGTTAAATGCTGACGTGGTTAGAGAAGAAGTCAATTAGATTAAAAAATAATTAAATATATTTTTAATAATTAAATATTAAAAATTTAAAAATAAAATTATTTTTTATATAAAATTGTGAGATCCACCTCTACAAACCCTTCCCTACCGGTTGCCCAACCTTCCTCCAACCGTCTCCCCCATTCTTTTCTTCTGTGATGAAACCACCAACCCAGTCGACATTAATCTATATCAAAATGGAAATGGGATTTCAAAGAAACGGAATTAACAACGGGAAATAAAAAATGGGATTTCAAAGGGGATTTCAAAGGGGAAATGGGATCGAACAAATCTATCAAAAATACAATCCAAGTCTAACAAATCTGGTAAATAAAAATGGAAATGGGATTTCAAGGGCAATCTCTCCTCCTTTTCTCTCCAGAACGCCGGTCATCTCCTTCGTCTTCCCTCACTCCCTCCTCCGTCCCCCTACTTCCTCGTCCTCCTTAAACACAATCAAAATTCCTTCACCTAAAACATGAAACAACACCACGTAACATTCAAGACTTTAAAAATTGCAAAATTCATCAAAATTTCAGAGCACATTACATGCAAAACCAGATCTGCCCAAAAAACGAATAAATTCAATTACAAATCCGCATTCAAAAACCAATAAATTCAGTTACAAATCCACACCAAAAACAGAACCAGAAGCCAAAAAGTTCTAAAATTTCACAGAAATTCGAAATTTGAAATTCGAAAACTTTTTGGATATCATGAAGGAGTGGCAGGGCTTTGCATCCCATGAGTTGGAGAGAGGCCATCACGGACAAACCTTCCATGTGCACTAGAAGGAGGGCGATTTTCTTAATTTTTTCACCTTCCCTCCCTCCAAAACGGAGCTGTGGAACCCCAGTCATTCCTCGAGGTTCGTCAAATTGCGGTGCTCTGTGTCCCCATCAAAGGAGTTTTCGACCGGCAAAACTACTCGATCGGCGATCTAGAGCTTGACGACCTGGAAGGCGACTTCGAGTTGGTCACAGCGAATGGCCAAGCATTCCGGAAAGGCCGACGGCAGCTTCAGATTTGTGATATATTGGAAGATGGTATGACGAGGTTCGTACGAGAGATGTTGGGTTTCGTCGGAGAAGAGAGGTTGAGGTGGGGTAGCCGGAGACAACGACTGGGTTGGTGGTTTCATCGGAGAAGAAAGGAAAGGGGGAGATGGGTGGAGGAAGGTTGGGGGAGGGGTGGGGAAGGATTTGTAGGGTGGATCCCACAATTTTATATAAAAAAAATAATTTTATTTTTAATTTTTTAATATTTAATTATTTTTTAATCCAGTTGGATTAGAGAGTGGTCTTTTTCTCTAGTCACGTCAACATTTAACAGAGAAATTAACAGAAAAACTGATTGATGTTACATTGGAACAAATTCGTAAGATAAGGTATGACATTGTCATTTTTAAAAATTAAGGTATGATAATATCGTTCGACCCGTAGTTAAGGTAGTTTTGTGTTCACCCTTTTATTATTTTAGGTCATAAAATCATACTTTTCTCAAACTTTGTTTTAAGTTGTTAATTAAGAATTAGGTTAGATACAAATTATTCATTCAATCTCTGTGGAGAACAACTTTGTTAGAGTCAAATATATTACAATTACTTTGTTCTTTTGCAAGTATTTTAAGTGTCTTTATCCTTACTTTTGCAGGTAATAAAAATCCCCGATAACTACGCCAATTTCTTGGTAGGATTTTTACCCTTTGAAAAAGGTAGGGATAAAAACACAAAAAAAAAAAAATATTTGCAAGAGTATTTTAGGGTTTAGAAGGTTAGGTTTTTCTCATGCATATTCTCCTTGTGATATTCAAGCAAGAACATAAATCTAACATGTAATTCGTCTGTGATATTCAAACTAAATGTAAACATGCAAGACTCATTAAGTTTTGTGAAAACCATGCAACGCCTAAGAGCGTGATATTCGCCTTAAGTGAAATTACAATTATTAATCACAAGAAGCAATACTCAATTCTTCGATGATATTTTGACCGAATTACATCTGATTACTTATCTAAACATCCTAATGATAGCTAAGCATTAAGATATAAACTAGTTTAAACACAGTGATTAATAATTCATAGTATACATGCATAATATCATAAGCAATTCAATAAAGACTATATATTCATGCTAAGGCTCGTGGCCCAGTCATAGCAAATAGAAATTAGTTACAAACAATCATAAAATAAAAAGAATTTTATTGAAATATAAAAAAGATAGAAGACACCTTAAACATTAAAAGCTCTCTACGTTCTCCAAATTGAATGGCTAGCCTTATTTATTATACTAAATATATATAATCCTAACTGAAAAAGGTCTTCTTAAAACTAGGAAACATAATAGAATACGATAACCAGGAAATACATTCATATTCTAACTTTGGGAAATCTGCCCAGCCACAAAGAATCCCATGTTTTTGAATCTTCAAGACTCTAAAACAGGCCCAAAACGACTTGAATTAAAACTTGAGATGTCCCGAACACAAAAGACATCATCTTGGACACCAAAAAGCCCAAATAAGCCCAAAATGTCACTTTGACAGCACTGCATGCAGATCCTTTATTTCATCGCCATAAATAAACCGCTTGGTAGAAAATTTTGAAACTTTGACACGGACAGGTTGAGATACTCACGAACGTCCTCTAATTAGAATCACTCCAAAATTCGTTTGTTTGATCACATTTTACTCAAAAGGAAGTCGAATGTCCTACATTGGAATATATAACAAAGTATTAAAAATTCAACCAAAATAACTAATAATAAGGTAAAATATATAGTATAATATCGACTCATCAAATACCCCCAAACTTAGCTTTTTGCTTGTCCTCAAGTAAAACAAAACTCAAAAAAAAAAAAAAAAAAAAAAAAAAAAAAAAAAAACCCTAACAAACTAAAAATTTAAACAAAAATTAACTAAGACAATTTTCACCTTCAAGTTCCTAGCCATAGAAAACGTTAAAAATTAAAACATCATTCCAAAAGTTCCAACAATCCCACGACAGAATCCAAGCTATTTATAACTAATTAGAAAATAATTCATGAACTTCTTTGGTGTAAAGTGAAACGACAAAGTTAAGGAAACTCGACTAAAACCCATACCTGCCGTCCTTTTTATTCAAACATATTTAAGCTTTAAACACACTTATTTTTTCTTTCTTCTTTTCGATTTTTCTCATTCTTTTTTCTTCATCATTTTTTCTCCTTTTTCTAGCAATAGTAGTGGTTGTGCAGTGCCAGTTTCATTAAGCTTTCGATCCAACCCATGTAACGAGTTTTAGGTCAATGATTCACAAACCATAGGGCTTTAGGGCACTAGGCATAAAACACCCCTAAGGACTTACTAACTCGAGTTGAAAAGGCTAAGAAACCAACAAACCATAAGGTTTTTTGGCAACGTAAATTTTTGTATTCTTTTTTCTTTAATTTTGTCACTATTCTACATTCAACCTCTGTGTTCCCAAGCTTGTCCCTTACATAGCTTAATAAGAAGACTTGCTTTTAATTATTTTGTTTTAAATGGCTAAATAAGGCTGCCCACTATCTGACTTAGCCAAATTCTACCCTCCCCTTAGTCTAACTACATCGTTGTACTAAAAAATTGGCTTGACACAAAACGACGTTGTTTGTCCAAGTCTTTTAAAAAACAGAATAGTCTTCCTCCTCTTTGTCAATCATTAGCATAACCTGCAGCCGCCTTTCCACTGTTGCACTCTTCTTCTCCACCACATGACCAAACTTGGGTAGTCCTCGGAGGTTCTCACATCATCTAATCTGGGCTTTAGGGTGGTCACGTGACCACCCAGCTGGTCCCATAGTGCATCTACCAATAGTTATAAGGACATACTCCTTCATTCACTTTGTGGTATAATCTCTTATCTTTGATACGGAAATGATAAATGCATATCATTTTTGCTCTCTTATATACAAACTTTTGTCTAATGTTGTCCGATGGCATTCGTTCAATGGTGTGTGAAAGTAAACTTCCTCTCTCAAATTTGTCATTCGTTTTTAATGGTGAGATAAAATCAACTTCTCTCGAATTTGCCATTTCACGTACCTGCCAAAGGACATCAGCCGGCTTGTTTCCCTTACTCGATTTTGGCCGAATGATTCAGGTCAGCAGATATAGAGCTAGTAAACTCGGCCAAAAGTTTTGATATAAAACTTTAAGGAAAGCAGCAGTTACCTTGCTGTATTCATGCACAAATATTATGCCAACCGACTTTTAATTATGTTAACTTTGTCCTATAGGCGAAAAGGAATGCGATTGATAAAGACGTAAATCACTAAATTACAGTAATCCAACTTTGCATCTAGTGTTATAATATCAAGTACATTACGTCGACTTAACTTTATTATACATTTCAATCAGAGTCCGACGTATATCACTAAACCCCTAAATCACAAGAAATTATTAAGATTCTTGTCATTTGTGGTTGTCTTGTGCTTCCATTACCACATCTAAGCAAGAAATCTAATCATGGATGCAAACTCCAAATAATAGAGGACAAGACTTCACTGTTGTTCACAGCATGGCATCAATCACATGGTTCATATTTTCTATGATTTAAATCTTGGTTTACAAGCCAAATAGAGAGACCGATGATTCTGATAATAAGCCACGCAAATCAAGTGTACATAGAAAAGTAGTGGATTGCCTATTGAATAGAGCATTCATCTTCAACTTACTACATTATTGGTCGGATTCAAATCCTTCACACCACAAACTAAGTAGAAGTCACTTGTAATAAAAAATTAAAAAATAGATATAATATATTAAAGAAACCAGAAAATACATAACATGCATGCTTCTCTATAAATGTCATTTTGGTTAGTTAGGTATACACACCTAGCAGTTTAACCTATAACCCTCAAAACCTCTTCACATACAGCATACTCAAACAATGGCCAAACTAGCAATAGTAGATTTCTCCAATGAAGACTGCTTCAAGCCTGGGACAAGTTCTTGGCTCTCAATACGCAAAGACATTTGCCATGCACTCGAGGAGCTTGGCTGTTTCGTGGCAATATTACCCAACAAAATTTCTTCGGAGGTTCGCAGTACTTTCTTCGACACGTTAGACGAGTTGTTTGATTTCCCAACTGAAATGAAAGTGAAAAGTTCTTATGAAAAGCCTTACCCCACTGGCTACATAAAAGTTAAAACCGCAGCTTTTGAAAGTTTGGGGATTGCTGGTGCTACAAACCCTGAACAAACTCAGATATTCGAACATCATTTTTGGCCCAATGGAAATGATGTATTTCGGTACGATTTACTCGACTTAATTCCACCAGAAAGATCGAAATATTAATTTTTTTTAACGTACAGTTACACAATTAATTTATTCTTTGTTGGGCAGTGAGAGTGTTGATTTGTATACAAAAGTGATGGAAGAACTACAGCATGCTGTCACAAGAATGGTGTTTGAAAACTATGGTGTAGAGAAGTACCATGATGATCACCTTCAATCGACTGTTCACACGTGCCGATTTAACAAATACAGTGAGCCTGAGAAAACTGGAACTAATGTGGGTGTGCCAGTTCATACAGACACAAACTTTAACACCATACTCTATCAAAATCATGTCAAAGGTCTGGAAATATATTCAAGGGACGATGAGTGGATATGTTTTGATCCTCTGCCTTCGTCCTTCATATTTCTAGCAGGTGATGCATTACAGGTATGCCACAAACACAATTATGTGATACGTACATACGTAATCAAGTTATCATGACTATTGTTAATTTCTAAAGGTGCAAAGCATTTGAAATGATATATTTTGTAATCAAATTATCAATATTTTGTAATGGAAAGTATAATAATATATTTCTTAGCGAGAATGTTTGTGTGGTTTTGCTTGACTCAGGTTTGGAGCAACGACAAAGTACGAGCTTGTAAACATCGAGTGACCTTGAGCGAGAATGATGTACGACACTCACTCGGACTATTTTCATTCAGGGTAGGGGAAACACATACACAGAAGGAGCTTATAGACGAGGACCACCCCCTACAGTATAAGCCATTGAATAACTTGGAATATACTCAATATGTCAAGAAAAATGGCTCCAGCCTTGGACCTAACTATACCGTCAAGGCATATTGTGGCGTTTGATTTGTCTAGGTCTAAGGCTACAAGACAATCTCCTCTCCTTATTTACCTTTCTTTACCTCTTCTCGTTTCTTTGTATTTCTTTCTTGTCAAAAGATAAGGCTGTGTAGCCTGTGTTTGTTGTTTGGGATATCTTTATGTCATGGCGTTGTTTCTTATTTACTGTCAAGTTGCAGCACAGTGTGGATGATTGGCTGCCGTCACTGGGTTTATTTGGCTGCCACCGATTGGAATTAATGCAGAAAGATGTATGCCAAATTGGTACTTTTGGTAGTTAAATAATGACCTTTGATCTTGTATGTGATGCAATCTAATGTCCATACTATTCAGAAAATAAACAGTTCTCCATTGAAGAGTTGTGACTGATAATTCCGAATGGGCATGACTCGTTTGAAGAGATACATCAGTCTCTATGGTTTCCTGCATATTTGGATTTAACCAAAAAAGTCATATTTCTCCCTTCGAATTCACAAGTCTCCATTTTCCACTCTAGAATCCACCAAACTCCACCAACTCCTAAATCCCAACAAATTCATTGAATTTTGGATACAACTAGATTTTGAAACATTTTTAAAAACTCGAGATTGAATACCGCAAGATTTTGACAAACTCTTTGAAAATCAAGATTGAATACTACTAGAATTTGGCAGATTCATTTAAAATTTTAATTAAATACACTGATTTTTGAATTTTTTAAAATCTATCATAATCTCAATTGGATACACATCTTAAGTGTCATTCTCATCCTTTTCGAAAACTTATAGATGCTACTGTTTTCCTTTTCCATGCACTTTCTATTACTATAGTACGAAATCTAGAAGAGAAGGAGAATGTGTTTAAAAGAAAGAAAGATAATAATAATTTGAAGAATAAAGAAGCCGAACATTTTTAGTTTCTTGATACAATGATATAGGAGGATTGGAATGTGGGATAAGTCATAAATGACACAACAATAAAGTATTAAATTTGTTATTTATGAGATTCAAACCTGACTTGCAAGTTGAAATGAATATTATAAGACAATGATGTTATTAATTAGTCTCTTTCTCCAATGAGAAGTTCTATTACAGTTTCTCTAATGTCAGCATTTCACCACGTGACAATCTCCCATTGAACGGTGATGTCATTGAAACTAAAATTTGGTTACTTAAGAAAATCTCTCCTATCTCACAGACCCAAAACGGGCCTATTTTTTCATATTGGAAATTGAATGCTTATGGGTCTAACAATCACCACCATCAAATCAAGCAACTTCACCCTTCTAATAAATATCTGAAAGAGATACAACACACCAGACGAAAACTAATATGAAAGAACTCCTAGTTAGTTTCTGAAAATGATTAAACGTAATCAAATTAAAGGAACAGAACAATGTCACTGCTTCCATGCCTTGCAGCTCCAAAACCTTATGTTGGCTATGTGCGTGGACCAAAAGACGGATATCCTGGGGACTACAACATTTCACAACGACAATTCTACACCAAACCCTCTTGATCACAGTAATTCCCCTTCTACAAAAGTATAGAAACTCTCAACCCTTCCCTTGCTCTACCTCACCTTCGGCCTACTCTTGACCGGCGACAACATGATGTATTCATACGGTCGTACCACCCTATCTCTATTTACTCTTTATTATGTGCAACCCAATTGACTTTTAATGCATTTTTCTCTTTCTTGATTCTCAAAAGTTCACTCCTTTTGTACTTTACTCTCTTGTTCTTCCAACCATGTCTGCCTCCCTTCTTGAATTAATGCAGATTCCAAAATACTACCACTAATATCTCGAAGAAAAAGTATGTTGTTGATTTCGTATGCACACTTGGTGCATCTGCGACGTACACATTTTACCTTTCCCAAGTACAATTTTCATTCGAGAAGGTTATAAACACAGAGACATTTTCTACTGATTAAACATGCAAACATGCTTGTAATGTCACTACAAGAAAAATGAGCTTTGGGTACAAAACAAAGGGCATAATTGAGAATTAATTTTGTGTCAGTTTGACCACCAATTCAAAAGCTTAAACAGTTCCCATTCCATAGAGGGCACCATCTATTGTGCCCAATGTTAAAAAAAGCAGACACAAAACAGTAATGGGCACGGAAACTGTGCCGAATGAAGTCATTCCATAGAGGGCACCATCTATTGTGCCCAATGTTAAAAAAAGCAGACACAAAACAGTAATGGGCACGGAAACCGTGCCGAATGAAGTCAGATGACAACTTTTTTTACTGAAAATGGGTACAAAAAACATTTTGTGTCTATAAAAATTATTTGTCAGAGGCGCTATATGTTCTCTCTTGTTTGTCTTTACCTCCTCTAGCACACCAATAATTAAAATTTATAAAATTGTGGTAAATAATGGTATGGAGCTATTTATTACTGTGCAATATTTTAGCCTCAAAATAAGTTAGTAATAATGTTGTTCAAATTCGTTTTTCGCGAGAGCCGAACCTCAGATCTCTCACTTACAAGTAAAGAAGAATACTACTACAATGTAGTACTAAGTGCGCGTGTTTTAGATTTACAAAGGATCATTTCCAGGTGCAATGAATGTTTGTTAGATTCGTATCTTTTTTAACTGCTTTTTAGATTGTTATCTTCCTACAAGTTTGTTTTTTTATACTTGGTGATATGGTTTTTGGTTTTATAGTAAGTGTTTAATTTTTTTACTGTATTAAAAGTCCTACCTGCAGTGACACATAACCAACAATTGTGCCCTTAGGGTGAGTCTCTATGCAAAAGTTAGTTGGTCTTCAGATAGACAAATGAGTTAATAATTGTAGATTCCTTTTTATAACACTAATGATAGAAATTGTGTCCACTAAATATTAATAAATAATAAATCACTCTACTTCTCATTGGGTCTTCAAATGGAGAATATATCTTAATAATTATAAATTCCCTTTTCTGACACAAATGTTAGAAATTGTGTCCAGTATATATTAATAAATAATAAATCACTCTATAGCAAAATAATATGTTGGCACAATTGTGGATTTGTGCCCTTATTCTAATATAAAATGTCCACACTCCTTTACTAATTTGTATATGGAAATTTAGAAGGTTGCTTCATACACTTGTGTTTCTTTTGAATTTGATCAAGTTCTACATCATTGAGAACGGCAGACAGGCGACGTCGTGGAGTTAGAATTGGAACCGAATCTCCAACATCAAATTCGTCTATTGCTTCCAACATTAAAACAACAAATTCCACAACGAATCCTCCAACTCAACGTCCACGACAACCTGTTAATGCCGGGCGCATACCTCGTTATATTGTTAATCAGTACATTCTTACTACTGTTGCTGATGGTCGCCTTGGCTACGCATTACTCTCTAATAACGGATTTGTACGCACACCTCAAGGACGTGTATTGCCAGCATGGGCAAACCCAGGTAAGACAAAACAATACCCTGTCAATTTGGTTTTTACTGAAACAACAACTGAAGAGTCTACCAGTTCTGTCGTTCTCATTGAAGAACCATGCACTTGTCAAGCACAAATTCGTCTAGAGGCCTGTCTCTCCCATAGATGAGCTCACAAAATATGCAGAATGTTACCATTGAGATTTGAAGTAGTGATGACGAGGACAATTAATATATTTTGTATTATGTTATATTTCACTGGTATGTGAAAATATAATTATCTTATGCTATGCAGGACTCCTCTTAGGTCCTTTTATCAACTTATGTAGTATTACAATATAGTAATGTTTTCTTTCTAATTGGCCTATGATATAGATACTTCCAGCATTGTATATTTTTTGGTTTATAATTATGTTTTCCGTTTGGTTCATATAGAAAAGAAAAACAAAAAGAAAAAAGAAAAGAAAAAATTAAAAGAAAAAAATAAAAGAACAACGCAAGCCTTTTATCATGCTAAACACAATTAACCTTCGATAGAACTTCAAAATTAAAACAAAATTGGACTATAACTAATAATGACTTTGTGAAATCATGTCCCCAAAATTTCACTATTAATTACATATCTTGTTATTTAAATTCGTATTTCACGTTTACGTTATTTTCATTAGTTAATTTTAATTCCGTTGATTTTTGGAATTAAATCGAATAACTATCAAGTTTGAATTTTCGTAATCAATCTTTAAAATTTGTTGACATTTCGAGTTCACAATTGATGTTTTCAAATAGATCTCGAGACCATGAACGCATAGACGAAAACCGTTTGCGAGTCCAGATTATACGATATAGTTACGGACATTTGAAGTCGTTTTACTAAACTATAGATTTAAAGGAATATAAACTCCCACCTTGTGGGAAAGAGGCTATTCAGGCCAAAGGGAAGGAACCAATTAGTTAAATGGTGGAGGACCAATCAGAATTTAAGGGGGTTGAGCAATCAATCAGAAATTAGGAAGAAAAAAATATTACTATGCGAATCGATGCTCGAGTTGTGCTTTTGCCATATCCCGAAGGCAGAGTATGGTAGATGTACGGATACTTGATAACGTCACGTGTCGATCCAAGACGTATGTCGGGATCGGAAAGTGACAAGCTTATAAAATTGGATTTATATTAAGTTTCCCCTTCTCCAAATTGTACTTCTCCCTCTATTTTATGGTGCAAGTTTGGGTTTCCCACCACCAAATTCAAAAACTTAGGTTTCCACCACCGCATTACACAATTGTGCCCACTAACTCTTATAATAATAATTAAAAAATATTTGTTCTAATAATAATTGTGCCCACTAACTCTTATAATAATAATTATAATAATTAAAATTCTACCCTAATTCTATCTCGGGTCCCTTCCATCTCTTTCCCTTTACTTTCCTCTTTCGCTCTGTCCCCCTCAGATTTTTTCTCTCACCTTTGTCTCTCTCTCCAACCCCTCTTTCTCTCTCTACCTTCTCCATACAAATCACGGAGGCTTTTAAGCTCCATCATCGCCAAAGTCCCCTAGCAGAAACCCCCTACACGCGATGGAGGAAGGTTTGGGAAGATCGGGGTCTGGTAGGGAGGGATCAAGGGAGGGGGTGGGTCGGGTTTGGGAAGATCAGTGGATGTAGAGCCTGAATCGGAAATCGCGTTGGGATCCGAGTTCGATAGGAGGGATCATGGGAGGGAGGTGCGTCGGGTTATGAGGTGTTGGTGAGGGAAGGGCAGGTGCGAGTCGGAGAGGGAGTGAGGAGTCGTGGTCCTCATCAATATTTCGTCGCCGTCGTGGAAGCCTTCGAATTCGGAGTCAGCCGCACCTCCATTGCCACCTCAACAAGCTTCCGTTTTTGGGTTAGACCTCGATCTGCACCAAGCTCGCAAAATTTCGGTTCTGTCAACCCAATATCGCTCTAAAGCACGCAACAAATGCGTCCATTGTTACGTTCGTACGAGCGCAGAGTTCTTCTAGTTCGTCTTCTTCCCATTTTCTGGAAAAATGGTTCATGGGTTTTCAATGCTATTGCATATACCAAATTATGATTTGGGTTTCTCGGATTTTAAATTTTAAATTTTGGCATGGCTTCTAACACCATATTGTTGGTTGCTAGTAGGTTATGTCCCAAGACTCCAAATTTTACAAAGTCGAAGTGATTCTGAGGTGCAGAAACAATTCACTCATCTGTTTGGTTCTTAATTTTGTTTAGGTTGATTGTTTATAGCTCTACATGTCTGCTATGCTTTTTTCTTCTATTACTTTTGTGTGTGGAATATATGAGGTTATGGGTTTTAATTTCATCTAATTATTTCTTAATCTTTGCTATGATTATGGGACGAGCTAGGCCTTGGCGAGTTTCGCATGTTTCTTCGGTAAGAATTGTTGAACCTTAAACACAGCTTACTGCATATTAATTGGCATTGCATTTTGCATTGGCATAATAAAATTAGGAAAGCAACAAATTGATGTTTCAAATTTTGTTGATTGGATAGTAGGAAGAATAACTCTCTATTTCTAAGCCTGTGTAGTTATCTAAGCACCATCCCATCTTCTTCTGCGGTTGCCTTTAATCCTTTTTACACACTTAAATCCATTTGCATATATCGAACACATAGTCACGACTGATTTGGATTGGAGTTCAAACACGATTAACATTGAAGGTTAATGAAATTCCAATCTAGAGTGCCCTTGATGTCACTGGACCTAAATTTTGATTGCGGTGTGGCCTGTTGTGACATGTCAAAAGATCAATTAGTAGTTGTTAGTTGTACCACTATACAATTCATTTTTGGAATTTAATGAAAATTATTTGTGATTATTGCTTGGAATTATAGATAGGATTTCGAAAAGTTAATTCTTTTTATTGCTTCTTCTTGTTCGTCATTGCAGATGCTCATAAAGGATATAAGATGATGGGTATAATGTTAGTAATAAAAGGTTAGTTTGTTGACAGACTGCTTAAACTATTGAATAATGTTGCAACTCTCTCCCATATTCTTGATGTTCATCTGTAATAAAAGGTTGTTTTTTTGTCATGCCATACTTCGTTTTTGGGTTCATCTGTAAGTTTCTGCTGAATCTTTGAACCAGTTTTGGCAGTTGGTTGTTGATCCTGCCACCAAAGAACTATTGCATTATACTGAGAAGCCAGTGACTTTTGTATGTACACGATGCAATTACTGCTAATCCAATACAAACACACACTAATCCTTTAACAAGAGGGATCCCATTTTTTTATTTTGTAAGTCTCTATTCATAGATCATCTTTGCAAAAATTCAATTCAATTCAATTCGAAATCATTTGCCTATTTAATTATCAAAATAAAATTTCATTGTTTCTTATATAACAAAGTATTCGTTAATTTTTTTGTCTTAAAACATTTTCGGTTTAGCTAATATTTTGCAAGAATGATCTATGAGGTGCAACTTGAAAAATAGACGATTCGGATCATTAAAGTTCGATGTGGTGTGGACCCCACAACTAATCCTCAATTTTTGGAAAAAAAATGGGGATCTGTCTTGTTAAAAGATCTGTATATATATATATATATATATATATATATATATATATATATATATATATATATTGGACATGGACTTGACAAGATTTACACATAATACAAACACGATTTTACCAAATCACCATGTAACAAGTTTTTACTAGACGAGTGATTCACTTGTTCACCACACAGAAACATTTATTAGACGAGTGACTCAAATGTGATTGTATCTTGATTGCAAAAGAATTTCTCCAAAATAAGTCTCATTCAACTGACCCTATATAATTCTAGTGTTGGAGAAATTTTTCATGGTGATGAGAAAATGTGTTGTACACCATTTTTTAAGTGGTGGGAAATTTATTTTTTAAGTTATTAATTTTTTAACACAAATATTCCATCATTTATATAGTAATACGTGGTGCACCACTCTATGTGCCGATCAAACTGAAAAATCTCTTCTATTGTTGCATTGCCTACATTTGCAATTGGTATTACCGCAGTGGTAGAAAACAATAATATTTATCCATAGACACTGGATTCAGCAACCTCTAACTTTAACTAGACTTGACATTCGTATCGTGTTTCTCTTGTTTGTGTTGTTTTTATGAGATACCCAATACCTTAACGCATCGTATCATGTAACACCAATTAAAATGAACGAGTAATACGACCCGACTCGAACACGACCCTTTAAAATGAACGGGTAATATAACCCGATTCTTTACTCATTAAAGAAAATATATTTTAAACTAATAAATAAGCAAATGAAAAATGTAATACTACAAACATAAATAAGATCAAAGAATCCAACGGTAAGGATTTAATCTCACAAGTGAGATTAAATCATACGGCTATTATTGTAGTAAGATTTTTTAATTAACGAAGAAGTATGAAAAATATAAAATACAAATACAAATGCCCGTAATGACAAACTCTCCAACTTTGGGGAAGAGGTCAACTCTTAACTTTGCAACCACAATCCCATAACCACATATTTACATTTAACCGTAGATTGTCGTTTACATTTACGCTCTATTCTTCTCATTAAATTTCGTTTTTTCATATTTGGTTTTTTGAAAACATTATCTTTTATGGTTAATTGAAATATGAGACGATGATATATAATTTTTAGAGACTTTATAGACTCTGAGCAATATTTTCATTAACTGTAAAAATATGAACGTGATATCAACGTTCGTTTTTCTACATCCACTAAAAGATAATGTTTTCAAAAAACAAAATATAAAAGACGAAATTCAAAGAGAAGAATGTGTTAATGACAATCGACGGTTAAATATCAAGATAGTGTTTATGGACTATGTTGTCAAATTTCAAAGTTGACCTCCTTCATCAAAGTTGGTAAGTTTATCATTACTAGTGGTTGTATTTTTATTTTATTTTTATATTTTTCATACTTCTATATTAATTTTTATTAATTTTTATTAATTTACACTCAAACAATAACACTATTCATTAGAGTTTAGAGGGTTTTAAAAATCTAAACGACAATGTAACCATCGTCTAAATGTAGATGATGCAATAACAAGCGTTTTCTTTTCACATTTTTACTTTTATAATAATTATTATGAATTTTATTTATTTTAAACTTCCCTGTTCACAGGGGTTTGTAGGATTTTAAAAATCCAAATGATGATATACCCATCATCAAAGCGAAAAGGATGCAGCCATGAGCATTTCTATATATTTTTTTTTTTTTACATTTTTCACACTTGTATATTAATCATTACAAATTTTTTAATTTGCTTGGTATTTTTAATGTGCTTTGATATTATTTTAATCTCAGTTATGTGAGATTAAATACTCTGACCATTGTAGTAAGTTTTTTTTAGTAGCTTACAATTATCAAACTAGCTTTTTCTTATAGAGTTGAAATAGGTTACTCGCTAATAAATCCTTAATGTGTGATCCAATAACGACTTAATTAGTTAACATGTAAACCTAAAATTTGTTATTTCGTATCGTTTCAAATCTGGCTAATAGAAAATGTAAAAAATTGTCTAAGTTTACATTCAACAATGCTTTTTTCCCTTGGCGGGCCCCACCAATCCTCCTAATATTTAACAATTCTATCTTTTGTAAAATAAAATTAAAAAAGAAAAAAGAAAACGAATTCAAAAATGCATTGACTAAATTCAAAATGAGTCAAGGGGGTGAGAGCCGAGTCTCTCTCTCTCTCTCTCTATCTCTCTCTGTCAGCACCACTCAGGCACTCACCACCAACTCATTTCTCTTCAGAAACGGAAATTCATCAAATTCTTTTCCCAATTAATAAAAAATTAAATTTTTAGAAAAAATTAGCGAAAATAGCTTTCTTGCTCCTCACCACCCTCTATTACCTCTTCCTCGCTCTCACCCTCGGTGCGTGCTTTGTCATCGTCTCAACCGCCTCTACTGCTTCTTCTTCACTTCCCCCAATGGCCACCATGGAGGGCTTGATAGGCCTCGTCAATCGGATTCAGAGGGCCTGTACGGTCCTCGGCGACCACGGTGGCGCCGACTCTGCATTGCCTACTCTCTGGGAGTCTCTTCCTCTTGTCGTCGTCGTCGGCGGCCAGGTCCCTCTCTCTCTCTCTCTCTCACCGCGCTCTCATTGTTGTTTTCCTCTGGTTTCTTTTTTGTTTGGCTTATCGAGTTTTTGCGGTGTGTTTGGATGATGTAATTGCAGAGTTCTGGAAAGTCGTCCGTGTTAGAGAGCATCGTGGGGCGTGATTTTCTTCCGAGAGGATCTGGTTAGGGTTTATGCTTACTGATTACGAATTTTCATATTTTATGCTGTTTGGCTCCTGAGAAAACAGAGGAAAGAAATGTAATAAAAACAGAATAATAGCAATAATAATATTATTATCATTAAAAATAAGTCAACTATTTTTCAACATATAAAGGTAATCGTCAACTCGGTCAAACTAAACAATTTTAAATTGATTTGTTACTTTTTTATTAGAATATACTCAAAAGGCCAAACTAATAAAGGTTTTCTTTACAGATTATGATTGTTATCTTTCAATCTTATGCGCTGTTTGGCTGCTGAGAAAGCAGAGGAAAGAAAATGAAACAAAAAGCAAATTTTAAAAGAAAAGTAAACTATTGTTCAGCATAAGAAAAAATAGTCAACTAAACTAAGCAATATAAAGTTTCTTGTTTGATGATTACATTATTTGTATTAGAACCATACACATTAAAGCTTCAAAAGTAATTTTAGTTTGCTTGGGTTGCAGGAATTGTGACCAGAAGGCCATTGGTCTTGCAGCTGCACAAGACAGAACAGGGAATGCAGGAGTACGCCGAGTTCCTCCACTTGGAAAAGAAAAGATTCACTGATTTTTGTATGTTATTTATTGTACAGATGTGCTATGGATCGAGCACCTGATTAATGTTTTTCTAGTGATTATTCTGGTTTTGACGAGATGATAACGTTAATGTTATTACATTATGGATCCTAGTTTGAGTAGTGTTTTGTGACTTTTTCTTACATATAGTGTAAAATGGTAGATTTTGATGGAAAACTTGGGTGATTGGTAATGTAGTATGAGTGATGAAACAAAAACTCGATGGTTTGCAGGAAAATACTAACAACATGCACCTATTATGTTGTTATTTTGCTCGTATTTTTCAATAGCCTTATTTTCAGGTTGTCTCTTTTGCTTGTTTAATTATGAATCAAAATCACTTCAAGCATGAAATGTATTCTTAGAACTATAGCAATGAAATTTTAGCAAAAGTGTCTAATGTTTCCCCTTATCTTTTATTTTGAAGTGGAATTTCATATTGGATTTTCTTGTTTGTGTCTTAATTTCTTAAACAGCTGCTGTTCGAAGAGAAATTCAGGATGAAACTGACAGAATTACTGGGAGATCAAAACAGATATCTAATGTTCCTATTCATCTCAGTATCTACTCCCCAAATGGTAACAATGTTCTTTACATTGGTTTTGGTGTGATTGTTAATTGTTATTATGATCCTTGTTCTTTTTGTGCACGTATGTATTGGTAGCATTGCTTTACATTACAGATTTACAGTTTATTTTGTTAATATTAACAGAAATTTCATTCCACGTGATGATTATGACCTGTATAACGTCAAAAGAGTGACCTTGATTTCATGAAGTGCACACAATGCAACGAAGCATTTTGTGTTTCAGTTAGAGGAATTTGATTCCATGACCATGTAGTTACATTCTAAATATTTATTTTCATGCTGTTTAACCATGAGAGCGTCAACAAATGGCTTCCTGCGTAAAACTACTCTTGTTGTGATGAATGAAAATTCTTAGCTTAACTGTTCATCAATAATTTTATTATTTTCCTTCTTCTGAAATCTTGGGTTAAAACAAGTTTCTACAATGGAAATTATCTGTGGTCTTTTGGTGGAATGAATTATCTGTGATTCATGTTTTTTCTGTCGCGTAAGGTTGAACCCTTATCTTTTATTCAATGAAGTATTCAATAATGATCTGTTGTCCATTTTGCTCTCTGACAAACATATGATTTATCTTCTTGGCAGTTGTCAATCTAACATTGATAGATTTGCCTGGTTTAACCAAGGTTGCTGTAGGTATAATTGTTAAACTGTTTCCCCTTGGTTCCAAGTTCAAACGAAAATTTTAATGTTTTATTTATTGAATATCTACTCATAGATGTTTCTTGCTGACAGAGGGACAGCCAGAGAGTATTGTTCAAGACATTGAAAACATGGTTCATTCTTATGTTGAGAAGGTAATACGGAGTTCCTTTCCCCCCTCAATTTATAGATAAATAGCTTAGAACAATGGAGAATTCAGTCAGAAACCAAGTTTGCAGTTGCAATGGACATTCTGTCAAGCAATTTATTCTGTCAAGCAATTTACTCTTTAAATTGGTATCCTCTATTCAAAGGGGCAGAATGAGTCTGGATATTCTGACGATTCAGTTTTCATTCGGAATAGCAATTCATTCTTATCACAGCTTGCATGTAAATAACATTTTTTTATCTATTTAAGTCAATTTAAGGGCTGAAGAGTTATACTTAAACCGATTCCCCATTTTCGAGCTTTGATTGATAAATGTTTTTATCCTTAAGTCTTAGCTTTATTAACCGTTATAATATTTATCCTGCATGTTTGTGTTGTGACCATTACCAGGATATGTATTACCGTTTACTAAATTTCTGGATAGATTGTTTGCCTTGAAGTTATTCACAAGCTAAGTTTGGTTTTATTCTTCATTCTTAATGAAAACGCTTCTTAGTACAGCCTAATTGCATCATTCTGGCAATAACTCCAGCCAATCAGGACATAGCAACATCTGATGCTATCAGGATTGCTAGACTAGTTGATCCTACAGGTATCGTCCCTGAACAATTTTCCGACTTTATCATTCAACTGTATGATCTCGCATGGTCCATGCGTCACAAATCTTCCTTTGCGCTTTCGTTTTATGTATTGATCTTCTGTGTTTCTTTTCTTAGGTGAAAGGACATTTGGTGTGTTGACAAAGCTTGATTTAATGGACAAGGGAACAAATGCTTTGGATGTAAGACTTCTTGCTTGTATTATGCTGTTCCACTTGAATTGCTATTTCATGTACTAAATATTTCCATCTTTATTCTAGTCCAATTAATCTATTATTAAAAAGATCCATCAGACTGCGGTGGATTGAATGATTTGATCAATGAATATTCAATTCTTTTTTCAAATTTTAATTGATTCACAACAAGTCTTCCAAGTTTCATATAAATATAAAAAAATACAGATTGGGGTTGTCATTAATTATTTGAGATAGTATTTCAGTACTATACGTAAGTATATAGGTTTATCCTTCATCCTTTCTGAAGTTTCAACTTAAGAAAGGTGTTTCGCTAGAACATCTATGGTGGTGGTTAATTTTGTTGGGAGTTGCATTTTATATTAGAACATATTTTGCTCATGGAGGTTCGAGTTTGTTTTTTACTGGAGGTCATCAATCCACTCTGTTGATGATAGGTCATAATGTTTTATTTGCATTGAGTTAGGTTCTCGAAGGAAGGTCTTATCGGCTTCAACACCCTTGGGTCGGAATTGTGAACCGTTCACAAGTTGATATTAACAAAAATGTGGATATGATTGCTGCCAGGCGGAGGGAGCGCGAATTTTTTAATTCCAGTCCAGATTACGCACATTTGGCAAGCAAAATGGGTTCAGAATATCTTGCAAAACTTCTCTCAAAGGTTTTCCCAGCCCCCTACATCTATGATTTGATAGCTCAATGTCTACATATAATGTAGAACTTGGGAGTTAACGTTTAGTTTTCATATGATTTCAGCATTTGGAGTCTGTAATTAAAGCTCGCATTCCAGGAATAGCATCTTTGATCAATAAAAGCATCGGAGAACTTGAAGTGGAGTTGGATTATCTTGGTAGACCTGTTGCTATTGATGCAGGGGTGAGAAATCTATATATGTCATCCATTCATTCAATTGTGATGCTATTTGGTTTTAGATTATCATATGAAGTTATTTTGTTTGTATGTATCAGGCACAGTTATATACTATCCTAGAGTTATGCCGGGCATTTGACCGGATATTCAAGGAGCATTTGGATGGAGGGTAATACATCCCTTTTAACATGCCATATACATATATTATTTTTGTAGAATACATATGGATGATAATGCCTCCTTTCATGTAACTTTACATTTTCTGATCGAGAATCTGATGTCCAGCGATATGTTTACATTGGGAAAAAAAAATCAGATGCATTTAATGCTTCATTTTGTGACCAACACATGATCTTATTCTTCACAGTTCATGTGCGATTGAGCATATGTGAGCCTGATCAAAGAATTTCTCCTTGATTCCTCTGCTCTTTCATATGAATTCACCAGTTCTGTATGGCTGGCTTTGAGAAAGCCTGTCAGCTCTGAAGGTTCAAAAGTAGTTAACTTGCAAAACGTTAGCCAGTGATTATATATAACTGCTATTTTTTCAATTCACTCAATTTGTATCCAGTAACGCTGCCCACAAGTATGGGCAAAAAAGATAATAGCATTTCACTGATTTTTATACTACAGACGACCTGGTGGAGATCGGATATATGCTGTATTTAATCACCAGCTCCCTGTTGCTTTGAGGAAGCTCCCTTTTGACCGTCATCTTTCAGTTGAAAATGTAAGGAAAGTCGTTTCAGAGGCAGATGGGTACCAACCTCATCTAATTGCACCTGAGCAAGGTTATCGGCGCCTCATTGACAGTGCACTTAACTATTTCAGGGGTCCATCTGAAGCATCAGTAGATGCGGTAAGTGTCTACCATTCCATCTTCTTGTCCTCATGGTAGTTTGGGGTTCATTAACGCCGAACAAGCTATAGCATAGCAATTTTGTTTCCATGGCCACTGGAAGCAGAATTGTTTTCAATTTTGTTCACTTGACAATAAAGTAGTTATTCAAGCAGCATTCTTATTCAGTAATCGAATACTGCAGGTTCACTTTATTTTGAAGGAAATTGTGAGAAGGTCAATTGGAGAAACTCAGGTTCAAATCTTTATAACTAATACACTCCATCTAACACTTGAATGGTTTATTAGTGGGGAAAGTTATAGATTGTGTTTTGGGAATGAAACAGGAGCTGAAGCGCTTTCCAACTCTTCAAGCCGAATTGGCAGCAGCTGCTAATGAAGCATTGGAGAGGTTTCGTGAAGACAGCAAGAAGACAACTTTGCGATTGGTGGACATGGAATCCTCGTATCTGACAGTGGATTTCTTCCGGAATCTCCCTCAAGAAGTGGATAATGGAAATCCGTATGCCGCTCCTGAAGTTCGATATGCTGAGGGGCACTTCAACAGGATAGGATCCAATGTTTCCTTGTATGTTAAGATGGTCTCGGAGACACTGAGAAATACTATCCCGAAGGCTGTCGTTCATTGTCAAGTGAGGGAGGCTAAGAGGTCTTTACTTGATCACTTCTATATCCGATTGGGCAAAATGGAGGTTCTCTCTCTCTCTCTCTCTCTCTCTCACATAGGGTCGATGCTGTTTGGCTGATTCGAGTACTGTTATTTCGTGCAGGGAAGGCAACTTGCACAATTGCTGGGTGAAAATCCTGAAGTGATGGAAAGGAGGCAACAATGTGGCAAGAGGCTTGAATTGTACAAGTCTGCAAGGGATGAGATCGACTCGGTCTCATGGTCCAGATGAATCATGAAACTGACCCTCAATGCATCTTTTTTGTGTGTATTTTAGGATAAATAACCGTGAATGCATATCAAGTATAGTCGTTTCGGGTGGAGTTTAAATCATTTCAGTTAAAAGACATTTCCTTAGAATCATTATCATGGTCCTTGCCATCTTGTGATATCATGCCCGCAGAAGCCTATTTGAGATGTTCATGTCTTTTATTTTATTTTTAATTTTACATACGTTAAATAAACGGTTAAATGGGTATCCATCCATAATCATCCATTTAAATTTCACGGGTAAACGGTTGTGCCTATAATCGTTTATTTGTTTAAATGGTTACCCATAACCGTATTCGTAAGCTTTAAATGGACGGATAACTGCGGTTATCCATATCTATGCGTATTTTGCCCATCCCTATGTACCGACCTTCTTTGTTTAAATTGCTTAATTAAAAAAAAAAATTAAAAGGAAACAAGCAACAGACACAGGTCCCCAAGAGAGGATCTTTGCCGGATCCTCCAATCACATCCGTTCATCGTACATCGTGCGGTTAGTTTTTATCAGGTACTGTTTATATTCAATTTTAAATAAAAAAAATCAACAGACACAGGTCCCCAAGAGAGGATCTTTGCCGAATCCTCCAATCACATCCGTTCATCGTACATCGTGCGGTTAATTTTTATCAGGTACTGTTTATATTCAATTTTAAATAAAAAAAAATTACAATAATTTCTGATTGCACGATATGCGATGAACGAATATGATTTAAAGATCTTTGAAATCATCACGAAGAGAATCCGACGACAATCCTCACTTCAGACCCCCCCCCCCACTTAGAGGCTGACCAGGGGGGTCCCATTTAGTCTTGGGGACCCTACGGAAGTGGAGAAATATGAGAGGAAGGTCGCCAAATAAGCCTATAGTCATCTAGTATGTGACCTAAGAATGCCCACAAACAGTTTGATGAAATGCCCATTCCACAAAATTTGGCAAGTGAGGCCTGACTCCCTGGTCCCATTTAGTCTTGGGGACCCTAAGGAAGTGGAGAAATATGAGAGGAAGGTCGCCAAATAAGCCTATAGTCATCTAGTATGTGACCTAAGAATGCCCACAAACAGTTTGATGAAATGCCCATTCCACAAAATTTGGCAAGTGAGGCCTGACATGTTTTCGGGCTTTGAAAGCTGCTGACAAATTTGGTAGCAAGTCTTAAAAGTTGTTGACATATTTAGGCAGATAACGACATGCCCACCAAGTGTTTTGACTAAATGTCACATTGAAAAATTAAATATGTTTGCATGCTCTTGGATATTTATATTAGGGCTACATGAAGTTAGAATTATGAATTCGTAACTGTCCTCGCGCACCCAATTCAACGACCACAACTATGGCCCACCCATGCACCACGTCAAAAGCAAAACTAAAGATCTTCATTTGGTGGATCTCGGTTGTTTTAGCTATTAGATTTGATTTCCACAACTATTATATTTTCTATTTTCAATCTTATCCATTCATTTTCGTATCACTTAGTGCTGTTGTTTGGGCCAAAAATCCTAGATTTTGGCCAAGAAGGAATTAGCCCAGAAAGAAGGCTGCGAGTCTCGGCCCAAAGGTGAAGTACTCGGCCCAATAGTAAAGTGCTAGTAGTTCAGTTGAGTCATAAGTGAATCAGGATTGCTTAAAAGGTCAGGGTTTCGATTATGGCTCGGTCGAGTCCTAAACAAAATAGGACTGTGAGGATTAGGATGGGTTTGGATAAGAATTGGATTAGATTGTTTAAGGATTAAAACTCGTGTCTAGATGAAAATGAATTGATCACATAAGGGGACTAGATTCAGAATTCTAGTTCAAGTCAAAGAGAGCTAGACTCAGTGATGATAGAGTTTCGGTGGGAGGATGATTGCAAAGGATAAATCCAAATGTATTCAAATATTGTTAAGGAATTATAGTGCTATTAGAACTCTACCACTTGAGCATCAGGGAATTTGTCTCTATAAATACAAGAGATTTGCAATATAGAGGGGATATTCAACTCAATACATAAATCAACGTCTACGCAAAACCTCTCACACCTTTTGAGAAAACTAACTTGTTTAATAACCGTTAGCACAAATTTCGACTTGATAGATGACTTTGGGTTGGCAGCTGACGGACAATGATTGACTAGATATACGGGGTTTTCCAAAAGCTACCAGCAAAGTTACCGACTGGATACACGGGGACGGAGCTGTAGAGTCATCAGTTCTAGAAATAGTGTCACAAGTTCTAGAAATAGTTTCACCGCTTCTAGAAATAGTTGCTTAGAAATAGTGTCACCGTTTCTAAAATTGTTGTCACAATTTTTAGAAATAGTGTTATCATTTATAAAGAAACTAAAAATAAAAAAAGCTAAAAAGACTAAACAAAACCGACTAATATAATAAGAAAAAGGCTTGAATTTTCATTAGTTTTTCTCGAAATTCATTATTTTTAAGATACAATATTTCTTATTGATAAAGTTTTATTAAGTGTTTTTATTAAAAATTTGTTAATAATAACAATAAATAAAAAAGAACAAGGATGGGAGAACACAGTGACATGAGAGAAAGAAGAGAAAGATGATAGTGATGGGTGAAAGATGAGAGAGAAATGATGGTAATGGGTAAAAGATGAAAAAGATAATGGTGATGAGTGAAAAATGAGAGAGAGAGATGACAATGATGGATGAAGAGAGAAATGATAATGATGATGGGTGAAATGAAAGGAGATATGGATGAGGAAGGGTGGGAGAGAGAAAGGGGGACGCGCGAGTTTTGCTAGTTATTTTTGCTTTAGTTTTTTTCTTATTATTTTAAAATTTTGTCCTTCTAATTAGAAATCAAGATTGACCCCTTGAATTCCGGTGAATCATCATAGATGACTTGGTCATGTCCCCTTGAAGGTTGGAGTTGTCTTTCAAACATTCCCTCCAACTGCTTGATAAAATGCCTCAAAGAGGAGTTGTCGTTCTTAGTATTTTTTTTCTTAAATATCAACTTAGGCATTATATTCTTCTACGCGTTCAAGTAGTGATTTTTTTCAATTGAAAGGAATTAGTAGTCTTGCAAAAAAAATTGGGGGAGACGGGGAGGAATATAGTATATAATCAAGTGTTTTTGCTAATTATATTGACTTTGATTCGACCGGTTGCTATTATTTTAGTGGAGAGAGCCTTTTCGCAATGAATATTGTGAAAAGTCCATTGCATAACCATATGGGAGATCAATGGTTAAGTGATAGCACGATGGTTTGTATTGAGAGCAAAGTTTTTTCTTCCATTGATAATGAAGCTATAATGCAGCGTTTTCAAAAAATGAAAACACATCGTGGACCATTATAACTTGTATTTGTTCTCTAAATTATGAATGATGTAACTATGGTTTAATTTTTAAGATTATTATATGTCTAAAAAATGTTGTGAACTTTTACATGTGACCCTCCAAATTATTTTTCCTGGATCCGCCTTACTAAAATTGAAGTATTTTTTTATTAAATAAAGTTATTAGGTGGGTTTTTTTTTTTTATAAATAAAGCTCCCCTTCAATATTTCCAGTACCGAAATTGAAATCTAATCTCATAATTAAACCTACCAGATTTGCATACTAATTTTGACAATTATCCTGAGGCAATAACGTGTTCTTTACAACAATAGAAAATAGGGAACTTTAATGAAAAGGACTTCTCAAAACTTTTAATTAACCAAAAATCATATACTAACTTTATTTAATAAAAAAGGCTTAAACTTTAATAAAAATAACTCAAATTTTAATGAAAATGACAAAAGTTTTACATAACAACAAAACAGAAAAAACAAAGAAAACACATATACTGACGCGCGGGACATCACACACACACACACTCTCTTCCTCACTTAACTATGCAACCTCTTTCTCTCTCTCCCTCTTTTGCATGTTCACATACATTTTTTCTCTCATTTCACCTCACCCATCCACATCAACTTTTTCTCTTTTTTTTTTCTTTTTTTTTTTCACCTCTCCCCACTCTTCTTTCTCCTTTCACCTCACTCCATAAACATTTTATTTTTATTTTATTATTTGTTTATTTGATTATTCTTTCAATTGATTTAGAACAAACTAAGTAATAATATTACAAAATCAAAAATAAAGAAAATTTTCATTATTTAGTTTTATGAACATTAATACTGTGACTATTTCTTAAACAGAACATTGACTACTTCTTAAACTGAACATTGACTACTTCTTAAACCAAACACTATTTTGTAAAGTAAACATTGACTACTTCTTAAACTGAACAGTATTTCTTAAACTAAACACTAACTATATCTTAAACGGAACACTAATACTACCATTACTTCTTAAACTAAACATTGACTATTTCGTAAAATGAATACTGACTATTTCTTAAACTGAACGCTAGTACTATTACTATTTTGTAAACTAAACACTGACTATTTCTTAAACCGAACACAATAGACTATATATATTAAACCAAGTAATAGTATTATCACTATTTCATAAACTAAGCACTGACTATTTTTCAAACCAAACACTAGTATTATCACTGTTTCAAAAACTAGTGCTGTCACTATTTCGTAAACTAAGCACTGACTATTTCTTAAACAAAAAGCTAACTATTTCATAAACTAAACACTGACTATTTCTTAAAATCGAACACTAACACTATCACTATTTTTTAAACTATTTCCTTACAAATTACTGTCACGTATTGATGTCAGCAATATATTTTTTTATCTCAAATTTCTCTCTCTTTTTAAATTTTTTTGAAGTTTGTTGATGTCAGTTTGAAAGGATTTGGTTGGCTCTACCCTCACAATCTCTCTTCCTTACACACTCTCTCCCTTCCTTCCCGATGAAATATTTAAAAAGTAATTTGGGTGCTGCTTTTGCACCGTTGATTTTCTGTTGAAAATTACTACTTTTCTTTTCTTTCTTTCTTTCTGTACGTAAACAGATTTCTCTCTCTCCCTCTCTAAAAGAAAAAAGAGTCATTGAAGCTTCACTCTCACGTTTTTCTTCCCAATGAAATGTTTTAAAAATAATTTATTTCATCCCTCCATTCCATCTCATCATTCATTGTACTACTCCCACTACTTATTTTGCACTGCATGTTAGTCTTTTTATCAGTTCTATTTGCTCACAGTTACAACAAAGGCTTGATTTGATATTTAAATTGGTTGGCGCGTGCTTATGCGCGGTTGGATTGGATTATTTTTTATTTTTTTTCTTTTTTATTTTTTGTCCTTATTATTAAATAAAATTTGTATATGGTTTTTGGTTAAAATTCAAAATTTTGAAGCCCTTTTAATTAATTTTCTTTAGAAAATAATCCATCTCCGTGAGAATAAATAAGGACCTCATTGCTTCGCTTTGAAATATATCAGTATCGCAAGTTTATCACAGAAAATTTCAATAGACATATAGCAAATGCCAAGCGCCCCTTAACCTATCGACTCCTCGATGGTGATTGGTGATGTTGGAAAAATTGTAGTACGAGTATCGGTACCTTTTCAGCTTTCTGTTAGCGATTGAACATGCGAGAGTTAAAAGGTTAGTTGTTTGACCCTCCCTTGCATCAAGTTAATTAGATTAGAATTTCGCTTGAATAGAACAACAATCCTTATTTTCTCATCCATGGATTTTCAACGTTTTTTTATTTTTTTTATTAAAACTTAATAAAATACTTTCAGTTACATATCTGGGAATTCATATCACTAGATCGAGGTTGATACGGGAAAATTTTATATGATGGTAATCCATATTTATAGATAAGCCACAAAATCCTTGTCAATATTAAAATTTAATTTCATATATATGTTGGGAGAGGGTAATTGAGTACAGATTGAGAAAATAGGCACATATCTAAGAGAATTAATTCGGGTTCATGCCAAAGCGCTCGACAATGGAGACAATCTATCTCTTACGAATATCGATGGAACGATATAGAAATATGGAAAAGGATTTGCACATGGTTTTTATAGATTTGGAAAAAGCGTATGATAGGGTCTCAATAGAAATTCTTTGGAGGATTCTAGAGAATGAAAGAGTACGAGTATCATATATTCAAACAATAGGTTTACACCAAGACTCAGCTTTAAGTCTTTACCTTTTTGCATTGGTAATGGATGAGTTAACGAGACATATCCAAGATGATATATCTCTTGGTATATGTTTTTGCTAATGGTCTAGTGTTGATAGATGAAACGTAGGATGGAGTAAATGTGAAGCTTAACTTTTGGCATGAAGTGTTGGAAGCTATATGCCTTCGCCTGAGTAGGTCAATGACAGAGTATATGGAGTGCAAGTTCAATGGAAATGGGGGCCTAAATGAGATAGGGGTGAAAATTGGAGATCAAGAAGTACCAAAGAGCTAGTGAACATTTTTGTTCTCTGGGATCTTTCTTGCAAATAAATAACAGAGAATTAGATGGAGATTTCAACCATAGAATTCAAGTTGGATGAATGAAGTGGAAGAGTGCATTGGGTGTGGTGCAATCGTCTTATGCCACCAAAACTCAAGGGAAATTTTTTATAGGACAACAATAAGGTCAACAATGTTTTATGGCACAGAATGTTGAGAGGTTAAAAAGCAACACGTGCAAAAAATGAATGTAGCGAAGATGAGAATGCTTTGTTGGATGTGTGGGCACACAAGATAAGATATGATTAAGAACGATGATATCCGAGAAAAAGTATGAGTTCCTGCAATTAAATATAAGATGGGAGAAAATCGATTAAAATGGTTTCGACACATGAGCTGACGAACTACAGATATTCTGGTTAGAAGAGGCAACTATAAGACGGAGGCCTAGAAAAAATGGGGTAGAGGAAGACATATGAAGATTTTGAAGGAGACTATAAGACAAGATATGGAGTACTTTAAGCTAACAAAAGACTTGGTGCAAAACCGTGCATAATGACGTTCTAAGATTCATACAGCCGACCCCACTTAATAGAATGAAATTTGGTTGTTATTGTTGAGACTTTTTGAAGTACATTAATTTATTCATATGGTAACTAAATATTATTTTGTTTCCCGATTGTTTGTAGTTCTGTGATTAATTTGTTTGTTCAATCTAAGGAATGCATTCTAGTAAGAATTTTTAAAGGAGTAACGCAAAATGTAAACATGCTTTGTTTAAAATTAGGTTATTTATTTCGAAACCTAGAGAAGTACATTTATTTAGTTTATTTTTTCACCCGATCCATTTCGGTGTCCTTGCAGTTCCTTATTACACTACTTGATGGGCTATTCATTTATCCTTATTTAACAGCATCAATTGAGTTGCGTCGCGAACTAGCTCTTAGTCTCGTGGCTTAAAGTTTTTAATTCATATGCTTCTTTTACTCTCGTTGTTCGAAATATGTAACATTCGGAGATTCTTACTCATATGAAACATTTTCGAAAAAACACTAGCAAAGAGAGCCTTTATTTGCTGCCGAAAGCTCTTGCTGCTTGGGTGTGGGACCTTAGGGGCTTCGTTTTGTAATTTATTTTTTTTATTAATAGAAAAAATCTTCTATTGCCAAGAAACTGTGCGTTGCTCGCTTCATTACCTCAATAATCACAAAAGTTATAAAGAAATTACTCTTCATTTTTTTACTAAAGAATTTACTCTATGCTTAAGGAATACATTTTTTTTTCAAACAAATGATATTTGATGAGTCCATATTATACCATGTATTTTACCTTAATCTTAGTATTAATTTATTAGTTATTTTGTGATATTTTGATACTTTGGATTATATTTTCAATGTAGGACATTCGACTTCCTCTAGAGAAAAAAGTGATCAAACGGATGAATTTTGGAGTGATTCCAATTGAAGGATGTTCATGAGTCTTTCAAGATGATTGTATCAAAATTTTAGATTTTTCTACCAAGCCGTTTGACCGTGGCAATGAAATAAAGTTTCGGCACGCAGCTTTCCTAAATTGACGTTTTTGGACGTTTTGGATATTTTGAAGGTCAATATGGCATTTTTTGAGAAAGATTCCTTTTGAGGATTTGTTAGAGACGTCTCAAGCTTTAAAAAGAGGCCTTTCAGGACCAAATCAGAGTTGATTTAGTTGGTCAAAAGTTTGATTTTCTGAAAAGTCCAAATTTCAGTTCAAATAGGAAATCTTTTATTTCCTAGATATCTTATTCTATTATGTTTTCTAGTTTTTAGAAGACCTTTTCTAAGTAGGATTTTATTTTGTAGTAGTATAAATAAGGCTATTTAGCCATTAGAAAAGGGAGAACATAGGCATCAATTTGGAGAACTTAGCTAGGCTTTGATGATTTGTATTTCAAGATGTTTTCTATCCATGTTCTTAATAATATTTTGTTTTATAGTTATTCATAACTAATTTCCATTTGCTAGGGCGATGCCTTGAGCCTTAGCATGAATATGTAGTTTTTATTTAATTGCTTATGATATTATACATGCATACTTTGAATTATTAATCACTGTTTTTTAAACTGTCTTTATATCTTAATGCTTAGTTACCATTATGATGTTTAGATAAGTAATTGAATGCAATTCGGTAGGAATGCCACTGGGGGATTGAGTATTGCTTCTTGTGAATGATAGTTGTAAGTTCACCTAGGATGAATGTCAGGGTTGCATGGTTTTTCAAAGGGTTTTCACAAAGCGTAATGAATTATGCATGTTTATATTTCATCTGAATACCACAGACGAATTGCATGTTTGATATACATTCACAGAATTAGATACGCACTGATACATCGACATTAGCGGCTTAAGGAATACTGTAAAATACACATTCAAACTCTTCTTTCTTCTTCTTCTTCTTCTTTTTCTGTTTATTAGCTAACGATGGTAAAGTTGTATGATTAAAGACGACCGTCTCAACTGAACAAATTCATACTATTTTATAATACAATTCATTTCTATGCTCGTGGAAATATATATTTGGTAAGAACAATAATATGAAACAAGTATTTGTATCCAATTGTTGCTTTTCGAACATTTACCGATTGTTTGTATCAAATTCATTTTTTATTTCTTTGACAAAACAAAGAAAAATAATATTCAAACATTCCCTTTTTTTTTTTTTATGTTGTCAAATAAGGTGACAGTAAAAATGGAAAGTTTATATGTAGGACTTTGACAGAAAGATTTTGATAATTAATACCCGTGGATATTTGTATCTGTATATATGCAAGAAAATTTTAAATGGTTTAAAATCATGTAGATACACTGTATTGATATCAGATTTTGAAATTATTGCTAATAACTAAAACAGATTACGATATTAGGGAATTGAAAGAAAAAAAAAAGAAAAAGATATAACACACACACACATATATGTGGGATAAATTAGTATATATACCCACTCGAATATTTCATGAGAAACATTTCTATTGTACGCGTTACGAAACTGTGAGTGAGAGCTAGCAAATTATAAAGCAGAAGAAACACAAAACCGATTTATTTTCGTCAAGACAAAGAAGGTCTGTGGTGAGTTTCTTGACAAGTATTTTTCTGATGAGAACCATATGTATTTTTACTCTTTTATACCTTTTATTAGTATATTTTATTTCCTAAATTCTAGCACTAAGCTTAGTTCAAAATGTTCTTAACCATCGGAGTTATAAGTCTTTCTGTGTACACGTGCTTCACTTGTGATTTTTTTGTTTTTTATTTTAGTTCTAAAATTTTTAAAATATAAGGTTTATGTCGATACGGCGTTTTATGATTGGTTGATGTAATAAAAAGAAAGTGTAGTGACACATTTCCCCCCACATATGATAGAAGAATGAGGGAAAATTTAATTTGGACCATGATTGATAACAAGCATCTCACAAGGTTACGATTTACAGCTTTTTCACTATAGGTTTATGAAAAGTATGGTCTCACCACATGAATCACGAAAAAAACTTGGTATATATATGTGTGTGTGTGTGTGTGTTTATCTTTCCATTTGTTATTCAATTAGTATTTGAAGATATTAACTTCCCTTGTAAAAATGGTAAATTTGATTATTGTGTATTAAATAAATGACTGTGACAGGGAGAACTATGGAACCTGTGCATGTCAATGGTTCTGTCCACACAAAGGCGAAGGTTGTTTTTATAATGGGTCCGACAGGGTGTGGAAAAACCAAACTTTCCATAGACCTAGCTACCCATTACGGGGGAGAAGTAATTAATTCAGACAAAATCCAAGCCTACAAAGGCCTGGACATTGTCACTAACAAAGCCACAGAATCTGAGCAACGAGGCATCCGTCATCACTTGCTAGGGTTCGTAGAAGACCCAGTAGCTGATTTCTCCGTTGATGAATTTTGTCGTCGTGTGCAAACTTCAATCGATGAGATCACAAGGCGCAACTGCCTCCCAATCATTGCTGGCGGATCCAACTCTTATATCGAGGCACTCATCGAAGATCCAGTGATTGAGTTTCGAAATAAATATGATTGCTGTTTTATATGGCTTGATGTGTCGTTGCCTGTGCTATATAATCGTGTGTCCAAAAGAGTTGACGAAATGGTGGCTGCAGGATTAGTGGATGAGCTTCGTGAAATGTTTGCTCCAGGGGTGAATTATGATGGTGGCATTCGCCGAGCAATCGGAGCTCCGGAGATGCATCCATACTTCATGGCTGAAATGAACAACAATATAGTAGATGATGATAAGGTTCGTAAGGAATTTCTGCTGAAAGACGGCATTTGGAAAACCAAAGAAAATACTTGTAAACTTGCTGAACGCCAAGTGCAGAAAATTCAACTTCTTAGCGACAAATGGGATATTCATCGTATTGAAGTCACTGCTGTGCATGAGAACTGTGGAAAGGAAGCTGTGGTTGCCTGGGAAACCTTGGTTTTAAAGCCAAGTTTCACCATTGTGGATGGATTTTTGCAGAAAGATGGTTGAACTCTGCTGGAAGAAAAATATGAAAGATATATTTGGAAATCACAATAAGAAGACATTAGCTCAGATACGAATTGAAGACTTGGGATTGATCTCAGAATAATTAAATGGCGTTTAGCATTGAAATATGACGTGTATTGTGAGATCATGAACAATCCTTATTTATAATTACTAAATATATGTCAATCAAGCTTATTATCAAATTTGTGATAATAATAATAATAACAATCTTATATTTTATGTCTTACCAAAATTAGTCTTACTAAATATAATAAATTTGGACAAAAACTGATTATTTATATACTCTTTTCAAAAGTTTCAGTTTTTAATTAACTTCACTTGATCATATGACAAACCTGTTTTTCTCTTACAAATGAAATAACTATCTTCATTTGTTGGGTTATCTAACTCTTAAAGTTAAGACTACAGTTTGGTGGTATTCCTCTTCACTTCTAAGTAAAAAGTCTTAGGTTCGGATTTCGTGGATAGCAAATTCGATACCAAATTAAACTATCTATTGTGGCTTTGCCGAACTCCTCATTTTATTGATGTAAAATATATCGTTATACTTAAAATAAAATTAAAATTAAAATTAAAAACTCTCAAATCCAAAAATATTAGCGAATCCCAACAACTTTTTTTTAATTACGTCACTCCAATGATATTTTGTAAGAGAAAAACATGTCTGTCATCTAACCGAGTGAAGTTAATTTTAAAAGATGATTGATGTTGTTTCCGAAAATGGATGAGATGATTGACATCATCGGAGTGGCAAAGGGTAAAGGTTAGGACGTCGCGCAAATACCTACTCTTCGAGTCGTATTAATAGGGTAAATTATATTTTACATCTTCAAATTTAAGTGTAATTATAACTTCTTACAATATCTTTAAAACATTTCAATTTTATACATTTATTATTATTCCATTTCAATTTCATACAACCGTCTTAACTTTTGTTAAATTTTCAGTTATCTACTTATATGGATCTCACGGGCCCTATATACATGTGACACATGAATTAAAAATTAATAAAATAAATTTTAATTATAGAAGGGCTTTCTCCTTCTTCTCTAACCGACCATTTCCTTTCTCTCTCTCTCTCTCTCTCTCTCTCTCTTTCTCTTCTTCTCTTGGTCTCCGCCCACCCCTCACTCTCCTCTCCTCCTCACCCAATTCTTCCTACAGAACAACACCCACTGCTACCTCTAGATTTCAGGTTTTCAGGATTTTTTGGGATGTGGCCGATTTGCTTACCCTGCTAAAGTTGCTCAGGCGACCTCGCTGCACCACCGCCCGCCGCCACTACCAGCGGCCAAATGGCCATAGACACTTAAAGAAGACCAAGGGTCCGGGAGCAAGAAATCATGAGCCAAGAAAAAAAGAAAATCAATAATTCAAAAGAAAGGCATAGTTCTTGTTTTCTGCAAAGGGTTTAGGGTTGCAATTCTGCAGAAAAAATGAAAAGGGTTACGATTCAAAATAAAGGGGTCCAATCCCAAATCGGAAACATCTTTGTTGTTGTTAATAGAGGAGTTCCAAGGGCTTGCTGTTCGCAATTCCGCCGTCAGGGGTGGGGGAGTGGGTTGTGGTTTTGGTGGTGGAAGGGATGGGGGACGGACGAAGGGGAAGCGGATGCAGATGAATGGTGGACACCTGTTGAGATAGCAGGTGGTGGTCGAGGATTTCCTTTTCTCCGACGACTTAGATCTCATCATTGCATTGAATTTAGGGTCTCTAAATCAGTTAACTTTGCGATTTCGGTTTTCGGCGAAGATAAAGTGGCTTTGGTCGAAGTGGTTAAAGAGAGAAGGTGGAGGAGGACGTTGCCGACTTTGTTGTGGGAAGTTGGGTCCAAGATGGGGCTCTTCGATTCAAGGGCTTGGGGTTTGAAAATCACCAAGCAGAGACTTGGGCTTTATTCCATGAGGAACATTGGGTCATGGTGGTGGTCTGACATCGATGGGGAACGGCGGTGGAGCTGCCATTTGAGTCATCTGGGTGCGTTGGGTCGTCGGAGAAGAAGATGAAAAATGGTTGCAACCACTGAGTTTGGGGCTGGAGATTTTTAGAGAGAGAGAGAGATAAGTGGGGTCATTTTGTTTTTTTAGAGAAGTACGATATTTATTGATATAAGATAAAAACGTACAAAGTGGAGGATAGTGTGCTTAAATGGGTCATGATAAAAACCTTGACGGGGCTTTTAACCCGGTCGAAGGGAAAAAAAGTGTCCCACATGAACAACTAACTTTACCTATCCTCACACCAAGAGAGCAAACAAGCAAAATTATAAAAAGTTGTCTTCCATAAGAGTATCCAACAATAACTCAGGAGCAGTCCCCCTCCATTGAAATTCATCAATCTTGCCAATCCCAGATCGAGCAAGTCGATGGGCGGCGGAATTGGCCTCCTTTCTAACATGATTAAGCTTAACATGGGCAAGTTCTAGAAAAAACAAGCAGATGTCATTGATAATAGGGCCCAATATTGAAGTGTCATCCCTTGTATTCCTCATAGCAGCCAACGTGATTAATGAGTCTCCTTCAAACACCACTTGAACATCGCGGGAGCAAACTTGAATTACAAAACAAATAGCCCTACGAGCTGCAATCATTTCAGCATGCAGGGGTGAAGTCACTAATTCGAAACTCCCTGAACATGGTGCAATAAAACCACCATTGCAGTTACGTAAGATTACCCCAACACCTCAAATTCGCGTTCTTTCGTTCCATGCCCCATAGAAGTTGCACTTGATCTATCCCCCCTCAGGTTTGTGCCATTGTTGTTTCTGCACAGTTTTTGAAATCTTAGGAGGTAGATGCCATTTCTAAAAAGCTTCCAGCTATTCCACAGCTCGCAAAGAGACTTCACTTGGCAACGTTTGATTTCCATTCTATAGCAAGTCATTTCTAGCATGCCAAATACAACACGCAGCATCAAAATTAACTCAAAGGTAGCTTTCGTAGCAGTATGAACTAACCCAACCAACCAATCAAGCAAACTTACATTACTGCCATTGTTGACCCTCAACCCCAGGTACGAAAACCACACTGCAGTTGTCATGGGGCAATCTCTCAAAACATGTTCAATAGTCTCTGGTCTTGAAGCACAAAATAAGCACATATCGTCTACCACTATTTTCCGTTTAGCTAACTTCGAACGAGTCGGTAGGGAATTTAAACAACCCCGCCATCCCAAAATTTTTACTTTCCCTGGGACACACGCTCCCCACAGCTTCTTCCATAGAACACGCTCACTATTCCTTGAACCCGAGCCACCTGCCCCTGAATAACTCCCTTCCACTTCCTTACAAGCCAACTGATAAGCATTCCTAACAAAGAACTGTCCATTCTTTTCATAATGCCAAATTAAGCGATGTGCTGAGGGTTGCGAGCTAAGTGGAATTCGTTGTATAAAATCCACCTCCTCCTTGTAAAATAACTGTCTAAGCAGCGATATATTCCACACACCTACACCATTCAATATCAACCTATCCATTGTCATCTCTCTGGTCCACGACAAAGAAGGAGTAATCACCTTGAAGAAAGATTCACGGGGGATCCAATCATCCTCCCAAACTCTAACAGTAGACCCTGAGCCCACCTACCACCTCAAACCTGTCGTTAATACATTCCCTGCAGCCAAATGCTTCTTCAACAATAAGAGGAATTTATGTTACACGTTGCTTTCAAAAACTCGCATTTCGGGAAATAACGAGTCTTAAGTAACTGGAAAGCCAAGGAATCTGGGTTTCTCACAACCCTCCACACCTACTTAGCTAATAAAGCTAGATTAAAAGCATAGAGTTCCCTAAAACCCATTCACCATCCCACTTTGGTTTACACAACATTCGCCAATCAATCCAATGTATCTTTTTCTTGCCAGGTTCCCCGCTCCACTAGAATTTAGCAAGCATCATATTCATTCTGGCACAAAAGTTTTGGGTAATAGGAAACGTTGTATCGAATACATCGGTAAGGATTGAGCCACGGTCTTGATTAAAAGTTCTCTCCTAGCGGTGCTTAATAAATCCCCACGCCACCCATGGAGCTTTTTCCAAATTCTCTCCTTCACATATGCAAAAGTTTGTTTATTCGATTTCCCGACGAACACTAGAAGTCCCAGGTACTTATCATGGTGAGTCGCTCCCTTTACTCCCAAAAAATCCGCCAACAACTGTTGATCGACCTCCGTAAGATTGGTGCTGAAGGCTACACAACTTTTTTCAAAGTTCACCGCTTGTCCCTAAGCCACTTTGTAGGCTCGTAGCAATTGCCTGATATGCACACACTCCTCCAAACTTCCCCGAGCAAACGAAAAACTATTGTCAGCAAACAAAAGATGATGGATACTTGGAGCCTCGTTGCAAATCTTGATCCCATGTAATTGATCCATAGCTTCACTTTTATGTAATATGCCAAACAAACCTTCAACACAAATGAACAAAAATATATGGACTTTATATTATCCACATCATCACTTAATGGTCAAATTAATGGTTTGACTAACAGATGTATGAGATTGTAATTAAATGATAAGTCAATGTATGTGATTGAAATGTTTTAAAGATATTGTATGAGGTTGCAATTGCACTCAAACATGAGGGGGTAAAATGTAATTTACCCTAAGAAATATTGTAGATTCAATTATTTCTCACATTCGAGTATAAAAATACACAACAACCCCATCCAAGACCGGAAACTCAAGATCGCAAATATGTTGTGATTGTGTGCCTGGAGAGTAAAAGGGCTTCCATGTATCGGGTATTGGAACTAATTCAAACTTTACCCTATTACTGTTTTGATATTTTTAATTGAGGAATATTTTTGCTCACCACCTTTAAGTAACGATGATTCTCACCATCCTTAAGTAATGATGATACTCTTAAACTTCAAAATATGTGTAGTGAATAAATACAAATCTCAAAACTTAAATTCATCCAATAGTAATAAGTAGGGTGGTGAGCAAAAGTTCATCCTTTTAATTGTATCAAAATGGCCTTGGACATGCTAGGCGCTTTAGAGAGCATCTTCCTCTAGATGAGGACATACTAGAGCTCCTATGAGTGGAGAAATTTTTTATTGTGACGGGAACACGGGCGATACACCATGTGTTTTTATGTAAGCGGTGAGAAGTTTTATTTTATAAGTTATTAACTTTTTAACACACATATCACACCATTTGTATAGTGGCACGTGGTGTACCATCTCATGTGCCGGTCACACTCAAAAATCCCTCCTATGAGTGGACATTTGTTTTCAAAAAAATGATTTTGATTATATATAAACACACACACTAGGTTTATTGTTGGAAACACCATTTATCTGATGAGTTTTGATTATTTTGATTAATTGAGATCATTCTTTCATTATTAGGTATGATCATGCATCTGCTAGTCCAACGTCACCGCTACTAGATCACGAAGGAGGCGCAAAACAAGAAAACGTGAGTGGACAAAAATATTCTCTTCTTGAAATAGAATTTTACGACTTAATTTTCACGTATTCTATAATTCTGAATAAAAGTACATATAATCCTTGTTACAAAAGGAAACGAAAAAAAGGACACAATATCCTTCCTAAAACATGACTCTAATAATTACAAAATATTTACATTCCTTTTCTCCTAAAATCTTGACTCACTCCAATACTCCTCCTCAAGTTGGAGCATAGATGTTACACATGCCCAACTTGATAAGTGAGTCATCGAAGCTCCTACTACACACAGCTTGTGTAAGGATATCCGCAAGTTGTTCCTCAAAGTTCACGAACGGTATTAACACAATCTTCTTCTCCAGCTTTTCTTTGACAAAATGTCGATCAACCTCAACATGCTTAGTCTTGTCATGTTGTACCAATTTCTCATCTTTTTCTTTAGCGGACTTATTATCACAATACAATTTCATTGCCTCCTTTTATTTAAAACCAAGACCCTAAAGCAATTTTCATAGCCAAAGAATCACACACACACCATGTGTCATACCCCTATACTTGGCCTCGACAGAGGATCGTGATACCACATTTTGTTTCTTGCTCCGCCACGTAACCAAATTACTTCCAACGAATGTAAAATACCCAGATGTAGATCATCTATGAATCACATTACCTGCTCAATCAGCATCAGTAAATCCCTTAATCCTCATATGTCCATGAGGAGCACGAATAGAACGATCGTGAAAGGGGTGGGCAACCTAGAGATATGGCCGTATGTCTTCATACAAAATTCCCTTTCCCGGAGCAAACTTCAAATATGCCAAAATTCTCATTACTGCCGCCATATGATCCACACTTGGTGAGTACATGAATTGACTAACCACATTTACTGCATAGGCAATATCCGGACAAGTGTGAGACAAATAAATCAGCCTCCCCACTAGCCATTGATATTTACCCTTGTCAACCGATTCCTGATCTGGATAAATCCCCAAATAATGGTTCTCTACGATGGGAGTGTCCACAGGTTTCCATCCTAGCATGCCTGTTTCCTTTAATAAATCCAAAACATATTTACGTTGAGACAAGAAAATACCTCTAGATGACCGGGCGACTTCCATTCCAAGGAAATATTTCATATCTCCCAAATTCTTCATCTCGAACTCGGCGGCAAGACTTTGTTCTAATTTCGTCATCTCCTTTGAATCATCACCCGTTATTATCATGTCATCCACATAAATAATTAGGATCATCACTTTACCACTTCTCCATTTCATAAATAACATATGATCAGAGTGACTTTGATAATACACAATCCTCCTCATAACTTGAGTAAATCTACCAAACCATGCACAAGGTGATTGCCTAAGCCTATAAAGTGACTTTCGCAACCTACATACTCCGGTTTTCCCTCCGGCATTATACGCCAGAGGAAAATCCATATATACTTCTTCTTTCAAGAGCCCATGAAGAAAAGCATTTTTTACATCAAACTGTCTCAGTGGCCAATTCAAATTTGCAGCTAAAGAAATAAGAACTAGTACTTTATTCATCTTCGTTACTGGAGAAAAGTGTCCTAATAATCAACACCATAAGTTTGAGTATAACCCTTTGCTAGTAACCTTACTTTGTACATGTCCACTGATCCGTCTGCCTTGTATTTGATTGTAAAGACCCATCTACACCTAACCGGTTTTTTTTCCTCTTGGTAGCTCCGTTACCTCCCACATGTCATTCTTATGTTGTGCCATCATTTCTTCATCCATTGCAGCAACCCATTTAGGATCCTTCAAGACCTCTTCAACACGAGTTGGTGCTTGGATTGCTTCCACATTATTTACCCAAGCTTGACGTTTTGGTGCAAGGTTCGAGCATGACACATAATTAGCTATTGGATACTTCACTTTTCCTGCAGGTGAAAACCTGTTAAGAAGAACACCACGATTTTGCCTTGGCTACAACTTATATGTACTCATAATATTATCTGGATTAGTTACGTGAGCATCAGTAACATTTACCTTAGGAATATTCAGAGAAGACATATTGGGTGGCACTATAGAGCTCGAGATAGGGGAGTGTGGGTTCGGTAGCTGCTGGTTCAGCAAACTCCTGCCGATACTCTGCATTAGACTCGACAGGCTATTACTGAGAAACTTCATTAGGTTCGATGCTCGGCAGCTGAACAGTACTCCAACATTCAGCAGGTTATTGCCGAGAGCCCTTACTGTCTTCATTCTCGGCAGTGCGTTGCCAAAAGCCTTCACAATTTTATTTTTCAACACACGATCCCGCCGAGCTACATATTACATTGTTTGGTATCTCCAACTACCCAGGATCACCACTAATATTCTCCCCCTGGTGATCAGAAAGTGATGGAATCGAAGCATAAAAATACTCAAATTCAGAGAAAGTCACATCCATGGTCACATACATATGGCGACTTTTAGGGTGGTAGCACTTATACCCTTTATGTTGGGGAAAAACTCCAAGAAAGACACACCAGAGAGCACATGGATCTAATTTACTACAATGATTCTTATGAATATGAACATAGGCTACACACCCAAACACACGAGGTGTACGAGTATTGGTGGACACTACAGGAACAAATTATGTCAATACTTGGAGAGGTGTACAAAAGTCCACAACCCGAGATAGCATACGGTTAATCACATACACGGCATAGGTAACAGCTTCAAGCCAGAACCATTTAGGTATGGACGCCCTAATCAGCAACGCACGAGTAGTTTCTAGAATATGATGATTCTTTCTCTCAGCAACTCCATTTTTTTGTGGGGTATGAGGACAAGTAGTTTCATGTAGAATCCCTTGATCCCGAAGAAGGGCAGCCAATTCAGAACCAATATATTCACCTCCATTATTAAAGCGGAGAACCTTAATAACAGAGGAATATTATGTTGCAATCATTTGAGAGAATGACCGAAACACCATACTAACATCACTTTTATTCTTCATTGCATAAATCCAAGTCATACGAGTGCAATCATCAATAAAGGTAACAAACCATTTAATACCAGAAAGAGTACTAATAGGAGATAGACCCCAAATTTCAGAGTGCACAAGATCAAATGGAAACAATCTTTTATTTATACTAGGAAGAAACGAAGCGCGATGACTCTTCTCGAGAATACATACTTCACAATGTAAGTCTGATTCTTTTATTTCATGAAATAAACTAGGCAACATACGCCTTAAATAACCAAATAAAGCATGTCCTAACCAACGATGAAATAACCACACTTCTTGTAAATTATTGGTACGGGATGCTCAAACTGTATTAGCTCTTCCAGGAACGACGTCATCCTAACCGACGATGAAATAACCAAACTTCTTGTAAATTAGTGTCATGCCCAGTTATCTCCTTGGTCTGAATATCCTGAAGTAAACAAAAAATTGGATACATAAGTATGACACAATCTAATTGCTCAATAACTTGAGGAATGGATAACAAATTATGAGATAACGATGGAACAAGTAAGCAGTGATGAAGGGGAAGAGTTGGTGTGAGGTTCACAATGCCGGCCCCCAAAATCGGTACTGTTGTTTTGTTAGTCGTTGCAATACACTTCCATGGAGTTGTCAACATAAAAGTAAATAAATTCTTATCAAAAGCCATATGACCTGTTGCACCCAAGTCTAAAATTCAACCTGTATGATGTTCCATATCAGAGGCTAAAGGAACGCGCCCTATACTACCTGGAGTGCCCGGATTTTCACTAGGAGTGGTCCTAGTCAATAAGCTTGGACTCAGATCACTAAAGGAAGGCACGGCAAGTATGGCATCCTTGGTGGCAGTGGCAACGGGTGCACAGCTTCCACTTGCTCCATTAGCGGCTCGTTCCCTGGCACGTAACTTTTTCTTCAATTCAGGGAACCATTCAGGTACTCCATGTTTCTGAAAACATGTATCTTCCATATGACAGGTTTGCCTACCAAAAGTACGCTTCAAATCATCCTTATTTTCCCAAGTAAATGGCTGAGAGTTTGTTGATGACGATGGGTTAAAGGGTCGGCCAGCCAAAGGTGGTCGTGACACCATAGCCACCGGAAGGGGCTCTTCCTTGGTTCACAACGCCATTACTTCCCATCATAATTGCATGGTGTTGTGCTTCTCGCCTAACAATAGAAAAAACTTCCTCCACGGATGGTAAGGGTTGAGTTCTCAAAATATCACTATGTACTTTATCAAATATACCATCAACTCCTGCTTGGAAGGCATACACACGATCCAGTTGGATCTTTTCTCAAAGTATCTTCAAGTCAATAGCACATTCCATCTTGATTGGTCTTCTTTGATTCAATTCTTGCCAAACAGCTTTGAGATCGGTATAATACACACCAATAAGCTGCCCCTCTTGTCAAAATAGGAATGACTTCACCTTCAACTCATAAATCTGAGAGATATCAGACCCATCATAATACATTCGAGCAACTTCTTCCCAGACTTATGTAACTGTACGAAGATGAATGAAAAATCTCATGATGGTAAGATCCATGGAATTAATCAACCACCCTTTTACAATTGCATTCCCTGTCTCCCAAGCTTCATACTTGGCACTGTCCTCCTTGGGCTCTTTGATGCTCCTTGTCATGAACCCTTTCTTACCACGTCCAGTGATATGCATCTCCAATACCTTGGACCAAAGAGGATAGTTTGATCCATTAAGTTTTACAGTACTCGGTACGGCTGAAGCATCACTCTGAATAACAACCGGATTCACGACTAAACCGTGGGTAAAGCCATGCGCCCCACCCTCTAATTTCAACCACAACTCTCCTTTGTCACTCGCCATTGATCACGGCAACAACACAATACACAGCACGCACGCAATAACAGTCAGTCTTGCTGCAAGGATGCAGCGACAAACCAGAAAAACCTTCTTTTTTTTTCTTCCTTCTTCACGGCAGCGACAGCATGGTAGGATTAGGGTTACAATTTGGCTCTGATGCTAAATAGAATTTTAGGGCATAATTTTCCTGTATTCCATAATTCTGAATAAAAGTAGATATAATCCTTGTTACAAAAGGAAACAAAAAAAAAGGACACAATATCCTTCCTAAAACATGACTCTAATAATTACAAAATATTTACATTTCTTTTCTCCTGAAATATTAACTCACTCCAATACATACCCTTGTTAAAACCATATAGCGTGGAAACCTATACTACTAAATAAGGCGTAAAATTGGCCAACATCTCTAGAAATATAGTATTCGTAAAGCATAGAAATCTAAATCATAATACCAATGGTAATGCAAACTACATACTTAGTGGAGACTCTAACCCAAAGTAAGTACCCTGTCAGGACTCTACCTGAAACGTTGGGACTCGAACCCAAAATAAGATAGGAGTTTGGAATCTAACCAAAAATAAGTATCATGTCGGGACTCTACCCGAAATTTTTGGACTCGAACACAACATAAGATAGGAGTTTGAACTCTAATCCAGAATATGAATGTCATGACAATAATATACCCTTTCAACCGCAGTGGCGGATCCAAGAAAAAATCTAAAAATTGACAAATATTTCTTAGACATATAAATTTAAAAATTAAACTATGTTTCCATCATTCGTAATTTATACAACAAATAACAATACAAGTTACAATTATCCTTCATTATCAATGGGAGAAAAAACATTGCTCTCGATATAACCCATTATGATATCACTCAACCATTGATCTTCCATTCGATAACGCAATGCACTTTTCATAATATTCATAGCGAAAAATGTTTTCTCCTTTGAAGGCTGGAGCAGTAGCAACCAGTATAACTAAAGTCAATGTAATTAGCAAATACACATGATTATAAACTCATACAAACCAACTCCTCACACAAAACTCAACTCATTCAATAATCTAGATAAAAACTTTCATCAATTTATCAACATAAATTGAAATGGAGCTACAAAACATAAAGTCAAGCAACTAAAAAAACGTAGTGTATATTATTTGTTGAAATATAATCACACAAAAGGATGAATATTATTATTCATTGTTATTCTTTCAACATAAAAAAGAGAGTAATTGCAACTCATTGTGCTGATAGGATTCTAGACTCAACAGATCATGCCACGTATCAAAATAATACAAGACGACATCGTTCATAAAATAGAAAAATAGGGTTTCAGGTTGTCCTCTTCGAATCGCACAAGGCCTCATATTCTGCAAGACTGCAACCCAGTAACTGAATGTGATCTCAGTGTAATACAAGGGAGATCTTTTCCGAATTTCAGACTCTGGATAATGCATACCAATTAGTGCATAAGATCATAATCCAATTCAATTATCAAATGCATAATCATGATGTGGTGCTGCTTCATGCAACGTGGATGAGATCAAGCATGTGATTTCATGCCAGGTTTAATCACCATAATTAAATAAATGAAGATGGTCAGGATGGAATAAAGGTGTGATTATGCTTGTTTGATGCGCTAAGGCACGTGGTTGTTTGATTGATGTGATACGGCACGTGGAGTTCAATTGCATATGAAATAAAGCCTCAGAGGCACGGTGCAAGTGGAATTATTTCCACAACATGTCTCTACCGTTTGGTATGCAGACGGGACAGAATGGGACAGAATGGGATGGAATGAAACGAAACAAAATAGAGGTTCCATGCTACGTTTGGTGTACGCTCCGGCCGGAATGGAACAAAGGATTAAACATTTTCCGCCTAATCCTCGCCATCCCATCCCTCGAGCAATAACGTTGGCCACATCTTGCAAGTGGCTAGTCTTGAGGTTTTCGCAGAGGAGGGCAACGGTCTCGTTGTGAGACTAGTAGGGAGGAGGGAGGCAGTGGGAGGAAGGTGGGATTGGGTTCAGATTTACTGGGATTGGGTTAGCCCATGCTACTGGGTTTGTGGTGGAGGATGAGGAGGCTACAGGAGAGAGAGGGTAGGTAGTGAAATTAATGAAAGGAATAAGGGGTAGTGTTGCCCAAAAATTTATAATTTTGTGTTCCATGAGCTGGAACAAGTCGTTCCAAGGGGGAAGGTGGCATAAAAAATTGACTAAAATTCGTTCCACGGGACAGCGCATCCCAGGAAAATTGGCGCACCAAACGTGGGATGAGTGTATCCCGTCCCACTGCGTTCCATCTCATCCCACGTACTAAACGATACCATAACGACCAGGTGCTCTGCAACAATAAAAGGACTTCCAACTTAATACAAAAACTGCCCTGAGCAAATTTTCTCTCTACTACGAGAAACCCTTTTAAACTTTTGAGAAAACACTAACTTCTTTCACTTCATCAACATATCTTCAGTTTGGATTAAAAATATTGTGTTGGCAACCGGTGACATCTTCAATTTGGATTAACAGCACTGGAGCCGTAAAGTCAGGCGATTAGTTTGGAGCAACCGCACTGCTTCAAGTTTGTCTGACTATCTATCCAAGTATATTTCAGCGAGGAGTTTTTGGTCTTCTTATTGAAAGAGATCATCTTATTAGCCTTCTTGGCGAAGTGAGATGTTACCAGGTTACTCAGTGCTTGGCACATTGAAAGTCGAACCTTTATCCGAACTTCGCAGTGACTAGTAGCCTTGTCTTCTGGCTCTAGAACCAAGATGGCAAGACGTTTTCCTTCCTCGATCATGATCGTTTGTACACAGAAGTCAGCAATGCACTCGACACACCACCATCGCATTCATTCTACTCGTCGACCGAGCTCAGTGGCGAGTTGGCATGTCCGCATTCACCAGAATGACGTAGGTAGGTGAAGCGAGGCAAAAAAAAATTTCTTGATGCCTATGGAGCGAAAAAAGATTCTTGATACCCATAAAGTGAGGCAAAAATCATTCGCCCACATGTTAAAAATGAAAGCTCCTGATGCCCTTACAAGAACAATGGTAAACGAAGACAGAGCTCGATTTAATACTTTGTTAGATGAAGAACATTTTCCTTACATTCCTGAATACATATCAATTTCATTTGAAGCGTGGTTGGATCAAATGACCGGTAGGCAATTTTTTGCTCGGGCCCCAATCAAGCTTCGGCCTAAGAAAATTATCAATTTGGTCGAAGGAGAAGTTAGGCCATTTATTTTTCTAGGTCGGGACTGAAAATTTGGTTGGCTTAGAAGGAACTGTTTCTGATACTTTGTCAGAGGAATTTTTCAATGACAAACAAGGCCAAACCACAGTCTTAGACAAAAAAACCATGTCAATCGATATGGTTATTAGAGATAAAGCTGATGTGGAGCAATCCCGATTAGCTGAGTTATTCGAGTTAAAATCTAAAATCATGAAGTGATTATACTCAGGGGGCATAGTACCTCGAATCACTTTCCAGTCGAAGTATCAGAAAATTTGCAAAATAAGGTTGTTTCATATCAAAGCGTGAAACAAAATCATATTAACAACGATGGAATAAAAAATCTCAGCTCAAAATAAAGTATTGTCGGCCTCTTCCTTGTTATAGTTTGGCTACTTTTATTTCTATTTGTTAAAAAATATATAATTTTTTTTAACCATTCGGTTATTTCAGTGATTGATACTTAAGAAAATAAGGGGCAACAAGCAACATTAAATTTGGCCTGCATTATATTTTGGCTGAGCATTAAATTCAGCCTATATTAAGTATTGGTTGAGCCTTAAATTCAGCCTATGTTAAATATGGGTAATGCTAAAGAAACCAAAGTTTTTAAGCCAAATTTGCAAACCAAATGTTGTGGTTGTAGATGATTATTAATTAAGTATCAATTAATGTGCTTGTTTCTTATTATTGATACATCATTTGGTTTCAAAATTTGGTATCCCTAACGTTATCCATTAAATATTGATCGAGCATTAAATTTGGTATGTGTTAAATATCGTCCGAACATTAAACATTGGCTTAACATTAAATTCGGACTATATTAATAGGGACAATACTTGAATACTTAATGGAGAGCACCCAAATTTACTCACTCTGATGTGGCCCAATAATATTACAACATGTGTATTTCAAAACTTTATCCCAATATTTGCTATCTTACTAACCAAACACTCAATTATCATTTTAAACTCATAACCAAACACCTTTCATCTTCTTTCTCATTTTGTTAGATGCCTGGCTGATCTGCCATAGCTAATCCATGGACCACAGCGACCCCATATCCTCCTTCTACCAAACCCTCCCCCTGATGTGTGCATATTTTCATATGTTTTTATTATATTCTTCCCTTGGATTTTGTATATATGAATGGGTTAAATGAACTAATTTATATTGTTTTAATTTATAGGCATTCAATACTGAAGTTATGTAGAAATGAAGTGAAAAATGAGCTTTTTTGGTGTGTAGAGTAATTCCAGTGGAGCACGAGTCTAACTAGCTGCACGAAGACATGTGCATTACAACAAGAAGATGAAATCGAGCGGTTTTGGAATCAAATAGACATGGGAATGCTATTCAATGGACTTTAGGAGAGAACTTAATTTCGAGTTTTTATTATTACTGTTTATTTTTCCTTTTCTTTAATAAGGCCCCATTAGTGATAGGAATTTAGTGGGGTTTTAATTGTTATTTTTCTTTCTTGAACACCCTCTTACCATGGGTTTTATATAAGGAGGCTACCTCTCCTTATTAAGTTAGAGAGCCACCAAAAATAGAAACAAAAATCATATTTTAGATAGGGGTTACGGCAAGGAAAGGAAGAGAGAAGAGCTTTTCTAGTTTTTTTTTTTTTTTTTTTCTTTTCTAGGGCTATGATGTAGTCTGATCTAAAAATCATATTTTAGATGGGGTGTTGTGGCAAGGAAGGGAAGAGAGAAGAGCTTTTCTAACTTAACAATATCCGTGCTTCGGTAAATAATACGTGAAGATGAAACCGATGCAGAAATGAAGTGAAAAATTAGCTTTTTGGGTGTGTAGAGTAATTCCAATGTAGCACGAGGCTAACTAGCTGCACGAAGACATGTCCATTACAACAAGAAGATGAAATCGAGCGGTTTTGGAATCAAATAGACATGGGAATGCTATTCAATGGACTTTAGGAGAGAACTTAATTTCGAGTTTTTATTATTACCGTTTATTTTTCCTTTTCTTTAATAAGGCCCCATTAGTGATAGGAATTTAGTGGGGTTTTAATTGTTATTTTTCTTTCTTGAACACCTTCTTACCATGGGTTTTATATAAGGAGGCTACCTCTCCTTATTAAGTTAGAGAGCCACCAAAAACAGAACCAAAAATCATATTTTAGATAGGGGTTACGGCAAGGAAAGGAAGAGAGAAGAGCTTTTCTAGTTTTTTTTTTTTTTTTTTTTTTCTTTTCTAGGGCTATGATGTAGTCTGATCTAAAAATCATATTTTAGATGGGGTGTTGTGGCAAGGAAGGGAAGAGAGAAGAGCTTTTCTAACTTAACAATATCCGTGATTCGGTAAATAATACGTGAAGATGAAACCGATGCAGAAATGAAGTGAAAAATTAGCTTTTTGGGTGTGTAGAGTAATTCCAATGTAGCACGAGGCTAACTAGCTGCACAAAGACATGTCCATTACAACAAGAAGATGAAATCGAGCGGTTTTGGAATCAAATAGACATGGGAATGCTATTCAATGGACTTTAGGAGAGAACCTAATTTCTAGTTTGTATTATTTCCATTTTTTTTTCTTTTCTTTAATAAGGACTTAAAGTCCATTAGTGATAGGATTTTAGTAAGGTTTTAATTGTTATTTTTCTTTCTTGAACACCTTCTTACCATGGGTTGTATATAAGGAGGCTACCTCTCCTTATTAAGTTAGAGAGCCACCAAAAACAGAACCAAAAATCATATTTTACATAGGGGTTGCGGCAAGGAAGGGAAGAGAGAAGAGTTTTTCTAGTTTTTTTTTTTTTTTCTTTTCTAGGGCTATGATGTAGTCTGATCATGAATACTTAATTGCCTTGTGGCATTGTTATTATCAAGTTTTTCATCTTTATTGAGTATATTTTGCTATTAGTGATGCGCTTGATTTTTATTTAGATGCTTGATCACCATCTAGATTTAAATTAAGTTGATTTGATGCAAGTTAGAGTAGATGCCATACTTAACTTGGGTTTAGCTTCTTGCAATTGATACCATAAACACCTATTTGTAGATGTCATACAATTAGGGTTTGTGTGATTTTCCAACGATTCCCATAAAGCTTAATGGGTTCTTACTTGTTTAAATTAATCTAGTTGTCATAGAGGGTTAACATGTAAGGATACTTTTGATGTAACCAGATGCCATGGCCTTCGAATAATTTAGGGAAAATCGATCATCAATATTGGGGAACTACTTGAGCATAACATATTAAGGGAATTAAGTAGAATTGGTTACGGTGAATTCGGATGCCCTAGGTTTTCTTTTCCTATATTTTAATTGTAATATTTTATGCATTTTTTTTAAGTTGTATTTCATTTCAGTTTAATTCAAATCATATCTATCTTTTCTTTTCTTTTTTTTGTCAAAGCTTCTCAACTATAATTTGTTTCAATTTAATTAGTAAGACTTTACAACCAATTTGATCTCTGTGGGACGCTATACATGCTTATATGCTATACAATCATCTGATTCGTATACTTGCGAGCACTAAAATTCAAGACTTAAATGAGTTTAATTTTGGTTCTGTAGTTTGATAGTCGACGCCCGCATCAGAGGATTTTCTCTCTCTTTCGTTCTTTCTCTTCGAATCAACATCAAAATGAAGTCGCTGAATGCAATCGACGTCAATGATGACATGGTTTCTGGCGAAGGCCAAAGAAGTGGTTGTGGATACGTTCTATAGTTTGATAGTCGACACCAATGTTGATGTGGTCTCCGGCGAAGGAAGGGGAGGGAAGTGGTGCTGCCATGGCTACGATAAAAAAGAGGGTTTAAGGGCGAAACGATAGAGAGATTGGAGGAGAAGATACTGGTGGGTTCGACGGAGGAGACGAGGTTTCCGGCATTGAAACTGGCAAAAGCAAGAAGGAGATGGAGGCTGGGAGGGGAAGGGTGTTGGGGAAGAAATGGGTTGTCTGGATGTGTAGTTAACATTGTGTTTGGTTACATCTTTATAGAACTTATATTGAAACAGGTGATTTGTTCTCATTGGGCTTGTCAATCTTTTGGGTACTCCCCATTGAGTAGCCCAAGTATTTTCCTATTAATATTGCTAGATCTTTAAATTCAGCCTATATTAAGTATTGGCCTAACATTAAATTCGGCATACTTTAAATATAGGATAATGTTAGGAAGATCAAATTTTTAAATCAAATTTGTAAATTAAATTATGTGTCACCAATAGAAAATAAGCACATTAATCAACACTTAAGTGATAATCCAATCATTTGGTTCACAAAATTTAATTTAAAATTTTGATCTCTCTAGCATTAGACTTTACTTGTATTAAATGTTGGCCGAGCAGTAAATTCAGAATATATTAAATACTCGTTGAGCAATAAATTCTGCCTATTATAGGGTGAACTTTTAATTCGGCCTGAATTAATTTTGATGCCAATTAAATACGGCCTTCTTTTGACCATCATTCACTGATGCCAATCAATTTTTTGCAGCATTCATGGTGATGCTCGCTAAAGTATTTGGTGGAGTTATTTGGTGGCAGCCAAGTTCAAAAGCAAATAATAAATTCTCTTAACCATCGATCGGCTTACGGGCCGAAGCTCAAAAAGACTGGGGAGCAAGTTTGGACCTAAGCCTGTGTATTTGAGACCGTTAAGTGAGTAATCGAGATCTTTAAATGAGCATAGTTCGGTACCGTTCAAGAGATAACATTGTAGTTTTTAATCATAATAATTATCTCTTAAGGATGGTTGAACCGTTGGAAGAAAAATATGTAAGATATATTTTGAAATCACTATAACAAGATATTAGGACCATAAATTAAATAAACCAAATAAATATAAAAGAAATTAACTTCTGGCTTGAATTTGAAGACATGGTTGGGTTTGATTTCAAAATTGTCTTTTACTCTACATTCTAAATGCTCTTGCTAGTGAATGGGGTTTAGCATTGTAATAGGATGTGTATTACGAGAGCAGGTACAATCCTTATGTAATTGCTAGGATATCTCTCAATCAAGCGTATTATGTCCTACCATAATAAGTCTTACTAAATAAAGATTTTAATCATTGTTAAGATTACTATTCGAGCCATATTGGGGCTGCTAAATCATTTGTATATCAAGTCACTTAAATAATAATTTACTCGAGAATCAAATGATTGATTGACAAGTCATTGATACTCATAATTATGTTTGCATTCTCCCACTTGAATGTCAATGAACTTATACACAAAATCAACCAAACACAACCAGAATAATAGTGATCATGAAGTCTATAATCGCAAAGACACTGAAATCAATAATTCAATGTTGCATTCAACAAAATAATAATAATACAATGTTGCGGACAAAGTTATGACATAAAGAATAGTGTACAATTATACTAATCATTCAAAACAAAAGTAGCTCATAAATAAACTCAATTGGTTGATAACAAAACGCACAGGATAGCAGAACCGAACCAAAGAGATAATAATATTCATCACATCAGGCAAGTCTCTAAGGCAGCAAAAGAATGAGAACACAATTAACACTCTCTAAATACCCTAATTCATTAAAAAAAACATAAAAGCATGGCTTTAAACTTAAATGAACAGTAAAACGCAGATTATACCCCGAAGGAGACAACCCACCTTCAAAGAGAAAAACGCAGGGGATAATAGAATCGAATCCAGGAAAATAAATACCTAACCATATTCTTCCACCTTACATTGCATTTCAATATTTTTAAATACTTTCAACCAATCTTTTATAGTCATCCGAAATTAAAAATAAAATTATCTTTTAGTATTTTATAAAAAAAATAAATAAATAAAACATTTAATAATATTTTAATACGAATTGTCTGAGCTATTCAATTTAGAGATGAAAATAAACTTAGACAGTTACTGTTCACTAAAGGCAATTACTATTCACTTTGGGGGGATTGAATTGCCTATAACCCAGGAGTTTTTTAGGGGTGGAAATGCTCTAAGTAACAACCACCCTCACCAAACACGAATGTGTAAGCCCCCCATCTAACCCATCGAACACTAAGGGTGCAACTTGGGTTGGGTCAATCTGAACCCGCCCATGTCCAACCCGACTTTAAACCCAAACAACCGAAATTTTTTTTAGTTATAACCCGTCTGAACCCAACCCAATTTCAACCCCTTCATTGATTGGGTTAAGTTAGGTGGATCATTTGCCCATTCATCCCTAACCTAACCCAATTTCAACCCGTTCATTGATTGGGTTGAGTTGGGTGGATCATTTGCCCGTCCATCCCCAACCCAACCCAACCCGATTAACCAATCCCAATCTAACCAAATTGTAACCCATATTAATTAATTCTCATACTACACCCAAGTGGGCTAAGTCAAAAAAACCAACGTCCTTTCTTTTTATTTTTTAAATAAATTATCCTTTATAATTACTTAAGCTTTTAGGAAATAAGAGGCTTTGATTAGTCAGCCCATATTCATAGTCTCTAAATCCTAAAACTTTATAGTAGATTGTTAGTCTCCAAAACCTAAATTCTTTGTGTCTCGAAGCAATTGCTCAGCAACTTTGATTGATTTATGAAAATAAAGTTCACTAGCCTTGATGCTACTTGGCTTAATTTTTTTTAAGAATTCTTGAAAACTAAGTTGTTACAGGATTAAACTCAAAAAAGTTGGGCAACTCGAACCTGAGCCTGAATTGTAACAATTGGGTTAGGATTAGGTTGACCTTCCAATCCGCCCAACCACCCAACACTAACTCCTGCGAAAAATAGAATTACAAAACTGCCCACCAAAGTTATACACAGAGCCCTACGATTTAAAGCCCAGATGGGCACAATGGTCTTTAAAACACCTAAGTGGGCCTAAATCCTAGACACGGAAACAGGCCACGTAAAAAAGCCTAAAAAATGCATGGGTGGCCCAAAGCACAAACTTAGCCACCCTATTCTATAAACCAATCGCAATTCCGTAAATAAATTGAAATCCCCAATTGAAATTGCTACGGTGCCACCCCTCCCAAACTTTAAAGTAATATCTGACCATTTTCTGTACATGCTAGCAAATGAAAGTTTGTTAAATTTGATTGATAAAAAAAAAAAAAAAAAAAAAAAAAAAAACAACATATGTATAGTTTCGAATGATATACTTTTTCAATTGTTCAGAATATTTAGAAATAGACTTCTTTCATTTTCGATCCCAAATTTTAGAGCTTCTTATTTGATTACCCTACTAAATATTATTGGAGGAACTAGTTGAGAAAGTTCACATTTGTTTCTTCTGATTTGTGCTTGGGTTTTATTTTTCTAGATGTAAATTATTTTGCGTTTGTTGCTGTAAAAGGAAAGGATTTAAGTTTGTTATTGATACTCAATAAAGAACTAAGATTTGAGTTATTACGTAGGGATTGGATTTGCTCAGTTTCACTTTCACATGTTTATCTTGAGAAGAATAGAGTGGCTGATAATATGGCAGATTTAGGCCATAAGTTTGACATTGGTCTTCATGTTTTTGATGAGCCTAGCTCTTGTGGATAGGTTGATCCTTGAGGATGCTGTTGGGTTTCCTCAGAACCGTTTTGTTATAGTTAGTTGTTTTTCTTGGGTCTTTTGACCCGCAATTTCACCACACCCAAAAATAATAATAATAATAATAATAATAATAAATAAAAAATTGAGATTTGAGATTTGATATCATTTCATAGTTCATAGAATCACACAAGTTACATGTACTGGTTTGGTACTGTGCTTTGAAAAAAAACTGTTTCTGCTGTACTGTGAGAATAAGCTCATTTTTGCTACTTCACGTTTTCAACTTTTGTTCTTCCAAAACTATGAAAATAAGCTGTTTTCAAGTGTTTACCAAACACTTTTTTGAGCTCAGCTTTTTTTTATACCCATTTTTTATAAAAACACCTCAATACCAAACCAATACTAAATCCAGTCAACTTTCAGCTTGTAGCTTTAACCGTACAAGTATCATAATCAGATTTTTTTTTTCAACAAAAAAAAAGGTTCAAAGATAATTTCTTCAAAAAAATAATAGTAATCAAATTGATGATTGTTAATTAGTCATCTTAATGCATAAAATAAATTAACGTTCAAATAAAAATTAATAGTTTCTTGATAGACGATCCATTTATTTGATATAAAATAAATTAACGTTTTGGTAACAATTAATAGTACGTACTCCCGTGTTTCGCTCGGAGCCATTCTCTGCCCTTCACTTTCTTGGAGTGAAACAGAGCACCTCATTTCCAACCGCAGAATCAAATTCTTGGAGTGAAACAGAGCACTTCAGTTCCAAATGCAGAATCAAATGCATGCATTGAAGAAAATCAACAACAGGTACTTCAATTTTACGAGAGAATGGGCCGCGAAAGAATACAGCATCCGTTTTATCAACGAAAGAACTTCTACGGCATCAAGAATTTGCAGCTATAGACGGATAAAAGTGTGCGCCAGCAACAGAATTATTTAAGAAACCTTTTGAGTTTACTACTGCATTTGCAAATCATTCTTCAGAAACCCTTTAAGCTTATAATCATTTGATTGAGACGATAGAACTTTTCATGCTCTACTTGTACCGCTACCTGTACCGCTCTTCTTATCAAGTTCTTCCAATGCCGCCCACAACTTTGGGTCCTCATAGTCCTTTATGAGCAAGGTGGGTTTTGCTTCCACTAATATGTGTTCTGGATTTCCCGTGGTTAATCCAACGACTGGCATACCGGCTGCAACTGCTGCTTTAATCCCCGAGACAGAATCCTAGCAAAATCAGAAAATAAGTTTCCAAAGTTCCCCCATTTAATTTTCTCTCAAAGTATAACGTGAGAAGAGGCAAACCTCGAACACAAAAGTGTGTTCTTTTGATGCTTTGAGTATTTCAAGACCCTTCAAGTAGGGCTCGGGGTGTGGCTTAGCATGCTCACACTCATTCCCAATGACAAGACCTTGAAAAAAATCTGAGAGGCCAAGCATTGAAATCATCAGCTCTGCATTTACTCTTGGAGCATTAGTAACAGCAGCCCGTTTCAACCCACGATCTTCAATCCATTTCTTCACTTTATAGAGACCATTCACAGGCTTCAATTTATCTACGGCCAATCTGTTTCCATCAGGGAAATTACATAAGGTGGGAACCAGAAAGAAATGCTATGCACACAGCACAGAGAAAGTGAAGCTTTTACCTGCGAAACATGGCTTCCTTGTCTTCTGTGAACTTTAAGCCTCTTTCAAAGTCATCAGGAAAGAGTATCCTGGCAACATCATCATTATGCTTCCCAGCAAAATTCTCAATATAGTACTCCTCAGTAATCGGAACACCTCCGTTGAAACCTATCTGTTAATTTTCCCACTTCAGTACACCTTTCCGTTGTATATAAAGTTTATAAAAAGTATGAGCAACTTTCATAAAAAGGTAGATGCACCTTTTGCACTTTTCACAGTGCGATATGAATGTAGAGTAACAATAGGTAAATTTATTGCCCGACAAATCATAAGATAAAGGAAAAGACCAAACAAAAAGAAAAGACATCTACCTCTGGTAGCATTTCACGGAAGGCATAGTAATGAATTGGATCCGAATCACATAGCGTTCCATCAATATCAAATAATACTGCTTCAAGTGGAGCAACTCCAGAGAGTGAACTTTTGCTGGTTCCACAGACAAAGAAAAGAAAAATAAAAAGACAATTAGGCATAAGTACAAATACATGAAACGAAAAAAATAACAAATGTAACAATCATTTCTGTCTCATGCAGTATAGATGAAAAGAACATGAATTTAGACACCATAATATATACAAAGAAAAGGCCGTAGAGAACAATTATGTCTTCGTAACCTTGTAGACTTAGGTTAGTCCACATTACCTCCTTTCTGGGAGTATAGACGTGTCTAATTTCTGCCTACGGGATACAAAGACAATGGCTTGAAATATTTGTTCATATTCGACCAAATTTTTTTTCATAGTATATATTGTTTTGATCAGGTAAGGTTGTTCTTTAATTTGAGTTCGGCAATAAACATCATAGGGCTGTCTGAATTAATTCAGCGTCTATTAACTCTAGGGCTATTTGAATTGAGTCAGTTCCTATTAACTCTGTCGATACCAGATCGATATTGCACCTAAAAGCTAAAGACAACTTCAACAGTAGGGAGAGAAACTGAGAAGAACCACAATCATCTTCCTAATACAAATCAATCATGCCAGAGAAACAAAGGCATAACAAGAAAAAGATGGTACACAGGAAGAGGTTCCTCGGAATTAAAATTCTAAGAACAATCGACACATACAGTCTATGCAAAACTTACAACTAGAGGAGAGAACAATGGCATACAAGTCGAATTATGCTGAATATGTATGTTTGTATGGCATACAAGTCGAACTTGGATATAATAGAAGACGTGGCACAGAACCGACCGCAATGGCATTCTAGGATTCATACAGCCGACCGCACTTAGTGGGAAAAGGCTTTGTTGTTGTTGTTGTTGTTGTTGTTGTTTTTGTTATTGTTGTTGTATGTATGTTTGTATGGTTTTATGTGCACAGTATTTTCAGCCGAAGAGCTAAAACTATTAAATGCCTATAGCAATTGGCCAAGACAACTATTCATACAAAGGACCATGGAAAATGGTTCAACATGCCACTTAAATTGAAAGTATTATTTTAATGTCCTCAGACAATTTGGTTCTGCATAGCCTACTAATGTCCCAATGTGACTGGGAGAAGGGCGAGGATGAGGACGATGACAATGATTTACTAACATATTCTCCATTCTCAAACCACTTGATTTCTTTGTCTGTTACCTTTTTCTTTTTTCGAATATGAATCGTGTTACCAAGAATATCAGTAAAATCACAAAGTCACAGGAATAAGCAAAATAATTATGAACTTGCAAAATCCATACATAACAAGAAAAATCCAGATCAATGGAAAATTTAAACAATCCATCGAACTAACATTAGCGTAAAACTCATACAAACCATACACAAAATAACCAATCACAACGCAATGCTCCATAAGAGACATTTGAAAAACAACAAAAAGCATTAAGCATGTACGCAGATGTGGATTTGAACTTGGAATGTTATACAGAATAAATGTCTGAAACTGGCATTGGAAGTGGCAGACATTGAAATTATAATAAGAATCCAGATCATATATCCAGTCAAAGTTGCAAGAAGAAATCAAGGGAAGGAGAAAAGGCGAGAGAAGGGATGGTACCTGTCCACAGAGTTTTCACCGGAAGAAACTGTCATTGTCTCTGCGATATTTGGCTTCCGATGAACGCAAAAGGGTTTCCGAGAGCAGATTGATTGATGGGAAGAAGACGATCCGTGAAATATAAAGGGAAATGGGACACGGCGTCAACCCTGGAATCAAAGTAGAGCGAATGAGACAGATGCGAGTTTGCCTTCTTTCTCCAACAATCTCTCCGCTCTCCTCTCGTTTGCATATTTGGTTTTCTACTATTCCCAAATTGCAAAATTCTACCTGGTAGTTTTCACGATATTACTAAACTCCCCTTTTCTGTTTCTTTTTTACTATTAACTATTTAATTTTCTATGCGACATTGATAAGTATTTCACTTTTTTTTTTCAGTTTATAAAAATTGAAAACTTGTTTGGTAATTATTTTTATTTTTTTAAATTAAAAACTAAAAGTTAAAAGGTGAGTTTTCAAATTTTAGCTTTCAGTATGCTTTTGGTTTTTAGATTTCAGTTTTTTTTTTTTTTAAATCCAAACTAAAATAGTTACAATATTCAATTTTCCAAAAAGGTGGCGTTCTTTGATTTGTGGTTTAAACCCCACATATCTCCCTCATTTAGTTTGTAACTTTGGATTAATAGAGATGTAATGAGGACACCAATTAAGAGACATGTTTAAGGAGTATTCTTAACTATGTTATGTCATTTAGTATTACGGTTTAATTGTATTTCTCTTCACTTGTAAGTGAGAGGTTTTAGGTTTGAGTCTCGCCAAAGGTAAATTTGAACCACATTATTGCTAACCCATTGTAAGGCTTAGCCCACTCTCCCACCTCCCTTAGTGTAGATAAATATCGTTTGTTCAAAAAACTACATCATACTTCTCTACACCATGATTATAGGGATTGTCATTCCTTAACGATTATGCTGGATACTTATACATTAATCGATGTTGGGCTAAATTCGTCTTCGAGCCTTTTCAGACTCGATAGAAGCACTTGTGACCAACTCTGCTGACTCAAATTCTAGATCTATATTCTTACATTTGGGTCTCAAAAAGTTGGTGGATTTATGTGTTGTAGTTTTCTTCTCCAATCCAAGTCTTTGCATTGTAAGAGAAAATATTTGATCAAAACTCATATTTGAGTTTTCTTGAAACCTAAGGCTATCTCCAACCGAGGGCTGGCCGGATAGCTCGTTTTAGCCCTCTGACCCTCCAAGGAATTAAAATTTTAATGAACAGTACAGGGTCATATTTTCCTCCGTCTCCAACCGAGGGCCAAAGGGTCATAGGGCTCGTTTTAGCCCTTTCACAAAAAACCGTCTCCAACCGAGGGCCATAAGACCAAACATAATTTATTATTTAAATTAAAAACCTACAACAACATAAATTCAAATCCAACAACTTAAATTTAAAAACTACAACAATAACTAGCCCGAAAAATCAAAAAAATTAGAACTTAAATTTAATGAATGGTTTAGGTATTTATAAGAAAAAAAAATTGGCCCAATAAACCAAAAAAAAAAAAATTGAATACAACGGCTAGCTGACTAGCTGTTGTATTCAAATTTTTTTTTTTAAGCAATCATGTCGGTTATAACCGACATGATTGCTCTATTTTCTGGCCAGCCCTTTGTTGGCTGGCATGGCTGCTTGTAACCAGCCCTCCAGCCCTCTAGCCCTCTCCGATTCCGTGGGGCCCTTTCAGATTCCATAGCCCTCTGGCCTAGCCCTCAGTTGGAGACGGTTTTCGGGCTATTTTCAACCCTCTGGACCCTTTGGTTGGAGATGGCTTTAGCCCTCTGGCCCACCAAGATATTAATATTTTAATGAACAGTACATGATCATATTTGCCTCCATCTCCAACCAAGGGCCAAAGGGCCAGAGGGCTTATTTTAGCCCTGTCACAAAAAATCGTCTCCAACCGAGGGCCAAAGGGTCATAGGGCCAAATATAATTTATTATTTAAAAACTACAACTTAAATTCAAATCTAACGGCTAAGTGACGTTAGCATGAAGTAGGCGTTTAAGTTTTATGTTGTTAAATGTTTTTTTAAATATTGTTTAAGTTTCATGTTGTTAAATGTTTTTTTATGTTGGTTAATGTTATTTAATGTTGTTTCATATTGTTTAATGCTGATTCATGTTGCTTAATTTAATATTGTTTAATGTTTTATTAATACCTAATGATGTCATCTCTCTGCAAACCAAACTACAAATACAAATATAAAACCAAAAAAAGAATTATTAAAAGCCTAATGGTGAATTGGATCATGGAAATTTCCTTGGTTTTCCTCAAAAAGCAGCTCCTCTTTTTTTGACCGTTCTATTACGTGTTCGTACGGTAACACGATGACTTTTGTCTTTGTTGCCGGAAGGTGCTTTGCTTTTGAGAGGAGACTTGACTTGCGTCTTTTCACTTAAACATCGAATTGAAAAGTTAAATAAGAATCAACACACAAAAATAAACAAAGTCGTCTAGGATGCTTCCTGGAAAGAGCCAATAGGTGTCCCTTGAGTGTTATAAATTCTTATTGCACACGAGACAAGCACTGCCATTTTTTCCTTGCTTTTCACTTGAGTATCATTGTGGTGCTGTAAACAGTGACACCACAATGACAACCCATGAATCCTCTTCATCCTCCTCCTCAAAAACTGTGGAAGTATGACGTGTTTTTGAGCTTTAAATCATCTCTAACCGATGGCTGGTCAGATGGCTCGTTTTAATCTTTTGGCCCTCCAATAAATTAATATTTTAATAAACAGTACATGGCCATATTTGCCTCCGTCTTCAACCGAGGGTTAAAGAGTCATAGGGCTCGTTTTAGCCCTATCACAAAAAACCGTCTCCAACCGAGGGCCAAAGGGTCATAGGGTCAAACATAATTTATTATTTAAATTTTAAAATTACAACAACTTAAATTCAAATCCAACAATTTAAATTTAAAAACTACAACGATAACTGACCCAAAAAACCAAAAAAATTAGAACTTAAATTAAATGAATGGTTTAGGTATTTATAGGAAAAAAAATAGAATTTTTAAGAATTTAAAAAAATAAAAAATTGGCCCAAAAAACCAAAAAATTAAAAATTAAAAAAATTGAATACAACCGAAGTAGTCAGCTAGCCGTTGTATTCAAATTTTTTTTTAAGCAATCATGTAGGTTATAACCGACGTGGACTCCATCTTGGACTCAAATCTCATATTGAAACCTAAATTTAGATCTCAATTTCGCCGGAGACTTGTATATGAGTTATATATCTCCAGTACATTAGAAACCTTAAACTCATATTTATTATACAAATATAAGATTTGAGTCCAAATTTTCCAAAGCATTGGAGATGCTCAAAAGTAGCTAAATGAAAAAAAAAATGGAAGGAATGGTGGCATGTTCACATGTCCATAATCGAAATCACTTTAGGAAATTGAATTTTGATTACTGGATATTGGACTCCCTAGATAAGGGAGGTATTTGAATTCAAAACATGTGGGGAATCAAAATGAATTTCTTTTACCTATTATGCTCTCACTTGATTCTAATTATTCCAACGTTGTCCTCATTTCATAAAATATTCCTAGCTCTGCTCATTGGTAGAAATTAATAGAAGATTAACAAATGTTTTCTATTAATTAGACTATAAAATAACTTATTAACAAAAAAAATTAAATAATTTATTAACTATAAAAAAGACTATAAATAATTTATTTGAAATATATAGGTAAAATGAATAATATTAAGCCAAGTTGTATTATAATAATTAACCAAAAAATTATAAAATAATTTATTAACCATAAAAGGACTATAAATAATTATTGAGATATATAGGTAAAAATGAATAAAACTAATCGAAGTTTTATTATGTGGATAATAATTAATTAGTATATAAATAAAGAAATTGTTATTGGTACTCTAAAAAATTCATTTGCACTTCAAATATTCTATAATTAGAAGAAAAAAATTTCACTTTGTGAGAAATGTAGAATGAGATTTGTTTAGTGTTAATAACAGTTTTATAAAATAATTAAAAACAATAAGAATATAAAAATAATTTATTTAGAATAAAGGTTTTATAATTTATTTAGAACAAAGGCATTTTAGTAATTATATTGGTTTTCATTCTGATTTGGTGACTTAGTAAACAACTTATATGGAATTAGTACCGTTCCTACTTCAATTTCATAAAATGTTGTAAATAGTTTCAACATGAATTTGATTGATTCCTCCTCATTTCAACTCTTCTTCAATTCACCACTTAGTACTACGATTTAGTGATATTCCTCTTCACTTATAAGTGAGAAGTCTTACGTTCAATTAATAGAATTCTATGGCTTAATTTTCATGTATTCCATAATTCTGAATATAAGTACATACAATCTTTGTTACAAAAGGAAACAACAATAAAGGACACAACTATATCCTTCCTAAAACATGACTCTAATAATTACAAAATATTTGCATTCCCTTTCTCCTAAATATTGACTCACGCCAATACTCCCCCTCAAGTTGAGTATAGATATCACACATGCCCAACTTGATAAGTGAGTCATCAAAGCTCCTACTACACACGGCATGAGTAAAAACATATGCAAGTTGATCCTCTGAGTTCATAAATGGTATTGACACAATCTTCATCTCAAGCTTCTCTTTAATAAAATGTCGATCAACCTCAACATGCTTAGTCCTGTCATGCTATACTGGATTCTCTGCTATTTATCTTGTCGACTTATTGTCACAATACAATTTCATCGCCTCTACGTGATGTCGGAGTGACTTTGGTAATATCCATTCCTTCTCATGACTTGAGTAAATCTACCAAACCACACACAAGGTGATTGCTTAAGCCCATAAGCAACTCTCGCAAACGACACATTCCGATTTTCATTCCGGCATTATATCCTGAAGGAAAATCCATATATACTTCTTCTTTCAAAAGCCTATGAAGGAAAGCATTTTTTAGATCAAATTATTTCAGCGGCCAATTCAAATTTGCAGCTAATGAGATAAGAACACATACCGTATTCATCTTGGCCACTGGGGAAAAAGTTTCATGGTAATCAACATCATACGTTTGAGTATAATCATTTGCTACTAACCTTACTTTATACCTGTCTATTGATCCGTCAACCTTGTATTTAATTGTAAAGACCCACCTACACCCCACGAGTTTTTTTCCTTTCAGTAGTTCCATCACTTCCCATGTATCATTCTTATGTAGTGCCATCATTTCTTCATCCATTGCAGCAGCCCATTTAGGATCCTTCAAGGCCTCCTTAACTTGAGTTGGTATTTGGATTGATTCCACATTATTCACCCATGTTTGGCATTCAGGTGCAAGGTTCTTGCATAACACATAATTTGCTATTGGATTCTTTACTTTTCCTTCAGGAGAAAACATGTCAGGAGGAACACCACGATTTTGCCGTGGAGGCAACTTATATGTACTTACAACATGAGCATCGGTATTACTTACCTCAGGGACATTCAGAGAAGACACATTGGATGACACTATTGAGTGTGAGAGAGAGGGTGATGTGGATTAGGCAGGAGACAATACTTCCTCTAATGTACTTGGTTTGGCAAAACCTTGTTGTGGGACTGTCGTATTCTCCTCGACAGAACCTTGTCGAGTTGCTGCACCTATCTCAGCAGGCAGCAGTTGAAAAACCTGATCATTCTCGGTAGTTTCTTGCCAAGACACTATTGCCTTATTTTTAACACATGCTCCCCCTGAACCGCATATCACATCTTCTGGTATCTCCAACCACCCAAGATCACCCTGATCAATAGTGTTCTCCCCCTGGTGATCGGAATGTGACATGAGCGAAGAATAAAAATACTCTGATTCAAAAAAAGTAACATTCATGGTCACATACATATGTCGAGTTTCAGGATGATAGCACTTATACCCTTTCTGTTGGAAGGCAAAGCTAACAAAGACACACCTAAGGACACATGGATCCAATTTGCTACGATGAATCTTATGAATATGAACATACGTTACACATCCAAATACATGGGGAGTAAGGGTGTTAGTGGATACTACGCGAACATGTTCTGTCAATACTTGAAGAGGTGTACAGAATTCTACCACCTGAGGTGTATAGAATTTAGCCCAAAACCGTTTAGGCATGGATGCACCAATAAGCAAGGCACGAGCAGCTTCCAAGATATGACGATTCTTTCTCTCATTGCAGAGTATGAGTACAAGTAGTTTCATGGAGAATTCCATGATCCCAAAGAAAACTAGACACTTCAGAACCAATAGATTCACCGGCTATTATTAGAGGGAAGAACTTTAATAACAGAAGAATATTGTATTGTAATCATCTGAAAGAAAGATCAAACCACCATACTAACATCACTTTTATGCTTCATCGCATATATCCAAGTCATACGGGTGCAATCATCAACAAATGTAACAAATCATTTAATTTCAGAATGAGTACTAACAGGAGAAGGATCCCAAACATCAGAGTGCACAAAATCAAACGGAAACAATATTTTATTCATACTAGGAGAAAACGAAGCGCAATGACTCTTTGCGAGGATACATACTTCACAATGTAAGTCTGATTCTTTTATTTCATGAAATAAACTGGGCAACATACTCCTTAAATAACCACACGAAGCATGTCCTAACCGACGATGCAATAACCAAACTTCTTGTAAATTACCGGTACGGGATGCTCGAATTGTATTAGCTTTGCCAAGAACGACGTGATCCATATAGTATAACCCCTCTCTCTTAGTGCCATGCCTAATTATCTCATTGGTCTGAATATCCTGAAGTAAACAAAAGAGTGGATACATAAGTACAACACAATCTAATTGTTTGAAGAATAAATAACAAGTTATGAGACAACGATGGAACAAGTAAGCAATGATGAGGGGAGAGGGCCGGTGTGAGGTCCACTGTGCCAGCCCCAAGAACCAATGCAGTGGTGTCATTTGTTGTTGTGATACACTTCCGAGGAGTCGTTGTCATACAAGTAAACAAATTTTTATTGAAGGTCATATGGTATGTTGCACCAAAGTCTATAATCCAACCTGTATGATGTTCCATGTTAGAGGCTAAAAGAACACGCCCCATGCTACCTGTATTGGACGATGATTCACTAGGAGTGGTCCTAGTCAACAAGCTTTGATTTGGATCTCCAGGGGTAGGCACGACATCCTTTGCACTAGGTGCAATAACGACAATGGATGCACGGCTCCCACTTGCTCCATTAGCAGCTCGTTCCTTTGCAAGTAACTTTTTCTTCAATTTAGGGAACCATTCAGGGACTCCATGCTTTTGAAAACAAGTGTCCTCAGTATGACGGGTTTGACCGCAGAAAGTACACGTTAAATCATCTTTATTTTCCCGAGTAAAATGACGGGTTTGACCAATGGAGGATGGTCGAGACACCATGGCTATAGATGGTGTCGAGCTCCCTCCTTGGCTGCTGACACTACTTCCCCCCATCATGGTAGCATGACATTAAGCTTCACGTCTAACAACAGAAAACACCTCCTTGACAGATGGTAGGGGTTGAGTTCTCAAAATATCACTACATACCCTATCAAATACATCAAGTCCCACCAAGAAGGCATACACTCGGTCCAATTGAGTCTCCTCTCGAAGCGTCTTCAAGTCAATAGCACACTCCATCTTAATTGGTCTTCTTTGATCCAGTTCTTGCCATACTACTCTAAGATCGGCATAGTACACACCAATAGGACGCCCTTCCTAACGAAGTCAAACGACTTAACCTTCAACTCATAAATTTGAGAAATATCATAACCATCATAAAACATGACACGCCAATAATTACAACTATATCCTTCCTAAAATATGACTCTAATAATTACAAAATATTTACATTCCCTTTCTCCTAAATATTGACTCACGCCAATACGATTTTTGCCAAATGTGAATTTGAACATCATTATTACTTAGCTCATTGTGAGACTATACCCACTCCTTTTCTTTAGTGTAGATAATATCGTTTGTTCATAAAAAATAAAATAAATAAAAACTCTTATTTAATTTAATTCCTCTCATTCGGATTGCGATTTAATTAACGAGCCATGAATACTTCAGTTTTTCTCTGAACGATCAAAAACTAAAACCAAGAGGTCCAAATTGGATTCTTCAAAAAATTGGGGAGGCGGCTGGTAGTGGAGTTTGGTGGTAAAGCAGCAAAAGCCTAGCAGTCGTACACGTTTTCAGGTAAAATGGCGTAAAACTGCGTCACGTGTTCATAAAAAATTACGTGAGGAAAGGAAACCCAATTTGGAAACGTCCTCTTGCTCCACTAATTAAATGTTGTAAAAAATATTTTATCATCATTTGGTCTGCGTATTATGGTCTATTAATATATTTAATATAATGTGTGATGAAAATAAAAAGTTTAAATTTTGTAAAGGAAAATAAAATATTATATTTAAATTTTGTAAATGAACATAAAATATTATGATTGATTAATTATGTAATTTAACTCACTTATTTATTTATGTGCAAACTAGGCCTATCATGCTTTTATCTTGTGTTTTAACATTTTTTTTTATTTTTTATCTCGCATTACTTGATCATTGGAGAAACTCTCGCTTTAGCTCCTTTGTTTTATAGGAAAAGGATCCGAGGTTCCTTTTCCTAGGGATCCTAGGGGTTCTGTGCTCCCATTCATTTATCGGATATTGTACAGTCAGAAAACATTTTAAAATTTAAAATTTAAAATTAAATATGAATAGTACTTAACGAAAATTAACCGCACGATATATGATAAACGAGTAAGATCATGAGATTCCTAGGAAAAAGATCCGGTCCTGTTTTATATATTGTGACGAGAAAAACTAATTTTTTGTTTGCCGTGATTTTCACCCAGCGTCATGCTCTATATAATATGAGGCCAAAACACAATAAATAAATAAATAAAACAAAAGCAAAGACTGCTCCTATAGCGTCTGCTTGATATGATAGTAAGACCATTTTATTTTTAATTTTCAAAATAATGAAATTGAAGATCAAAAATTGAAAACTAAAAAGTGAAACAACATTTTTGAATTTTCGAAATTTGGTTTTCAGTTTTCAACTTTTATAAAAATTAAAATTAAAAATTAAAAACTAAAAACCAAAATGGTTATCAAATGTTATCTTAGATTTAATATTAGTTTCTTTATAGCAAATTAAGGTTTTGATTCGGCGGGGCTGGATCCAGCCTATTTCTGCTTGGATGACATGATCAAGTTCAGTGTTTATGTTTCATATATAACCTAATCAACATCGTTGGTTAGGTATTGTGGTTCGAGATGAGGAAGGTAGCTTTGTCGCGGGGATGGCAAAAGGAGGTTTGAGAATGTTTTTACTCCTGTTGATGCGGAGGCACTTGCGGTTGGAGAAGGATTGGATTTGGCGACATCTAGGGGACTTCAAAACTTGACACTAGAGACTGATTCTCTCCGGATTCATCTCCAATCGAAAGAGTTAAGTATAGCCCCATCCAGGATTATAACCCTGTAAAAAATTATTCAAAATGAATAGTGTCAGACTATATTTATATATCATCTCCAATCGAAATAGGCTAAACATAACCCCTTAATAATTTATTGTTTTTTAGTTTATTTTTTAACTTATTGGTATTGTTACATATTCTTTAAGTTTCATGTTGGTATTGTTACTTATTTTGTTAAATATTTTAATATTACTTGCATGTTAACAACTTAGACATTAAGAGTGTGTTTGTTTCACCTTCTTAAATGGGGACTAGCTAGGATTATTATCCCATGTTTGATATGCTTGGGGACTAACTTAAATGAGACTAGCCCAAACTCGTGTGGACTCCTAGCCTCGTTAGGTCGTCCATACTAGTCTGGTAGTAATATCCCTTGAATATTATAGTTTATATTAATTCAAAAAAATTCATTATAAAAGAATTACATTACATATTACGTAAATTACATATGAATTATTTATTATTTACATAATAAATAATTAATATGTAAATTTTAAATAATTTAAATAATACCTAATTACAAGACTCGGATGTTTCTTAACTGGATCGGAAATTTATCAATGACTTCCTCCCTAAGGTCGCATTGGATGCGAATCTCGAACCGAATCCGATCTATAGTCTCGCGATTTCTTTGCTTGATCGAGTTCGGCTATTCAACGACAGCCTTAACAGAGTCCTTTCGATGTTTATCTTCAGCCGCGAGCACCAACAATTAATTGGTTCTTTTTAGGGTATTTTTTGTTTGTAATAATCATTTTTCATTGTTATTGGAAATTTGGATCTCTGTTTTTTGGGTTTTGAATGGGGGTAAGCCTTTGTTATTGAAACTTCGATAATTCTCCAAGTTGCAGGGGACCATCTGCAATTCGTGAAGAAGAAAGGGCTATGCCCTTCTAATTTTCCATATATTCATTTTGATATTTTTAATAGAAAATAAATTAAAATATAACAATAATTTATTGTTAGTCCAGCTTCTTATTATGACTCTACTCCAAACGCTTCAGTAAGTTAGTTCAGCTCAGTCTAGTCTAACCAAGTCCTGGTTAGTTCTTGAATCTAGTACAGTCTGAAATTGTCCGGTGCAACAAACGCACCCTAAGAGAGGGGTGGGTATGAAAAGAGTGTATGAGGTGAATATAATGTGAAAAAGTTAGAATAAAAGAGGTAGGTTAGTATGTAAGGGTGAAAAAAAATGTGAAAAATGGTGTAGAAATGCCATAGCTATTTGTGGGAACAAAAAAATTAGATTTTTTTTTTTTTTTTAAATTTCATTTGGGAAAAAAAAAAATCAAACGGCTAGCTGACATCAGCAAGTTATTGCTGCTGATATTAGTGCGCTGGAGGGTGACATATGGGTCTAAAAAAAGGGCCTAACTAGAAGTAGAGAGCTCGATAGCCAAAAGGCCATTATTTAGCCTGGTGAGTTCCACACATTTTTTGCCCAGCCTTTCATTGGGTGTTTTACCAAAAAGGGGCTAAAAAAATGGTCTATGGCCTTTTAGCCATCTCCATTGGAGGTGGTCTAAGGATCCCTCTATTAAAATTTTGTATGTTGGGCATGTTGTAGAGCACGAACATGGATGTAATTTTATCCATGTTCATCACCAAGCCAAAGTTGTGATATTAGCATGTAATAAGTTTAATAATTGTGTCGTGTTCAAGTTTAGAAAAGATGACCTAACTAATATCGTGTCATGTTTGAGTTGACTCAAATTATATATCGGCTGGCATGAAAGTTTGAACACGAGTTGTCACCTGTACCCTAGATGTCATGGTAGCTCCGGTCGTCAAACGCAGGTGCAATCGTATATGCGAGTTTTTTTTTCTTTTTATTTTTTGGTAAACTCGTATATGCGAGTTAAGCTAAGCCCACAAGATCTGAATTTAGACCAGAGTGTCGATACAACCTTCCTCAACTCATGTAAGCTCAAAGGGTAGCTTATGATGCAAGTTATTCCCATCCTTAGCTCATCAGATTGAAACTTTTGCATAGGGGTCCAAACCCTAAAATGGTTTCCATGTCATCGATGACATATATGGTTGAATGACTTCTTTCCTCTCCTTTATTTAGTGGTAGTCTACGTCGGCATATACTGAAGGCCTATTCATAAACCTCTCCATGTCGATGGACTTGGATCTTCTCCTCAGCCTAAGGAGAGGATCCTCCTGACCAAATGACTTGAACCGTTGGATAAAAATCTAACGTCTACAAACAAGAGATCTCTTTAAAATTATAATAATTATAACCGTTAGATTTTCATCTAACGGTCCAAATTCTTTGATCAGAAAGATCCTCTCCTTGGGCTCAGGAGAGGATCCAAATCCCATGTCGACAAGAAGAGATAGATGCTAAATCCATCAAACATAAGTACTTAAAAACAACAAAACATAAAGAACGAACTGACAACTAACTCACGCAGCCACGTGGGCCCCTGATACCTGACACGTGGAGATAAGGCGTGAGGTCACGCACAATCATCTATCTCCTCACGCCTCTCACGTCACTCTCCCGTTTATTCTTGTGTTATTATTTGTTTTTTGTTTTGTTGTTTGTTTTTTATACCATCATTCCAAGAACTTTTTATTTACTCACTGAGAAACAATCGTTATTTTTAAAATATTAATTAAGAATTAGTCACTATTTAAAATATTTATTGACTATTTTTAAGATATTTATATTTATTGAGGAATAGTCACTATTTTATGAATATTTATTTAGAAATAATCCCTATTTCTAAAATATTAATTGAGAAATAACTACTATTTTAAAATATTAATTGATAAACAATTACCATTTGTAAAATATTTGATATTATGGATTAATCAAACTTTATTAGGAACTGTTTCTTAATTAATAATTTCTAATAAACAATAATGAAGAGGATATAGAGAGATAGATTGTGAGAAAGTAAAATGCTGGTCCACACAAATCTTACCAAAGTTGACCAAGGGTGAAGAGAGAGAGAGAAAGAGAGTGAGAGGAGGGAGGATGGAATTTGGGGAAAACAAAAAGATGACGTGACAGATGGAAGATCCTTCTAATCATGAAATCTAGACCGTTCACAATTAATTCAACGGTTCCAAATAGAGGATATTCTAAAAGTTATAATAATTGCAACCGTTGGATTAAATTTGAACGGCCTGGATTTCGTGGTCAACATGATCCTCATCTTGTGCTCAAGAGAGGATCCTCTACCGTGAAAGATGGGAGAAAAAGAGAAAGAAGGTTGGGTGAACCGGTGAAAGATGAGAAGGAAAGGAATCCGAGGAAAATAAAAAAATGATGGTAAAGATGTGAAAAAGAGAAAGAAAACTAACATTTCATGTGAAAGAGGACCTGGATTGTCTGCCCTCTTCATCCCATACCCTCACATCTTCTCCTATTTATGTGGTCACAGTTAAACCACGTCAACATTTTATATTGATTTTTTTTTATAGAAATAATAAGACAAAAAAACAATGGGAATATAAAATATTGACGTGGCTTAACCGTGATCACAGAAATAGGAGGGGATGAGAAAGGTATGGGATGGAGAGGGCAGACAATCCAGGTCCGTGAAAGAGGCATGTGTGTCAGTGCGCATAATGTGTGAGATGTGGCAATTTTTTTTTGCATTAACCATTAAATAAAGTTGTTTGAATAATTTTGGTTAAAATTAAAGTTTTGAAGTCATTTTATTAGTTTCATGTAATTTAAACCAGTAGCAAAGTGGCAAAGCCAATATTTAAAATAACGGGTCATGATTTCGATGAAAAAAACTTCATTGGACCATTTCTTGTCGAGCACCTGGTGATTCCTTCCAACATATGTCGACAATGAGAGGCTTGTCAGGCCAAAAATAGGAAACTGTAAAGTTATGTTGAAGATTGTCAAGGCTTGTCAACATAGACATTTCATCGAGCACTAAGTGTGCACAGTAAAGTCGCACGCAAGAAGAGAGAAAAGGTAGATACAGGAATGATAGAAAAGTATGGAAGAAGGAGGTTGTAATTTAGTGTTGCTAACTTTTTTTTTTTTCTTTTCTAGTTGTTTATAGGAGTCAAATACAAATACATAGACAAATATACATAGTGATGTTGAACTTGTTAGAGTCATGAACACCCAATGACCCCATACGAGCTCCACCATCGATTTAAACTAAGCTTATTTACGGTAAAATCTCATGAAACTTAAACTCGAGTATCATTTAACCAATGAGCCTTATTGTGTCATGTTAACAATTTTAACAGATTTATAATGGACTTTACTAGTAAGAAGCAAAGTGAGAACGGGTTAAGTTTTCGAAATTAAGTAACAAAAGTTTAAGTTTCAGATTGAAGTGAAATTTCAAAGAGTACAGAGATAGTTAAGCCATTAACCTACATATTCAAAGGAAAATCGTAATAGTACTAATTACGATGGCAAGCCTAACAATGCAAGTCACATTGTCTTGCAACATATATGTATGAATCCTTTAACAAGAGGGATTCTCATTTTTCAAAAAAAATTAGGACACTCTCTTGGCTGTTAGATTGCCTTTAATGAAATTGTGTGGTCTGTGATTTAATCTCAACCACAGAATTTCATTAAAAGGCAATCCAACAGTCAAGAAGATGTTCTCATTTTTTTGGAAAATAGGGATCCCTCTTGTTAAACGATCTATATATATATATATATATATATATATATATATATATATATTATTTAACACTTGAAATGGTATTCTCTTTGCATTGGTACCACCATGCAATAAAATAAAAACATATCATATTAAGGATGATCAAGTTGGAAGAAGGGGCATGCTTGGAGTGGACTTCAAGTAAAAATGAAACCTTATTAAAAAGAGACTTACTATGCTTTAAAACAAAAGTACAAATATATTACTACAACACTATATCATTGTATACATCCAACTGCTGTATCTAATAATTACCATCAATTAAAATTAATACTATAAGTTGTACTTGCAAAACCACCATTTCACGTTTGGGCCGGACAAGGATCCTCTTCGGACTCTCTTTGTGGGGATCCAAATGATCAATCAATCGCAATTGTTCATCGTTTATCGTACATCATGCGGTCAATTTTTGTTGGATACTGTTTATATTTAATTTTAAACAAAATTAATTTCTAACCGCACGAACTACGATAAACAGACACAATTGATTGACCATTTCGCTCCCCACAAATAGGATCCGGATGGGATCCTACTCCGTTTGGGCCATCTAAACCCAAAAATTATGATTATACGAAGGCTTTTTAGCTAAAATGGTTTCTAAAATTAGCATAATTCTTCATTTTGGTCTCTGAGATTTAAAATCAATAGAAGTGGTCCTTGAGATTGTCTACCGTCAATCATTTTAGCCCTTCTATGAAAAATCTCCATTAAATTTAGGGTATTTTTGTCAAACCAACCCCTCCACTTGAATGGGCGGTTTCTTCAATTTAACAGAGAATTTTCACAGAATAATCAAAATGATTGGCCGTGAAAAATCTCATGGACAACTTCTATTATTTTTTAATCTAAGATACTAAAATGAAGAATTATGTCAATCTTAAGAACTATTTTGCTAAAAAAACCTTATGTGAAGGAAGGGTGTTTCCTAATACCTTCCCCATCCCCAAAAATTCACAGCCCATGTGCTCATATACATATATAACTAGCTCTTAGGTGGGAAAATTTGAGATGCCTAACACATTACATACATAGGGTTTACTTATCTAGTGCAAAAGCCCCTAACTTTCTCTTGTATTTCCAACACAATTTCCAACCAAATCTCTTTACTGCGTATTCAAAAGTCTCAATATTCGATTCTGACCACTCTCTCTAGGGTTTATTAAAGCCATTGTCAATTGCGACCCAACAAGTTGTGATAGAAACATATTTTTCATCATATAAATTAATGCTTATCCCCAATATAGATAAATCTTTTACTGTCACGCTTATTCTATTACTATCCAAGTGTTATACTATCTGTGTAACATAGTTATGATTGATATTCATCGACTTCCAGTATAATAACAACAAATAGATCTTATGTGTTGATATAATCTATGTAAATATGTAGTATCACGTGATAGTGTGAAAAACACAAACATCGATAGACGGAAACAAAGAAAATAACATGATGAGTGCCTACCTACCTGATGGAGAAAATTGAATAGAGCACTCATTTGGATTTGGTTAAGCACTGGATAATTCACACTTGAACACAGTTTAGCAAATGATTTTTTTTATTAATTTAATCAATACCAAAAGAATTACACAATAGGACATGAAATGATTACAATCACATCCCAAAGGTGAAAAACAAGTTTTCCACAATATTATTTTATCATGTAAATAATCTGGCTAGGAAGGTAGCCGACAAACCACAAGTAACAGAACTCCACTAATCATAATTCCGAAAAAAAAATGATAACGAGACTCTTTCAAAAGTGGGGCTCTCTTTAGACTCTTTGTCACCTCATGTTTTTCGCACAATGTTTTACAATGTTGATGTTGATATGGAAATTAACATTAAACCGTGAGGTAACAGAGAGTTCACGGAGAGTCTCGCTTTGAGAGATTCTCATTAGCGTTTCTATTCAAAAAAAAAAAGCGCAAAACAAATATTCTTGGGCAGAGCAGAATGTCAAAGTTAGTAAAGCTTACCAAATTTGAAGATGGCCCTTACAGTTTACTATAAATACCAGTAACCATTTAGCTATAGCTTCGTGCAATATTGCAATACCACCTTTGCAATAATATTGATCATTAGCAAGCTCTCCTTTCTCTATTTTGCTAATGGCTTTCTCTCTTGGGTCTCAAGTACTCTCCCTTCTCATTGTTTTGCTTTTACTGCAATCTCCGAGCGAGGCTGCAACGTGCAGTGACTGCTTCATTCACTCTCGAGCAACTTATTATCCGAATTCTGAAGCACAAGGAACAGACAGTAAGAGACTTTTAATCAAAGAAAAAGAATGAGCAAAATCTTTCATGTTGCAGGCATATGCTTACTAGATATTTTCTTGTATCGAACTGCAGGTGGTGCATGTGGATTTGGTTCATTTGGAGCAACACTCAATGGCGGGGATGTCTCAGCTGCCTCTGACCTCTATCGCAGTGGCCTCGGATGTGGAGCTTGTTACCAGGTGAGCATGCACGATTCTAAGATGTGTGTGTGTGCGCGCAAACGCGTGTTCAATTTTTGTGATCATAATTAATTTTCTTGATGGTTCCCTAGGTGAGGTGCACCAATAGTGCCTATTGCTCAGACAAAGGAGTAACTGTAGTTATAACTGACCAAGGCTCGAGTGATGGCACAGACTTCATCATGAGTAAGCAAGCGTTCGGCCGGATGGCTCAAAGCACTGAAGCAGCTGCTTCTCTGCTGTCACTTGGTATCATTGATATTGAGTACAGACGGTAATTAACAGCCTAAATCCTGAAAGCAACTTTGAGGAACCTGCATGATTTTGTGATAAATCTATATGACTCAAGTAGCTCCTCAATAATCTGTCCTCTTTTTCCAAACATGCAGTGTTTCATGCAGCTATCCAAACAAAAATATTATAATCAAGATCGATGAGCACAGCAACAATCCTTATTATTTGGCTTTTGTAATATGGTACCAGCAAGGGAAGAAAGATATCACCGCTGTCCAGCTGTGTGAGGTGTGTGTGTGTGAGTCAGGATATTCAATACATATGAACCAAACCAACTTGCCTTGCTCTTCACAAGCACTGGCTTTTTCTTGAAATAAAATTAAAAGATTTGTTAGGTAGACAAATTATATCATATGTTTGTTTATAGCTAATAAAACTCTTGTTCTTAATCATCAACCTAGTTTTAATTACTTGCTTTTATTGTTAATTAAATATGTCACCTTCCTCATTACACATATAATTGAAATAATATATATATTTATATTTATATTAACTTATATTTTAAAAAATTGCTGCAGACAACAAACTTTGTATGCGTAGTACTGGACAGGAGTATTGGAGCAATTTGGACAACAACTTCAGCACCAAGTGGACCCTTGCAAATAAGAATGTTATTCAGCGATGATGATGACGAGACTTGGGTTGTTCCTCCGAACACTATACCACAAGACTGGAAAGTTGGACAAACATATGACACCGGAGTTCAAGTTAACTGATCAGATCAGATCGGATTTATTAATCCTGTTTAATTATCAATTTTTATTAGTTTCTTAAAATTTGTTTTGTTTTGCAAATTGGAAGAATGAATGTATACGAGACTAAATTCCTCACCTTTTAAGGTATTGGGTGACATAATTGGCTGCTCCAATATTCCTCAAAGTTCCCTCCTATGTGGATATTGGAACTTTTCCCTGCAAAAGCAAAACTGTTCAAAAGGTGCTAATCAGATTTTGATACCATAAAAAATATGATCAGAATGTACGAGGTTTATCACGCTCTTAAGGAACATATAAACACTCCTCGGGATAAAAATTGATATTGGCATAGAGGCAACAACTATTTTAAGTGTTCTTATGAATTCAAAAAGTAAAACAAACTACAGAAATTTGCATCAAACCAACCTCTTTAATCAAGTAAAGGAACCTCTGTCTGTCAAACATATTTCCGTTCACTCCATGTTCCTTTCCACTATTATATGCTTTCTTCCTTCCATTATTTTCAAACGGCATTTGGTATAATGAAATCGTGAGAGGATTTTCCTCAACATTCAGAGCAGGCATGTCATGAGTTTCCAGTGTAGGTTAAACTTTCTTGATATATTAGATGCATAGATTTATGACTCACTAATAGTGCCAAATACAAGGGATAGCATCTCATCCACTTCGGGATGGAGTTTATCGCCTGAGAGGAATACATTAACTTTCCCTTGCACCAGAATCCAACTGCATCCAGGAACCTTTCTCACTCCTTTGAATCCCATCTCCCTTCTCAGCTGTCTTTCCTCAATATGCTGACCATTTGCTGCATATATGTTGCAAAGCACCACATGGGCTGGTGCATTTAAAGGATCCAGCTCTAGGAGATTTTTGGCTGCATATCTAGCAACATCAGCATTCGTTTCACCAAATCCGCATATACCAAGCAATGCACCCCAAACAGTGCGATCTGGTTTGAAGGGAAGCCTTGAAACAAATTCTCCTGCTTCTTTTACTTTCCCAGCTCTTCCCAGAAGATTAATCATACAAATGTAATGCTCCAAAGCTGGTTGAATTGCATAAACATTGCTCATGGCATGGAAAAAATCCCACCCTCTCTGGACAAGCCCTGCATGGCTACATGCTGATAGGATGCCCAAAAAAGTGACCGAATTTGGTCGGATTGTAGATTTGACCATGGCTCCAAAGATCTTCAGAGTCTCATTTGCCTGTCCGTGGTCTGAAAACCCCATAATCATGGAATTCCAAGAAATCAAATCCCGGAAACACATGTTTGAGAATGTACAGTAAGCATCATCTAGCTCCCCACATTTGGCATACATGGAAATCAGTGCGTTGTTAATAAACAAGTCAAATTCGTACTGTGTTTTGATCAGCAGGCTGTGGAACTGTTTCCCAGAATCAAGATATGCCATTGCACCTGCAGCTCCAAGAAGAACTGAATATGTTGAACTGAGAGGCAAAACACCTTCTGACCTCATTTCTGAAAACAAATTGGTAGCTTCAGCAAAAAGCTCATTTTGGATGTGCCCCGAAATCATCACTGTCCATGCAATTGCATCCTTATCTGGCATGATTTGAAACATATTACAAGCCTTTGATACTTGTCCAACGCTAAAATACCCAGTTATCATAGACGTCCAAGAGATCTTGTCTCGGATGGGTGCATTGTTAAAGCAAATTTGTGCCTGTTCTAGCTGCCCAATCTGTATGTAACCGTTAATCATAGAATTACAAGACTGCGCAGTACAGTTACTTGAGTTCTTGATGAAAAGAAAGCACGCGGAATCCATGATACCATAGGCCGAGTACATGTGAATGAGGCTCTTTGATAATCTGCCATCATAATCATCATGGTCCCAACCATCGACAATCAACTGAGCATGTAGTTGCTTGCCAAGATGAGGCAAACCAATACCCGCACAAGCATAAACAAGCGATATGAAGGTCTCTCCGTTTGGTTTTGTGTCGTAGTTCCCCTTAAGTTCAAGAAATAGCGACAGAGCTTCTTTATAGAAGCCATTCCAAGCAAAGCCGCCAATCATGGCTGTCCAAGAAACAACATTCCTCTCAGGCATTTTTTGAAACAAAGAGTATCCCTCATCCACATGGCCAGACCGACAGTAACCGGATATCATGCTAGTCCAAGTAATCACATTCCTATCGAGCATCTCATCAAACAAAACTCTTGCTTCGTCCATTCTACAATTCTCAGCATACCCAGAAATCATAGCATTCCAAGAAACAACATTCTTCGTCGGCATTTGGTCAAAAACCTGCCCTGCTCCCTCCAAATCCCCATTCTTAATCAACCCAGCAATCATCGAATTCCAAGAAACAACATTCCTCTCTGGCATCGCGTCAAACAACTGCCTCGCCTCGTCAATCCTCCCCGCATCCGCAAACCCACAGAGCATTGAAGTCCAGGAAACAACATTTCTCTCTGGCATCTCATAAAAGAATCGCCAGCCCTCATTCAACCTCCCAGATTGCACATACCCAGACAACATTGCATTGTAAGAAACAATGTTCTTCTCAGGCATGATATCAAAGAGCATCCGTGCCTCATCGACCCAGCCACTCCTCGAGTATTTCGTGAGCAAACAAGTCCAGTGAACAACGCGGCCATGGCTGCTTCTCTCAGGCAATTTCTCAAGCAGCTTACGTGCGTCTTGACAGTGACTTTGAGAAAGACAGTGAAGAAGCTGAGAATCGTCGGGGGTGAGTTTAGCAGAATGGGTTCTCGAAAATGAAATCTGGGTTTTATAACATCGGCAATAAAAATTGCTGGAGCCAACTCTGATTAAGGTTTCTGAGAGATCAAAACGGAAGGGTTTATAAAATGAGGCGCGCATGAACGTGAAAAAAAAAAAAATAACAAAATGGGGAGTGCATGCCAAGAGGTGCAGGTTGAGAGAAAAAAGTATTGGTATCTCAGAGCATCTCCGAAGAAGATAATAAAATATAAATGTTATAGGTTAATTTAATAGTCAACGTGGCAATGTTAGATCTTCTTTTTCTTAAATTTATATGTCAATTTTGACTCCAAAAAGCTTATGTTTTAATCTACGTAGGATTGACATATCAGTTAGAACAAATTTAATTATGTGGCATTCTACTTAGAATTCGATATATCCTTTTAAAGATGGTCTTATAAACGTTTGATAACCATTTTGTTTTTATTTTATTTTTTAATTGAATGCTAAAAATTTATTTGATAACTCCTTTTATTTTTTTAAAAAAGCTAAAAACTAAAATATAAAAACTACTTTATTGAGTTTTTAAATTTTGGTTTTCAGTTTCATTTTTTTCTTGAAGCCCAAAGTAGTTTTCATTTTGTTTTCAGTTTTTAATTTGAATTTTGGTTGAAAATTGAAATCTTGTTTAGTAATTATTTTTAATTTTCAAACTAAAAAGTAGAATCTCAACTCCAAATTTTGAAAACTCAATGTCAAATTTTGAAAACACAAAAAAATAATTTTCAATATTTTTGAAGACTAACTAAACACGATTTCAAAAAGCAAAATGGTTATTAAAGGGTTTATTAATTTTTTTTTTTTTCAAATCAAAAGGTTAATTAATTAATTAAACTAAAACCTGAAACGACGTAGTGTCGATGGTTTATGTTTGTTGCTGGATCTACTAAAATACACGCCTCTCAAATCTCAATCTTGTCGGTTCCGTTCCCAGACTGACTCCAAATTTTATTACTGCAGGCTCCAGCCGCATCTCTCCTCCTCCGATTCTTGGGTTCCGGTAAGAATCCCTAAATTTATTCACCTCTCTGTCTCCATTTTCTCTGATTCTTCTGCTAATCCAATTGATGAATATATATAAAATATTACATTTTTTAAATTATTAATTGTTCAACGATTCTACTGTTTAACTCATTGATTGGATTGGATTGGATTGGATTGCATGTCCTAGTTTTGAATTTTATCATCTGATCTCTCAATAATCCTGGCCGTATTTAAACGTTTGTGTTTTTTTCGATGGAGGGACTTGTAGTCGTCCTGTAGAATCAATGCCGTTTTTCCTACTAAAAAAATGGATTAGTTTTACATATACTATATATATATATATATATATACACACACACACATGGATGCATTGTATGTATGTGTTAGTTTTGAGTTCCCTTATGTTTTGTTATAGTATATGGTATAAGGTGAAAAACGAGATTGAAATACTACGAAAAGGTCATAGGTATTACAAATTAACGTTATGCTCACAAGTTTATCTTTTTGTGACATTCAATATTTTCGTTTAGAAGTCCTTTTAAATTGATTGAAAGCGTTTTTGATAAAGTGTTTTTGGGTTATAAAAGCACTTGAGGTGCATTTTGGAAGAAGCACCAATTATGTGCTTCTTGCATAAAGCATCTAAGTGCTTTTCCAGGATTCACTTACATTTTTATTAGGTTTAACGTGATTGTATGTCTATAGAGTGACAAGTGAGTTGAGTTCCAATTTGGCCCATGCAGTTTCAATTACAGCTAATTTCTCCGGATTGTTCTTCATTCGATTCTCTATCCCTTTGATGTGCCCAAAAGTTACTTTGTGGATTCGAAGTGTGATGATAATTGAAGTTGAAGTTGAAGTTGGATTGTTACCATATACTTAGGAATAGTAAAAACAGTGAGCAGGCTTTCAAAATTTCATTAAACGAGAGGAATGGGAGATGTTCACAAGTTGAAGTCGATTGGCTTAAAACTTTAGCAAGTGAAAGTTTGTGGTTTGTTTCCTTTTTGTTTACTTTCTTGAATAATGTAGTAGGTGTTTAGTTATTTACAATAATTTTTTCTAAAAAAAAAATGAAAGGGGATCAGCAAGTGGCTTTGCCATGGTAGTCAATCCTTGCAGGGGCTGTGAAGACTCACAGAGGTATTTTAGCCGTTCCTGACCACCATCGTGTGATTCACCAGTGCCAGGCATCGAACCCATTATGGCACTCATAATTGTTGGGTGGTTTTTTATGTCTAATCTGTTTGGCATAAGGGCATTTTGTTTATGTTGAAAATATCAGTTTTTCAGATTTCTTTGTTCTTTTGGATAATCGTTTAGAGTATCTTTAATTTACATCTCGGGCTGGACATTATTGATACTTACCTTCCTATTTTACCTTTCAGCGCTGCTGCCAAAACGAAGCCTTCGCGTTTGACCTTCAGAAGAACCACAAGGGCTAGTAGTATATATAAAGGGCTGTGTCTAAAGCTTTTAGCTTCGAGATCCGAAAATGGAGTTTTTGGATGAGGACGCAAGGCCTAGGTTCCTCTTCCAATCCAAAGCAGTAGCTTCTTCTGCCACAGACCTGCAACCCCATTACAAGAATCTGAGCAAACCATTCATTTTCTTTACCATCTTGATCTCGTTTCTGTTAATGGGTCTCGCCTTCTTCCTCCTATCCGAACCCTACCAATCTCTTCTTATTTGGGCCGCTCTCGCCCTCCTCATTGGTCCCTTTGCTCCTGCACCTGTCACTGGTGGTGACATTCGGGTTGGTCATGGCCCAATCGTCGACTTCCCAGAAATTGCAACCCAAGTAGAGGATGAATCAAAGAAGAGGGTTTCTCAGAAGAGATCAAAACCACGTCGATTTGACGAATTGGGGGCAGATTCAACGCCCATGCCTGAAACTATTAGTGGGTCTGTGAGAGAAAAGAAAAGGAGTGAGGCTTCCGAAGGTAATGGTAATGGGTCAGTGTTTTTTGGTGAAGAGACGGAGTGGGTTGAGGAGGATGTTGAGTTCTTGAAGAAACTGCTTTTGAAGCACCCGGTGGGGAAGCTCAGACGGTGGGAGGTTATCACCGAATCGTTTCAAGGAAAGCATAAGGTGGAGAGTGTGATAAAAAAGGCCAAAGAATTGGGAGAGAAGAAAGTGAGTGATTCAGATTCGTATGCAGAGTTTCTGAAGAAGCGTAAGCCCAATGACAAGAAAACTGAAAGTGGGAATCAAGAGTTGGGTGATGAGTCGGTGGCGGATAATGGTGAAGTGAAGAAAGAGAGTTGGTCTTCTACTGAAGACATTGCATTGCTGAATGCCTTGAAGGCATTTCCGAAGGAAGTGTCAATGAGGTGGGAGAAGATTGCAGCTGCTGTGCCCGGGAAGTCGAAGGCTGCTTGTATGAAGAGAGTTGCTGAGTTGAAGAAGGGCTTTCGGAGCGCCAAGGCTTCTAACGAAGAGTAGACGAAGTTTGTCTGATCAAATTTTGAATCGGATCTGCATTTGCATTGAGGAGGTAATTTTGATGATTCATAGTTTTGTTTAAATTGAAATTGAGAATTGTTGCCTATGTTTGATCCGTAGGCAATTTCATATCATAGTTCCATTGGAGTTTGGTGATTGTCCGCCCTTACAAACATGCTGTAACTCATACCTCTAAGTTATTTATGGTTTGATATACAGAAGTAATATTCATGTACGGATGTGATATATTTTAGTATTATTGTCTCATGACGTTTTTTTTGCACTTTTAAGTGAGAGATCTCAAAATCGACTATCGCGAATGACGAATATATGTGATTGAGATCATCACCTCAAATCAAACTAAGCTAACATTTTATATGGGATCCGCATGATGTCAATCACACGGTTACTGCCATTCCATCATGAATCATGGTGTGCTACCTCGTTCATATGACTAATTTTTAGGTGTACTTTGAAGCAGCATCGTGTAGTATTATTATTTCACTTAAATTATGAAACATATATATATATATATATATATATTATTTTTTTTCAGGTAAATCTCAGTTTACTATCTTCATGTTTCGTGATTTTCAACATTTAGTACATCAAATTTTTTTTTTGTCTCAAAGTTATACCTAAAGTGTAACTTTTGGGAGTCTTATACATTCGATAGTCAAACTGTTAAAAAATTTAATACAAATAAAATAAAATAAAATCCCCCCCCCCTCCGTCTCCTACCCCCATCCCACTCCCTTCCTTCCTCTGCAACCTGCACCGGAGGTAAATTGTTTGTCCTCTTGTTTGGATGTCTTCCCATCTTTTTCTATTTTGTGCGATTACGGTTAAGTCACGTCAATATTTTATATTAATTTTTTTATAAAGATAATAAAATATAAAATAATAAGAATATAAAATGTTGACATAACTTAATAGTGACCAGACAAATAGAAAGAGATGGAAAATACAGCCAAACAAGGCAGAGAATCTTCCTCCACCTGCACCTCCCTCCTTTCATCTCTCCTCTGCAACCCGCAACACCTCCACCATTCCTCTTCACACCACCACCTCCTCCACCATTCCTCTCCCAAGCCCCGCGAGACCAGAATCGCCCCCGAAAAAAAAAAAAAAAAAAAAAAAAAATTCTCGTATCTTCCTTCTTCCTTTCACCGCCGACCCACCTGCAAGTCCAAGCCACCGACCAACCTTCGCATCCGTCATCTTCAAAAAAATAAAAAAATAAAAGGTTTCGATTTACTGAAGGACTTGCTTGTAACTCAAGCCGTTTCCTCCATAATTCCACACCAGCTCCCCAAAATTTCAAAATCCAAGAGAATCCCATTTCTGGGAAATGTTAAATATGGTGCTCTACAACGTTACAATCTATGAAATCGATGTGGGTCCGTTGCGTTTCGAGCTGGGAGACGACGGAATCGCAGTTATTGATTCTGGGGTCACCTGTAATCTGAATATGAATTGGCACTATTCTTACAGTACTTGGAGTGCTCCTGTTGTTGTTTTAGATGAAGGTCGTGCTTCGATTCAGAAGCAATCAAAAACTAAAACAATAAAATTCAAAACTTTCCCTCAAAAGGAAATTTCCCGAAAATCCCATCTTACGGAATCGGTACTTCCGAAACATGAGAATGCTGCTGGAGAAAAGCCTGCTGCATCAGAGCTTGTTGCTGCAGCTGCTTCAGAGAGAGAAGAAATTTGAGGGTTTTGCCGAGAAATTTGAGGGTTAGGGTTCGAGCAGAGGGCCTCAGAGAGAGAAGAAAAATTATGGGTCTCGGGTTTGCGAAATCATTGGACAAAAACGGAATATGGCATTGTCTCCAGGGTCGGGGGAGATTCTGGTCTCGCGGGACTTGGGGACGGGTCGGCTGTGGACCGCCAACGACGAGGGTTGGGGTGCAGGAGAAGGAGGAAGAAGAGGGTGGGGGTTAGGAGAGGAATGGTGGAGGAGGTGGTGGTGTGGAGAGGAATGGTGGAGGTGTTGCGGGTTACGGGTTGCAGAGGAGAGATGGAAGGGAGGGAGGTGCGGGTTGCAGAGGAAGGGAGGGAGGGGAATGAGATGGGGAGGTAGGAGACGCCGCCCGGGGGGGAGGGTGGGGAATTTTTTTTTTTTTCTGTACTTTTAAAATTAATTTTTTTTTTTTAATATTCAAGTGGACTCCCATTTGACACGTCACGCTCAGTCATTGTGCACATGAATGTCACGTCATCAGTTAACGGGAGACTTAACAGTTTAACTAACGGATATATGAAACTGTCCTAAAATTTACACTTTAGGTAAGAAAAAAACTTGATGTACTAAATATTGAAAACCACGAAACATGATATAGTAAACTGAGATTTTTTTTTATTTTATTAATTTACCTAAGTACCACAAAATATAATTTTATCGTAGTAAGCTTTTCGATTCACTCCAAAAGAAGGTATTATATGTTCACATATATATATATATATATATATATATATATATTCACAACCATAAGAAAGAAGAAAACAACTCTGGGTAGAGAGCAAAAATGAAGCACACAAACAAAAACAGAACCAAATTATATAGCAGTATATAGCAGCATGCAAGTCACGAAGGAACAAAGAAAAAAGAATACTCATTTGCAAATCCAAAATTTGAAAAAAGCGCATGGACAAAACTGGGAAACTCACCACAAAACGATAAATAAACTACTTTTAAGTGTGATTTTATAATATTAGTTTGCAAAAGAAAATGAACAAATAAATAAACAACTCCCAAGTTTACAACTCACACTGCTTGATTTGATGCGCAGCAGTGACGAGAAAACCCATTCAGGACAGGGAAAGGTGCAGTGTGTGAACGTTCCTATTGATTTGCAAAAATTAAAAATAAATAAAATAAATAGATACAGCAAAAAGGAGGAAAGGGGAGAGAGGTTAGGTGAAAATTGGGATCACGTGCCGGGATCAGGAGATTCAGGACTCTTTGTTGAAGTCCGATTCCAGAATTCTGAATTGTGGAGGCCCGATCCGTTTCCTGTTCGGGTAATCTTTCTTTATTGTTTTAGAGCTGAGCTCAGCTGCTGACTCCGGACGGACTCCGAATCACCAACCAACCGTTTTCGCCGGCAGTGTGGTCGGAATCGGATGGCTGAGCTCGATTGATTTGATTGAAGTAACAACTAAGGTAAATTCTTCAACCTTCCTTGGTGATTGCATTTTTGTTGAAGAATTGTCATTAATTATGGATAAATGGATATTTTTGGATTAATTTAGGATTTAAGTGGATGGAATGATACGTTAGTGGGAGTTGGAACCCTAACCCTGCTCTGATGATAGACATTTATGAACAGATTAGATTGGTTTTATATTTTTACTTATTAATTTAGGGTTTCTATCTTTTTGTGTTTGATTTGAGGGTGAGGGTTCCATTTCCTAATTTCCAATCCTCTGAATTGCTGTAAGAAAGTCTCTGTTTTTCCTACATGCATTGCATTGTTCCCAACTTCAGAACACTGAGATGTCTAGTTCCGACTCCTTAGCTGCGCATTACTGTATTTGTTATCGTGGTCATGGATTCGTTGATTGTGCACACGGAGCATAACGCATTGACACATGAACCAACACTTTGTGTATGTGTATGTGTGAAATAGGCACTCGACGCAGTTTTAGCTGTAGTTTCTGCGGAATGGTTAATCTGTATTGTAGACTTTGCAATGATTTTCAATTGTACAACACTTTTTGTAAGTAATAAGTCATGATAGTTGTGAAAGAATTCAAGAAATCACAAGCAAGAGAAATGACGTCGCCCCACACATGTGCCTATATGCCATGCTTCAGGGTGGTTCCATGGTTCAGTCTACGCTTATGGACTAACATTCAGAGATTGAAGTTGATGTATGGGGAATGAGCATATATTTAAGCACATCATGATTTCAGGTGTTCCCCATCTGCGCGCTAAGGCAAGTACTTGATGGCTGACTTACCAGGCTATATGCGTGCCTGCTTGCACACTGGAAAACTTGCCGCCCTGGCAATTTTGGTCTCTGGAGGGATTGTATTGCAAATTTTGGTGGGTAGTGCTTCTTATTGTCAGTTATGCTCAATTCATATGTAATTAGTAAGCTTTTCTCTGTTGTAAGTTGATGGTCATACTAGGTTCTCATCTATCACGGCTTTTGATGCAGGCGTGTGCTTTGTACAATAATTGGTGGCCAATGCTAACTGGTAGGTTCTGAACTGTTGTTTTCCTTCGTAAACTTGCTATGTGATGCCTTTTCTTTTGGCCAAATAAGCTGTTATGTTATGCTACGTGTTAATGTGCTTGTAAGATGATAGGTATGCCAGTACTCAAAAGATTTCAATTTTTGATTATCTAGCTCCTTTAAGAAAGAATCTTTAAGGGTAATGATATTCTATTCCCTTTATTTTAATTCCCATAACTCAAATGAATAAATAGATCTGAATACGTTTTACTTTTTGCTTTCTTTTTTGTTGAAGTTTCTTATATCTCTTTGCTTCATGGTTTCAGAATTATTTTCATATTTGTCTTTGACCTGATTAGAAACAAGAGCCTTTGAGCCTTCGGTCAGGTGGTAAAAGGATAGTGATATGGTTTGATGGTGACTTTAAATGACATCTAGGATAGCAACAACATGTACGAACATAGGTTCAGGAATAAATCAGGGTTGGATATCTCTGCTGTCTTGTATTTATGGTTATGGTTTTGGTTTTGGTGATATTCCACACCCCCCTAATGCTTATATTCGATTGATGGTTAAAGGTGATTAGTAATTCTTCTATACAGGTGAATGCTTTCACTAGAAATAATTGCTTTCCAATAACTAAAATGTGCGGATAATGGAATTCCACGACCATATCGTCCCCTTATTTGTTGGTGTCAAAGTCTGTGTTATATTGTCATCATTGGCCTGTTCAACTTTAACATTTTTTAATTATCAAAACAAGATAAATATTACATTTTTATGGAATCTTCCCTCGAGAGAACATCCTCTATATAGATTTCAATGATTTGAATGAAAACATGCATGCTGATGGTGATGGTCATCTCACGATGTTTTGCAGTAATAATGTACGTGCTTCTTCCCTTGCCATTGCTGTTCTTTGTGGGATCCGATTTTTCTATATTTTCACAATCTGAAAATGGGTTTGTCTTTCTCCCCTGAACTTGCTTACTGAAATAACTATTCGTTTAAAGTCTAAAGCTGCATCAACATTATTCGTGTTCTTACTCCCTTCGCTTATTAAATACTGTATGATGAAACAGCTGGGTAAATGCAACCAAGTTCTTGACCGGAGCTTCAGCTATTGGAAGCATTGCAATCCCTGCTATCTTAAAACACGCTGGTGTAATTGGTTGGGGGGCCCTGGCTATGGAGCTCTCATCCTTTTTCGTATTTGTACTGGCAATAATGTGTTACATTCGGACGAGTGATGATGATGACAGCTACAGTTCGATCTGAGGTATGCCTCTCCTGCGGTCCTGCCAGATTTCTGTAAAGACGCGTTATTTTCCCATAAGATGTTTCTATTTCTTGGTGAACATTGCCTCCAATATCAGCTTGTTATATATTCCAAAACTGCTTTCCCCTTTACGTTTTTTCCTGTTCGAGTGTAATTCTTTATCCATGTAATTGAGTGTGTATTGTGTTTAATACGTTTTAACATCTCATTGTATCGATCCCCATCAGAATTGTGTATCCTTGTACCTTTAGTGTAGTTGATGGTTTGGTCGTCACATTATGGTCTCCGTTGGTGAGATAAGTTTCGGGTTGAGCTCATATGAATGCATTTGATATGCTTTGTGGCCACCCTTATTTAGTGGATTGGTTTTGTATTTAACGAAAAATCATATTTTTACACTAAAAAGTCAATTCTGGTACTATTCACTTTACCTTTTATTTTGTCCTTATCATTAAAACTCAAAGTTTTCAAGTTATTTTCATTAAGTTTCCTTAAAAAAAAATGAAAACTGAAAGTAGATCCCAAACGAGTTTTGAGTTTTAATTTTCAAAAAATGTGATAAATATGAAAATTGAAAACGAAATGGGTATCAAAAATGCCTCACAGAAAAACAAAAATCACTTACAATAATATGTTGTTGAACTAAAACATCATGCCGCAATGGACCTGTTTTATGTACATACATAGTCCAAAAAAGTAAACAATACCGAAGCGCAAAGGGGTTGGCTAGGTACATCAAATACCGAACTAAAAAAGTTTGATTGAAAACCAAATTGAGACTAAAAACACAAACGAAACCGAAAACTATTGGTTCGGTTTCAGTTTTGATAGTTCAAAGTTCAAACATCAAACCGAACCAAGTATAAATCAATATTTTTTAATATATTTATGTTGTGTATTCATTTTTCAAAGTCCACCTTGAAATTAATCATTAGTCTAATTTCAATTTAAAGTTAGATAAACTTAACTATAAGCCCAATTATGTTTTAAACAAACGATATTATCTACATTAAAGAAGAAGGGTAAATCTCACAATAAGCTAGCAATAATGTGGTTCAAATTTGCTTTCGACAAAAATAACTTAAAATCCCTCACTAACAAATGAAGAGAAAAATCTTATTTCTTATATATTTTCTAGCTTAAAAATAAAAAGATTTTTTTTCAAAAACCAAAGTGGACTAAAAGCCAAACTCATCTTTGTTGGGAAAAGGAAAATATTTTAGAAATATGATTTAATTAGTGATTTTATATAATTTAATTAAGATTTTGATATGATTTGATTTGGTTGGGTTTCTTTGTCTTGTAAATAAATGATTTATTCATTTGTAATCTTATAAATATATCTGTAAAGAAACATAAAATATTAAAATTATTATTCGAGTTTGTGAGATTATTAAAAAAATTCTTCTATTTGTCTTAAACCCTTTATTTTCAGTTATTTTGCGAGGCAGAAAACGCTCAATTCGTAGAAAGTGAAAAGTGAAAAGCATGACAATAGACACCGCCACCATGGGAGAGCAAGAGCAGCTGCGCCTCCAACTCTCTGCCCTCCACTTAAACACTCCGCCTCCTCCGCCGCCTCTTTACCAAAACTTGTATGAGTCTGATGACCGACAGGTCTTCTACAACGACGACGGCTTGCTGTTCGACATCGGGTTCGGAAACGTGATTGTCGTCGATAACCTTCCAATTGTTGATGCCAGGATGGCCAAGAAGCTCGAAAGCGAAATCCGACAAGCGTTTAGTGAAGTTGGTGTGATTAAACACGATGGGGTTTCCGTGCCTCTGAATCCCCAAACCCACGAAATCTTGGGTCGTTGTTTTATAGAGTTTAATTCTCGTCAGGTAGTATTTATTTTCTGTGTTGAATTGGGAATTTCATGCTTTTATTTTCATGCTGTCGAACTTGAATTTGATTAGGTTTACAGTAGTTGAAATCAAATCAAATGAGTATGAGTGGTGCTAAATGTGTTCAACCGTTTGATTTGAAGCAGAAATATTAAATCATGTCTATTGGATTGGATGCAATAATTTTGAAATGAGGTAGAGCCCTGCTAGAGCATTGAATCATACACTTCATCGAAACTCCGCATTCCACCATGTAAACCATGGGAAAAGATTTCATTTTTCGGTTCAATGTTGTCGCTTTTTACCTCAGAGTGTGGATGGAGTGAAACGAAAGAGTTTCCGGGAAATGTTGGAATGGGGAATAGAGTTCCTTTTTTGGCTTCCTTTTGGTCTTCAATTTTCTTTGGAGTTGAAGGCGCCGTTGTATTGACGCCTCTCTTTTCTGTTTTGGTTAAGGATTTGTATGTATTCCAGGGGATCACTTGCCGGCTATGTCCTTTTTATTCGATTTGTAGCATATTAATTTGATCTAGGCGTTTCTCAACTGTATAGGTTTAGAATGCTATCATCCAAGTGTTAGATATTTTAGAGAGTAAAGCGTGGACGGTAGTGTATATAGGTGGTTTGCTAATATACAAGGCGTGCATTAATTGTTGTGTATTTATCATCCGCTCATCGATATGCATTTCTTTGGCATCTCATCTTTTCATGTTCCCTTTGTAGGAAGCGGAACTTGCTAGGGAGAAGAGAGATGGTTACAACTTCCATACACATACACTATCAGTAAGCCTGTATGATGACTTGGACAGGTTCGTTGATATCCTTGATGAGGGGACTACTCCAGAAACTTATCCAGCCGCTTGTATGGTAATTTTTCGTGACCTCACTGTGCCTGTCAACTATCATTTTTATTTTATTTCTATGTTTTCAGTTGCTTCTTGTTGTATGGTATATTTTCTATCGATTCAACTTTTCTATATGCATTTAGCAAGCAGGATATTTTCATCATTATTTATCTTAATTGTATTGAACATTATCTAATATCTATGTCAAATTCTGTTTATTTCAAATGCATATTGAGATGAATTGTAACCTTATGGGAAGAAATTATAACTAAAGAAGAGAAGCCAGACGCTATGACTATAAGCGTTTGAGTTGAAATTTTGCCATTTTAAATTTCTTAATATAACCAAGTCGATCAGTTTCTTTCTTTCATTTCTGAAGTTTTAATTTCAAGTTCTTTATTTCTGAGAGCTCTTAACAGTCATTTAGTTGAGAATAGTATATACAATGAACTATATAACTGGAAAACTTGAAGGCAATAAATGAAAAGCTTGATGATAGGAACAGTAGTATTTTGGTCCAAGAAAAGGCTTTGTTTGGCTTGTGATTATTGGAGACTACTTAAGACTCAGGCCATGTTGCAAAAGTCTGTTGTCCGCATCGTGAGCATCCCACTCGTGCTATAAAAAAAGTACATCATGGTGAAATTGCAGATTATAGCTGTGGTATTACACAGCTAATGCGTTCCACGTTCCAATTTTGGTGAATTGTTATGATTCCTGCTTGTAATCTCAAGTGGTTTTCATGATAATAGTGTCTTGATACCTTGTGGTGTTTAATCTAATGGAGAAAACATTTATGGATGGTGGAATAACTGCAACCGGTTGATGTTTACCAATGCACACTTATTGCGTAGGTTAGTGTTCGTTACTTTCTAAATGATTCAGAAGGTCTCATCACAGTCTCTTACGATCATTTTCATGTTGCGTTTGGGGTTAGACCATGAAGTATCGACACCAAGTTATTAAGAAATGGGGATTTTCTATTGCCATGATATCAATTACGGTACTTTATTCGTTTTATGTTCTTGAGGTAGCATTCATAATGTGGAAGAATAATAAGTCTTTTCCTATGTAGTTAGTAATGTATGCGTTGCATCATTGGACGCTTATTTTTCAGCATGATTTTATAGTAACTGAACAGCACTGCAGAATCTGTTAGACAATGTAAGTTTGTTAAAAATACCCGAACCAGAACTAGATGAACTAAATCTATTCTGCAGTCCTCAAGGTATATGGGGCCATCCCCGTTGCTTAGTCCCTTGAAAGAGGAAGAAGTACCGGAAGAAGCCGATCGAGTAAACCACGGCAGAGAAGCAAGAGAGCAAAAGGAGCAAGATTTCGAGGAAGTCATGGCATCAATTGGAATGATGAGTATTAGAGGGGAAGGCATGGAATGAAGACTGGAAGCGTACATGCACATTTTGAAGTGCATTTCCAGTGCTGAGTGCTCTAAATTTTCATCCCATATTTCTCACCCAACATCTTTGTAACAATTATTATTATTTTTATTATTATTTTTACAAGTTTATCCGGCATAAAATTACTTTCAATGAAATAAGATCTCTTTCAAACAAAGATAAAGGACATCTCCGATGTAGAGGAATAAATGTCCAAACACCAAAAAATAGTTTGATCTGTTCAAAAATTCATCTCTAACCGAAGGTTAGGCTATAATTCTATGGAGCTCATTAGGCCGTTATTTGGCCAAAATGGCATCAAGCTGGCCAAATGTAGCTCCCATCTTAGTCTTTTTTTTAGGCTTAGCTCTTCAGTTGCAGTAATCGATTATTCAATGGCTAGATTTGAAAACATTAAAGGTAGTTTGATTAAATTAACTAATAAATTTAAAGTATAAACTTAAAACTACGTTCGGTTGGAGATGGTACATGAGTACGGTCTGACACCATTCATTTAAAAATAATATTTTGCAAGACACTAATTCTGAACAGTGTTATATTTAGTACTTTGGTTGGAAATGACCTAAGGCCTACTTACTTAGCTGAAGCTAACTTACAACGATCAATTTGTGGATAAGTTAATGTTTGAATAATGCTCTAATACATCAAGCATACACATCGAAATCAAAAATAGAAAGAGCAAAGAATAGTCTGCTTTATGATATTAATTGACACGTTAATCGGTGAATCGTAGATGTCTCTGTATTATAATGGTCGCATAGTAGGAGGGGATACTAGGTGAATAGATGGCTAAGGACTGAGAGATCTGCAACACGTTGGAAATCTATTTGGTGTTGATTGTCCATAATCTATTTCCACTTATTTAAGGAAAGTTTTAACGAAAAACTCACGGTATTGTTCATTTTAACAAAAAAATCATATTTTTACACTAAAAAGTCAAGCTTAGTACTATTCACTTTACCCTTTCTTTTGTCCTTATCATTAAAACTCAAAGTTTTCAAATCTTTTTCATTAATTTTCTTTTATTTAAGGGCAAGCAAATCGAGGCGTTTTAGAGCATCTCCAAATGAGATGTCAAATTATTCAAATCAGTAATAACGGTAATAAAAGACAACATTAATGTTTTCCAACCGAAAAGCCAAATCTGATGTGGTATGAAATGGATTGACATCTCTTTCCCTTGTTGCCAAATTTGACAGCACCTTCAAATTGTTTTAATTAATTATTAAATGTTTTTTATTAATTTTTTATTAGTTTAAAGCATTATTTTTTTGTTTCTTTTCATTCCTAATGCAAAGAAAGTACATGAATTATTATTTTATGTTTAAAATTTGACATATCGGTTAGAGAGAAAAAGTTTAAAAGATGTCAAAATACCATGTAAGCCTTCAAATTGAAATTTTACGTTTAAAATTTGACATCTCCTTAAAAATATGGTACTAGGAACAGCGCTGAGGTACACTCCCACATCGCCCAAACGAGGATCCAGATTACGCTTTATATAGGATTTGCCTGCAAAGAACCTCGTCCCTTCGGGGACATCCGATAAAATTGGAACGATACAGAGAAGATTAGCATGGCCCCTGCGCAAGGATGACACGCATAAATCGAGAAATGGTCCAAATTTTTTTTTGAATCCGTCCGATCAAACGGTTTCAATCTCGGTCTTTTCGCTGCATTCAAGGTAATTTCAGTTCTTAAAAACAAAATTTTCAAAGATTTCTGGGATTCTTTTTGCTTCTTCGCTGTTAAATTACTAAACTCGAAGTTAATTTTGTTCAAACACCAAGTATTGTTCTTCAATTTGTTCTTACAAGAAAGCATATGAGAACGTGGCACACTACCTGTTCGATGAAATGTGTCTGAGAATCTGTCAATCTGATGTATTTTTGTCGGAGCGTAAAAATTCGGCTCTTCCAATCCTTAAACAAGTAATCTTGTAACCATGTCCAATGGAGGAGTAATTTTCGATTGCTTTGCTCGACTGTAGCTCCACTTCCCCATGTTTTCATGGGTTGTTTTGTTGAACTTTAGTTTACTTGTTTCTCTGGTTAATTTTGATTTGGTTCTTAATGTTTTAGTTGGCAACCAGCACTGCATCTTTCTGCAAAGATGGAGAGGAGTGAAGGGCAAAATTTTCGCGTCCGAAAATTAGAGATGTCAGATAAAAGCAAGGGTTTCATACAACTGTTGCAACAGCTAACTGTTTGTGATTCTGTATCTGACAAGGAGTTTGCAGATAGGTTCGGAGAGATTAGCTCCCTCGGAGATGACCATGTTATCTGTGTTGTAGAAGATGATCGCTCGGGGAAGATTATTGCAACTGGAAGCGTGTTCATCGAGAAGAAGTTCATCAGGAACTGTGGCAAAGTCGGGCACATTGAAGACATTGTGGTTGACGCTGATGCTCGTGGGATGCAGTTAGGGAAGAAAATCATTAGCTTCCTTACGGATCATGCTCGTTCTGTTGGGTGTTATAAGGTGATTCTTGATTGCAGTAACGAGAACAGAGCATTCTATGAGAAGTGCGGCTTCAAGCAGAAAGAAATTCAGATGGTCAAGTATTTCACTTGAAAAGCTTTCTTTTTCTTAATGTATTTTTCTTCGTGTCTTGCGATCTTCATTCGAAATAAGGCCGCAAATGCAATTCGTAACTCAAAAACCATGATTTATGACTTCTTGATGTTGGCATTTTGCTTCGTTTGTATCGTGTTGCGTTGTGCAGTATGAAATAAACAAGGGTCCGCTTGGCCAAAAATAGAGTGTGAAAATCATTTCTCTAAATTTGTAACACGATCCAGGCCATGGCAATGTTCGCCTAATTAGTGATTATATCTGTAACGTCCTTTTCAGTTTATAGTAAAATGACCATCTATTTCGTTCAAAACCATGTTTTCGGAGTGCCAGGAACAAAGGGTAAAAGATCATGTTTTGGTTAAGGATTTGTATGTATTCCAGGGGATCACTTGCCGGCTATGCCCTTTTTATTCGATTTGTAGCATATTAATTTGATCTAGGCGTTTCTCAACTGTATAGGTTTAGAATGCTATCATCCAAGTGTTAGATATTTTAGAGAGTAAAGCGTGGACGGTAGTGTATATAGGTGGTTTGCTGATATACAAGGCGTGCATTAATTGTTGTGTATTTGTCATCCGCTCATCGATATGCATTTCTTTGGCATCTCATCTTTTCATGTTCCCTTTGTAGGAAGCGGAACTTGCTAGGGAGAAGAGAGATGGATACAACTTCCATACACATACACTATCCGTAAGCCTGTATGATGACTTGGACAGGTTCGTTGATATCCTTGATGAGGGGACTATTCCAGAAACTTATCCAGCCGCTTGTATGGTAATTTTTCGTAACCTCACTGTGCCTGTCAACTGTCATTTTTATTTTAATTCTATGTTTTCAGTTGCTTCTTGTTGTACGGTATATTTTCTATCCATTCAACTTTTCTATATGCATTTAGCAAGCAGGATATTTTCGTCATTATTTATCTTAATTGTATTGAACATTATCTAATATCTATGTCAAATTCTGTTTATTTCAAATGCATATTGAGATGAATTGTAACCTTATGGGAAGAAATTATAACTAAAGAAGAGAAGCCAGACGCTATGACTATAAGCGTTTGAGTTGAAATTTTGCCATTTTAAATTTCTTAATATAACGAAGTCGATCAGTTTCTTTCTTTCATTTCTGAAGTTTTAATTTCAAGTTCTTTATTTCTGAGAGCTCTTAACAGTCATTTAGTTGAGAATAGTATATACAATGAACTATATAACTGGAAAACTTGAAGGCAATAAATGAAAAGCTTGATGATAGGAACAGTAGTATTTTGGTCCAAGAAAAGGCTTTGTTTGGCTTGTGATTATTGGAGACTACTTAAGACTCAGGCCATGTTACAAAAGTCTGTTGTCCGCATCGTGAGCATCCCACTCGTGCTATAAAAAAAGTACATCATGGTGAAATTGCAGATTATAGCTGTGTTATTACACAGCTAATGCGTTCCACGTTCCAATTTTGGTGAATTGTTATGATTCCTGCTTGTAATCTCAAGTGGTTTTCATGATAATAGTGTCTTGATACCTTGTGGTGTTTAATCTAATGGAGAAAACATTTATGGATGGTGGAATAACTGCAACCGGTTGATGTTTACCAATGCACACTTATTGCGTAGGTTAGTGTTCGTTACTTTCTTAATGATTCAGAAGGTCTCATCACAGTCTCGTACGATCATTTTCATGCTGCGTTTGGGTTAGGACCATGAAGTATCGGCACTAAGTTATTAAGAAATGGGAGATTTTCTATTGCCATGATATCAATTACGGTACTTTATTCGTATTATGTTCTTGAGGTAGCATTCATAATGTGGAAGAATAATAAGTCTTTTCCTATGTAGTTAGTAATGTATGCGTTGCATCATTGGATGCTTATTTTTCAGCATGATTTTATAGTAACTGAACAGCACTGCAGAATCTGTTAGACAATGTAAGTTTGTTAAAAATACCCGAACCAGAACTAGATGAACTAAATCTATTCTGCAGTCCTCAAGGTATATGGGGCCATCCCCGTTGCTTAGTCCCTTGAAAGAGGAAGAAGTACCGGAAGAAGCCGATCGAGTAAACCACGGCAGAGAAGCAAGAGAGCAAAAGGAGCAAGATTTCGGGGAAGTCATGGCATCAATTGGAATGATGAGTATTAGAGGGGAAAGCATGGAATGAAGACTGGAAGTGTACATGCACATTTTGAAGTGAATTTCCAGTGCTGAGTGCTCTAAATTTTCATCCCATATTTCTCACCCAACATCTTTGTAACAATTATTATTATTACAAGTTTATCCGGCATAAAATTACTTTCAATGAAATAAGATCTCTTTCAAACAAAGATAAAGGACATCTCCGATGGAGAGGAATAAATGTCCAAAAACAAAAAAATAGTTTGATCTGTTCAAAAATTCATCTCTAACCGAAGGTTAGGCTATAATTCTATGGAGCTCATCAGGCCATTATTTGGCCAAAAGGGCATCAAGCTGGTCAAATGTAGCTCCCATCTTAGGTTTTTTTTTTTTAGGCTCAGCTTTTCAGTTGCAATAATTGATTATTCAACGGCTAGATTTGAAAACATTAAAGGTAGTTTGATTAAATTAACTAATAAATTTAAAGTATAAACTTAAAACTACTTTCAGTTGGAGATGGTACATGAGTACGGTTTGACCCCGTTCATTTAAAAATAATATTTTACAAAGCTATAATTATGGACAGTGTTATATTTAGTACTTTTGGTTGGAAATGACCTAAGGCCTACTTACTTAGCTGAAGCTAACTTACAACGATCAATTTGTGGATAAGTTAATGTTTGAATAATGCTCTAATACATCAAGCATACACATCGAAATCAAAAATAGAAAGAGCAAAGAATAGTCTGCTTTATGATATTAATAGACACGTTAATCGGTGAATCGTAGATGTCTCTGTATTATAATGGTCGCATAGTAGGAGGGGATACTAGGTGAATAGATGGCTAAGGACTGAGAGATCTGCAACACGTTGGAAATCGATTTGGTGTTGATTGTCCATAATCTATTTCCACTTATTTAAGGAAAGTTTTAACGAAAAACTCACGGTAATATTCATTTTAACGAAAAATTATATTTTTATATTAAAAAGTCAAGCTTAGTACTATTCACTTTACCCTTTATTTTGTCCTTATCATTAACACTCAAAGTTTTCAAATCCTTTTCATTAATTTTCTTTTATTTAAGGGAAAGCAAATCGAGGCGTTTTAGAGCATCTCTAAAGGAGATGTCAAATTATTCAAATCAGTAATAACGGTAATAAAAGACAACATTAATGTTTTTCAATCGAAAAGCCAAATCTGATGTGGTATGAAATGAATTGACATCTCTTCCCCTTGCTGTCAAATTTGACAACACCTTCAAATTTTTTTAATTAATTATTAAATGTATTTTATTAATTTTTTATTAGTTTAAAGCATTATTTTTTTATTTCTTTTCATTCCCAATGCAAAGAAAGTACATGAATTATTATTTTATGTTTAAAATTTAACATATTGGTTAGAGGAAAAAAATTTAAAAGATGTCAAAATACCGTGTAAGTCTTCAAATTTAAATTTTAGGTTTAAAATTTAACATCTGTTTTAGAGATGGTATTAGGAACAGTGCTGAGGTACACTCCCACATCGCCCAGACCTGGATCCAGAGTACGCTTTATATAGGTTTTGCCTGCAGAGAAGCTCGTCCCTTCGGGGACATCCGATAAAATTGGAACGATACAGAGAAGATTAGCATGGCCCCTGCGCAAGGATGACACGCATAAATCGAGAAATGGTCCAAATTTTTTTTTGAATCCGTCCAATCAAACGGTTTCAATCTCCTTCGTTTCGCTGCATTCAAGGTAATTTCAGTTCTTAAAAACAAAATTTTCAAAGATTTCTGGGATTCTTTTTGTTTCTTCGCTGTTAAATTACTAAACTCGAAGTTAATTTTGTTCAAACACCAAGTATTGTTCTTCAATTTGTTCTTACAAGAAAGCATATGAGAACGTGGCACACTACCTGTTCGATGAAATGTGTCTGAGAATCTGTCAATCTGATGTATATTTTTCGGAGCGTAAAAATTCGACTCTTGCAATCCTTAAACAAGTAATCTTGTAACCATGTCCAATGGAGGAGTAATTTTCGATTGCTTTGCTCGACTGTAGCTCCACTTCCCCGTGTTTTCATGGGTTGCTTTGTTGAACTTTAGTTTACTTGTTTCTCTGGTTAATTTTGATTTGGTTCTTAATGTTTTAGTTGGCAACCAGCACTGCGTCTTTCTGCAGAGATGGAGAGGAGTGAAGGGCAAAATTTTCACGTCCGAAAATTAGAGATGTCAGATAAAAGCAAGGGTTTCATACAACTGTTGCAACAGCTAACTGTTTGTGATTCTGTATCTGACAAGGAGTTTGCAGATAGGTTCGGAGAGATTAGCTCCCTCGGAGATGACCATGTTATCTGTGTTGTAGAAGATGATCGCTCGGGGAAGATTGTTGCAACTGGAAGCGTGTTCATTGAGAAGAAGTTCATCAGGAACTGTGGCAAAGTTGGTCACATTGAAGACATTGTGGTTGACGCTGATGCTCGTGGGATGCAGTTAGGGAAGAAAATCATTAGCTTCCTTACGGATCATGCTCGTTCTGTTGGGTGTTATAAGGTGATTCTTGATTGCAGTAACGAGAACAGAGCATTCTATGAGAAGTGCGGCTTCAAGCAGAAAGAAATTCAGATGGTCAAGTATTTCACTTGAAAAGCTTTCTTTTTCTTAATGTATTTTTCTTCGTGTCTTGCGATCTTCATTCGAAATAAGGCCGCAAATGCTATTCGTAACTCAAAAACCATGATTTATGACTTCTTGATGTTGGCATTTTGCTTCGTTTGTATTGTGTTGCGTTGTGCAGTATGAAATAAACAAGTGTCCGCTTGGCCAAAAATAGAGTGTGAAAATCATTTCTCTAAATTTGTAACACGATCCAGGCAATGGCAATGTTCGCCTAATTAGTGATTATATTTGTAACGTCCTTTTCAGTTTATAGTAAAATGACAATCTATTTCGTTCAAAACCATGTTTTCGGAGTGCCAGGAACATAGGGTAAAAGATCATTTCTACAAATCTTCAGATTACAAGTTGGAGTCTGGATCGATTCGTGCAGTTCCATACAAGCAATGCTCATTGTACTGTTAGGAACTGCGGATTGCGCGTAGAGCCGGGTGTCATAGGAGGCTGCTAGCAAGAAATGAAGGACGGAATTTTTGGGTCAATAGCATTACCAAATTTTCCAAATCTATAAGAGCAGTTGCTTTGCAGGAAGGTATTGATGCTTCAAAATTGCAACTTCAGCATCCGAATTAAACATGCAATTTCCTTACAAAAAGTAACTATTGATCTATGCCGCTACACGGCATCAAAACAGGCGATCGATCAAATAACACAAGTTACGGTTGATTCAACTCAATTACAAGTAATGAGCGCGGCAGGCAACTGAACAAATTCCCAGTCCCGACCATTCGTGTATAGTTGTGGTTATTAACATCCCAGACAGAAAGCTGAAAAAAGTACAAGAAGATGCCTCAATGAGATGTATGTGGTATAGGTATAAACGTGTGATACATCAAAGAGATTATTACACAACATACTCAAATAATCATTATTCAAAAAATCGAGTGAAAAATGATATGTAAGCACCTATTTAGGTTGAACCTAATTCACCTCCTAGTGTTTAGCTATCTTGGAAGGCTGTGCACAAAAGTAGTCGCAATGCGGAAATCTATTATTTCACCATGAAAGAACTTTTACAACTGCACCCCCCGACCGCACTTGGATTTGTGGTCACCTGAACATGAAACCAGGATTAGGTTAAATATACATGAAATTCCTGTGTAAAAGATGTGAAGAACTTCAGTATCATAAAGTTACAAAGACAGACATATATGCAATCACATAACAAAACACGATGCTTCCTCTTAAGGCATCTGACGCACTATATTAACTACCAGTAACTGCAATGAAATGGAAATACAGAAATCAAAACAACAGAAATAAATTGAATCTGTGGATCTTCAATCATAATGAGTTACAACCAAATTCTAGGCTCTAGCCTTATTAATTTGCTCCATACTGCAAAACCAATATGGTAGTGGAACAGCTGAATTTGTGCCTCAAATTCAGCGGAAGACTATTTGAGTGGGATTGCCATTCCTCCAAGTCAGACGGTAACACATTGACATCTGAACACTCATCAATAGTTCTTAGCAAAAAGTCTAAGAGAAAACTAATGTAGTTAATATTTTAAAACGAATTAACTTCATGACATGAGACCTCTTAGAATTGGAGAGTTTTCCTGGTGAGGGCCTCTCATTGAGAGCTGAACGAATAGAATGTGCAGCAGGTGTACTTTGAGCCCTATAACGGCGTATTTGAATGAGGGGTTTCCAAGTACCAAGGGATTTAGGTCACATTAGTAAGAAATGCACTACAACACATCAAAAAGGGAAGAAATGCAGTACATGAGCATTACAACAGCCACTAAACCTTTAGAATTTTCAATTGACTCCTTTCAAGTAGTCATTTACAAATCCCTCTAAGCGCATTGCATCTAGTCGTTTCATATCTTCTATCCAATGTTTTGTAGTGCATTTTTTACTATTGTAGCCTAAATTCCTTGATACTTTGAAAATTCCTCATCCAAACACACCATAAGAGTCTTGTCCTACCAAATTTAGAAGGGATTCAGCAGATTTCAGATTTTAAACATCCCCATATTGTTTGACCAAACCCGTAATGGGCACACTACAAACCTAAGCAACCACACATAAGGGCATAGCCATGTTAAAAGCACCCCTGTTCTATAGCCCGGGGAAGTTTCCTCGTAATCCCACGTGTAACAAAGTCCACTCATTTAAAAGAACAAAACCGAGAAACCAAGCTTCCATATCCCAACTGAACTCACTGCAAGATTCTTCCATCCCTTATGGCTATTCCTAATCAGCTACCACCCACTCATTCACATAGAACAAACAGTTCTATCAATTCTCGAACTCTCCGCTCCATTTCGTTAGAAAAAGAAATTCCTAAAACAACTTCTTTATTGTAACTCCCCTCCCTGAAAGACAAAATCCCTTGTTCTGCTTGTCTAGACAATGCCAGCAATAACCAATCTGTTGCACAGCAGAAGAGCATTGTATTGCATTGCCAATTATCTCTCGTTTACAGCAACCTACTTAGAAAAAAATAAAGGTAGTGATGCCAAATACAGGAAACCGTTATGATACTTTCTAACATGGTATACATGCTCACTGAATTATCGGATAGCCCGTCAAGGGAACCGTTATGATACTTTCTAACATGGCCGACAGTGCACAATGGTGAGCCAAGACCTATACAATATCATCATTGTTATATTTGATACACAGAATACCATTATGAAATGCTAACTTTTATATCTAGCAGATGGTTCTTACTTATCTTATGCACTGATACCACGATAGGCATCATGCATCCGACAGAAAACATTTCAAGCAGATCTTTCATTATAAAAGAATGTACTTCTAACTGTCATAAAAGAAGACCACTGGCAGATGCTCCTTACTTTTCTTATGCTCACCAAGATAGGCATAGTTAACAAAAATAATTTCAAGCACATCTTTCTAAAGAATATATTTCTTGACTACTTATTCTAGTTCACATATCCCGAACAGTGAAATTTCATGTGGGGTCACGTGTGTGAGATTTGACGTGCACCACGGACAGGAAAATTAAAGAACAAAGCATGAAATGGAATAAGATAAATTGACTTACTTGGAAAGCAGAACGAATCAGCTCCTCAACATAATCAACAGTTGCTCCTTTCACAAAATCATACGAAATATTGTCGACCACCAACTTTACCCCTCCTTTCTCAAATACTCTATTACAGAATGCATGGATTTCCAGTTAACCAAGCAAACTAAATAAGTAAAAACGTTCTTATTCAACAATTATAAATACAGAGGGAGACAATAAATACCTGTCATCCGGATGGCTTTTGTCATCCAGATCAAAAACATATTGAAACCCAGAACATCCACCGGTTTCTACACTCAAACGTAGCACCTTTCCCTCCGCTTCACTGGCTTGCAGCTGCTTCATTCTCTGTGAGACATCCGTTAAGAAACCAAAGTCAGCACACATTAGTATGCAACTCACTCAAGATACCAGTATGGATTACCCTGACCAAAAACAACAAAGGATTACAGACACAAAAGCCCATAAGCCACATTAAACTCTCTTCGCCCAAAAACTGCATACCGCGAGCATGATAACCAATTCAATAAGAACGAAAAACTGAAATGGTACTCGGATTATCTGCTGGAATATAGCCGTTTGGCTGGTTAGAGTCTAACATCATAAGCGTTCTTCGTGCATCCATTACAAAGTTTAAACATTTCTTTTCTGTGTTTCTATTTTGTGATTCATTCCTCAAAATTAACGAAAATGGTCAGCTAAACAACGGAATTAAAACCATTTCGGGATTCATTCCTTTCGAGAAAATAAAGGAAAGATATAATTCCACATATCTACAAATTGATAACCCAAACATAGAAATGGAAAAGCCAGGCAGCCCACATATGGTATCGAATTGCAAGATAGGGAGAGAGGGATTACTTGAACACAGGTATCAGTCATGTGAACGGAATCGAGGTCGAGGGACGGAGATGGAGAAGAAGAGGAGGCTTCTTCTGCAGCGGAAGAGGAAGAGGAATAGAAGAAAGAAGAGGATAGGAGCCTCTGGTTCTGCCTGATTCGAGCTGCAAAGTAGGGCGTCAGCCGGTGAAGGATCAGAGTTCGTGGTGGAGCCATCGCCTGATAACGGACCTTTTGGAATTTTGGATTGCAAGATTTGGGGCGGTTGCGCGGTCGTCCGGGAATCTGGGGGTCCAGGCGGGGGAGGGGCTGGCTGGGCTGTGGCCGAAGGTGGTTTAGGACGGCCCAAGTCAGAGGAAGATTGGAGAGGAGTTAGCCGTGGAGGTACCTGGTACGTTGGGTTAGACCATGCTGCCGCTGCAAGGTAAGGGAGGGAGAAGACTTGTATCGGACGGCGCTATCGTCACCACTTCCGTCATAATAATACAACACAGACGTGTTATTTTTCTTTACATGTGCTGGAAGACGGGTCGTGTGTTCAATATTTAGAATATCTGTATTGGTATAAACATTGATATGCAAATTTGCAAAAGAGTAATGATATTCACATCATGTTTTTATATTATAGTTTCATATTATTTTAGCTGGTATTTGATGTGAACAGTCATATCATTTGAATTAATCAGATTTTTAAATTTAGTTCATTATTTAATAAACTAATAATTAAGAAAAACTAGTTAATTAAATGATGATTGTGGTATAAGAGGACTCTTTCTTATTCCTTTCTTGGGTTTTGCAAATTTTTCAAATGATGTGGCTGTCCATATCAGATGCCACCTAAGGTGGTATATAAATGTGATATAAAAACATATTATGAATAACATTACTCTTTGCAAAAATATCAACAGATATATCAATTATCATCATCGGTTGCTTTCAATGGAAATAATGGAAATTTCAATGAAACTTTAGAGATTGTCAAATATTGGTTGGGATTCAATATAAAAGTTTCTTCAATATTTAACATAAATATGAACCATATATGTTGATTTTAACCTAAACTTGATTTCTCTAATATGAGGTGAGGATTAGACTTCACCCGCATTTCTATATCTTTCTCAGCTTTTTTTTAATATTTCAATAAAAATATCAAGTGGATCAAATATTTTTAAACTATAGGTGTGCCATATTTAATTATATAATGAGAGGAATATTTGGAGAAAAAAAATCATCAGTTGTATGATAACACATAACGTGCGTTTGTGTTCCAAGCACATTGAGTGATTAGTTATATGTTATCAATACAATTTATTAAAAAAAAAAAAAAATGTTCCTCCAAACTCCAATTATATAATTACATATAGAGAAATATTTTTGTTACCAGCACACTAAAAAATCTCTCCATTGTCATCTTGCATTGTTTTGGCAAAACAGGTCAAGGTGGTCTTAATCTCTACTAATTAATAAAACACTTATTGTTAACTAAAATCCTATGAAATTACCATTTTAACCCTTTAATTAAAACATAACATGAATAAGAAATATGAGACAAAAATGTAATTTCATACAACCAAATTTTGCTTTTTTTTTTTTCAAAGCCTCACCTACATGTAATCCTAACATACCTCTAAATTTAAAATTTAAAAATAAAAAAATAAAAAACTTCCCACTCCTACCTTATCTATCTATTGACCCTAAAAATTACAAAGCCTACGTGACGCGTAGGCCGAGTAACTAATAAGCTAACTACGTTATTCGATTGATGTGGGGTGTGCCAACTCATCGGCCAAGCTCGGGCGAGGAGTAAAATTTGTTGATGTTGCGTTGAGCACGTTGCTGACTTCTTGATCTTGCGACTGCGGCCGAGGAAGGAACACGTCTCGGCATTCGGGTTCTCGAGTCTGAAGACAAGGCTGCTAGCTTTGCGTAGTTCACGAATCGTTGGCGCCGGGTTCGGTCACGGTGATTGTATTTGTAAGAGTATAAGTACGTCGAACCGACTCCAAATTATACGAACATAGGTACTCAAAAGAGATGTATGTCTTGATGGTAAATGTAGTTCAACCATCAGAATGTCGAACTCTGAAACTCACTTGTGAGTATCCAATCATAAAATCACTTGGCGTTCAATGTGCCAAATGTATTAACTTGTAACACCTTACCTCGCCGAAAAGGCTAATAAGATGACATCTGCTAATAAGGATTTGGAAACCCTTCTCAACCGAGACTTGGATAGGTAACCAGTCGGCCTCGACGTAGTGCTGTTTATCCAAACTAAAGGTGCTCCTCGATCGGCTGATTATACGATAACAGTGTTGTTTATCCAAACTGAAGATGTTCGCCGGTTGCCTTCACAGTGTTGTTTATCCAAACTGAAGGTGTGTTGGCGGACAAAGAAAATAAAAAATCTCAAAGTGTTTGAAAGGTTTGCGCAGGACAATTTGTGTGTTGAATTGGATGGGCCTTGAATGATGCACTCTGCTCTCTATTTATAGCAACAAATTCTCCTTACGATCGAGTTAAAACCATATTCGGATTAGGACTTCTTATTCTGATCTAACTTTATCTCGACCAATCCTACTTCTATTAGGACTTTGAACTCCACCCCCTTTTCAAGCCGTATTCATTTCCGGCCAAGAATCCTCATTGCATTAGGACCCCTTATCGTACTAGGACTTCGACCCATCCTTATCCAAATCACTCCTTCTTGCAATAGGACTCAACTACCCTAACTGAGCGGCTTACGACCACCAGACAGCCCATAGTACATTTGAAAAAGCTTGGGCCGAACATAAACCTACGCACGGCCCAATAATATTATTTTGGGTCCAAACACTATCACTCACTTCCTCTCTCATTCTATTTCAAAAACAAAAATAAAAATTTTTCTCACACACACCAAGTGTGCCCATATGCTAGTGTAACTTTAAAAAATTGAAATTAATTTCATAAAAAAAAATTAAAAAAAATCGATAAATAAACCTCGGTAAAACATTTGTTCACTTTAACAGCCAGCCAACGCCGCAATCTCGTCGGAAACAGAAAGAAACACAGCGAAAGCGGAGCAATGAACTCGGTGGCGGCAAGGTGCGCGTGGAACGTGTTGAAACGGGCGAGTCAGGGGGTGGAGTCAGCGACGCCTACTCTGGGTCATCGACATGAGCAATCGAGAGGGATTCGGGTGAAGGTTATGAACGGGAACCTGGAGTGGGCGCTGACGGTTATGCAGAGGAAGATGACGTCGAGTGGGATCGAGAGGATGATAAAGCGGGAGCAAACCCACCACCTCAAGAACTCCGAGAAGCGCATCTTAGCCCGCAAGAATCTCGAACAGAAACTCCGATCTCAAGACCTCGCTCGCAAGCTCAAGGCCGTCCTCCTCAAGAAAGTCAGGTACTCATTTCGCAATCTCAAACAACAAATCGCAAAATTATGGATTATACAAAACCCATTTGTTGTTTTTGATTAAATCTTAATTTGTTCATTTTCAATGTAAATTATTCATTAGTGCTAATTGGTCAAGTGAATTTCTGTAGCTGGATTAGAGAATAGGGTTTAGGGTTTACACTACAAGTAGATGATTAAGAATGTGTTTAGTGCATATGGGTTTTGTGCCAAGTGACGGGTAATGGAAGATTTTGTTGTGTTTAAGCTTTTCCCAGCTTGTAGCTTGTATTGCAGTTCAACTGTTTGAGGTTTTGCCTGAGAAATGCGGCTTTTGCTTGAGTTCTTATATTCTTGTAGTTTTTCCATGGAAAACTACTCTTGAAGAGACCAACTTACAAGTCACGGGTACATCGCCATGTGGCGTCCTGCTAAACCCAAGGACGTGGATAAGAAAATGTTCACGTCCTTGTTCCATTTGCACGGGATGCCACCATGTCAATGTACCCATGCCATGTAAGTCATTCTCACTCTTCAAAGTAGAAAACTTTGAAACATTAATCAACCATTTGTTTGGTTTTACCTTTACCAATGGTGGATAAGGGGGAAAGAACAATTTATTAAATTCTCCAACTTTCTGTTTGGTTAGTAAGAAAAATAAACCAGAGTCCTATCATTTCCCTCCTAAACCTCTCTCAAGAAAGTCGATTTATAGGAACAAGAATTGCCCAAACTTTACTTTCTCATCTCCAAATGAAAGTGAACTCCAAACACATTCCCCTCTCTGCTGAGTTATAAATTCTATAATTTTACTTGGAGAGCGGCTTATAGATTTTCACTAGATTTCTAAGTTTTTTGTAACGTAGACAGGGACGGTTTATGTATTGTTTCAAATTTTAGACACTTGTTTCTTCCTTAGTTTGCCTCAGACTTCCTTTCTATGTGAATACTATCTCTTTTGATGTTCTTTACTTACCTCTTCTATGGGTATTAATTTCTGAGTTCATATTTTGCAGAGGCCTGTGAGAATATCGTTCGAGCAGATGCTGGATTGGCATTTATCATCTTTTTGTTCCAGAATTTCACAGCTAAATACAGCACTCTCTTTTCATTTCCGCTGCGACTGTAGTTTTTATAGACAAGTAAGTTTTTATTGATGAGTAATTTACTCAGATTCTTCGAAGAAATTATTTGTCATTTGAGAGATGTTACGTATCATTCAAGCTCGAGTATAAATTTTCCATGTCATGCAAGAAGCCTTTTACTCTACTTCTGTATGTTGGAAATTTATTAAGATCGCGCTGAGTTTCGTTGTTGCATTGCGCAAATGCGGGTTCTGCAAATTGTTGAACAAGAACTCTTAATAAAGAAGAAACAGAACATGTATCAATAGGAAACAATGTAAGGTAGAATACAAGTTACAAGAAAAATTCAATGTTTTCGCACTTCTGGGTTTTAGTCCGCGTGTTATTTTGGATGTCTATGAATCATAACCAAACCAGGTAAGACACCGTTCTACATTTACGGGTTCAATCCACCGCATCCACAACAAGAATAACAGGAAATCTGTCAGCCACCATAAATCCTCATCGATTTAATAATTCAGTGAGTTTTGGTTTGAAAAAGAAAGTTGCAGATCACTTCGAGCTTCCAAACCCAAGAAACTGATCTACTAGTTTTGCTACAGAGTTTGCTAAGCTGTCTGCTGCATTCTGTGTGGATGCCTCCGCATATACGCGTATGACATCTTCTGTTCCTGATGGTCGTATAAAACATCGGCCTCTAGGGTATTTAACTGCAATATAAACAGGAACACAAGAATATCCTCAAAAAATTGTAGACACAGTTAAAATTAGGAAAAGTGGCAATTTTCCGTGCAACAAATGACTACCGCTATCAACTTAACGGTACAGACCAATAATCAACATGGATATTGTGCAGAGCAAAGACTCAACTGTACTCAAAATAAAGGGAGAAATCTGCTTACCGGTTTCAGCGTTGATGGCTTCTTGAATGCCAGGGGGTGTCACGGCCACAGTTTCTGCATTTTCTGTTACAACAGCAGTTCTGTCCATAACCTTGACCTAATAATTGCGACGCGGAAGAATTAGTTTCTGAATAGAATATCAATTTACACCATTGTTTTTTTTGGGCGCGTTGCGGCCAACAAGAAATGATGGAAAATCAATTAAGTTTTAAAACGGATGACATATGAAAGCCTCAAAAGAAAACAACTATAAAGCTAATAAATCATCCATAACATAGAATAGAAGGATGGCCAAGGAAACTTGCCTTAAGCTGCCTACTGGGTAGATCCTGATAAAGCTCATTCCACCTCTGTATTGACCATCCCATATGTTTCAGAATGGCCTCAACCAAGAGTACCCCACTCAACGCATCCCCGACAGCCTGGTTAATCAATTCACTAACAGCCAAGAGTCTCAAAGCCGCCTTATGCTGTTCTGAACCTGAAAAGAAACAACCACGTTCTTCATTTAGACAGGTAATGGACAATCATGTCAGCACTAATGTAGTGCATAAAGACCGGTTTAACCTTTAGCTACATCAGAAAGCACAGTAGTCCTGGTCTCTAACCACCGTAAGTAATGTTCTGAGAACAAAATGGTGCCATGGCCATTTGCTTCAAAGTAAATCCCGATATCATACTCCGCAGCTTTCTCATGAAGGTGTTTCACTCCTGTAGGTGTAAAAGTGACTTCTAGGCCTAACTGTTTGAGATAATCCGTGGATGCTCCGTTTGCATAAGCTGTTTGCACAATACCAAGGCGACACTGATAATCATTATTTCCATTAACATCTATTTCCTTACTCAAAATGCTTAGTTGCTCCTTGATGAATATAGCAAACAAGGATAAAATCTTGTCCCCATCAACGAGTTCAATCTTATTATTACTTCTAGATGGCACAATAAAATATACAAGCCGATCAGCATCACCGTCCAAACTAGCACACCTGAAAAGCTAGAAGCATCCATACAGTTAGTCCCTGCATCTGATCATTTAATGTAACACTTTAGATCAACAGTCGAGCATTACTAATTGACCAAATAGAAAACTTGAGTAGTTTGAAACCCCAAAACGATGTTTGGATATTGCACACTGACATCCTTTGTTGCCAAACTAGCTTTAGGGAAACAATTATTTAAAATACCACCAAACTTGTTTCTTAGCCAACAAATGTTTGCATCAAGGAAAAGATACATCCATTGTAAGCAATCCAAGTAGTTGTTAAATCAGATCAAAATTCAAGTTCTCCAAAAGCAGCATGCTATTACGACAAAGATCAGAACTCGGAATTTGTTAATCACATTAACGTAGCATAGGTATTGCAATAACAATAATAGCAAATCAACAGGCCACCAAAATTCAGAGTTTCTCCCATCTATCTAATCAACGTAGTCTATGTATCGCAACAATACGCATACAACAGAATTGTCAGCATAATGCAACTATCAGTCATTCTCCAACAATATCTCTGTGATGCAGGCAATTCAAGCAAGTACCTAAGTAAATGATAATCAAAATTTGTTTCACAATCCATGAATAACTGACCTTATCCCAACATCCTGTGGACCAAAACTACAAGGAACGACCTTCTCTTTCTGCACATAATCAGCACCGACTCCTTCATTAAGTACACCACCTCCTCCTTTTCTGGAGTTCCGTGTCTCAATAACCAAACCATTCAACATCGTCTTCAAAAGTTCAAGTTTTTCTCCACCAACACCATTTGCCCCATCAACAACCAACTTGTCATCCACATCGCTGGGATGCATTCCACCAGGAATCAAATCTACCAAGCACCTAACCAGCCACACAAAGCACTTCACGAAGGCATTCAAACAACATATGAATTTTTTCAAGATCAAACCAACACATTACACAAAACTCTAGCTCCAACTAACCTAAACGAGCTTGAAAGCTGCTTGAAGTAATCAATGTCTGATACTTTCAAACCCTTATTTCTAGCCCGAACCATCCAGTGTAGCTGTGGAGTGGTTAATATTCCCAAGTCATGGGCAACCGCTCCAAGAATTGAACTGATTCCCTTCAATGGACCAAATGCTAAGAAATGAGGAGCGAAAAAAGATTTAGAAACTGCATGCTAAGCAATGGAAAAAGAGAAGATACCTGTTTAGCAGCTTCAACCAGAGATTCTCCACTCGGTCTTGTATCTCTTGCCACCAATATCTCCACGGATTTCGCTCCATCAAGTGCGATTTTTTTGTTTTCAACAAATTCAGCTATCAACTGTTGAAGAATTCAGTCAGCATTGTACACGAATTGACACGAATAAAAGAGAGGCACATGCGCACGCGCACGCACAAGGGTTATATAAAAAATGAAAAACATACATGAACAAGCTGTTGCGGATCACGAGCATTGGCGAGGGTATCAGCGAACGGCTCCCAATCTTGAGAGAGCATTCCGCCACTCGGGTCGGCAACCTTGATTCCGTTATCAGAGACTTTGTTGTGAGAGGCTGTGATCATGATGCCGATCACTGATTGGGTGTTGACGGCCCTTAGGGCCGCCAGAATTCCCACCCTGTAAACCGTGGATTGGAGGATCGACGCATCCGCTCTGAATCCAGCCGTTCCATAAGATAGCTTAACTCCTGGTGCCAACATTTCAAAATTAACAAACCAGAAACCTAACTTTGTCGAGAGAGAGAGAGAGAGAGAGAGCAAGAGATGAGGACCTTGTGGAGGCGGGAAGCGCGACGAGGAGCTCAGAAGGAGTGACCGTTGCTCTTCATTCATGGTTGCTAATCCTGATTCAAAATCACAATCAAACCCTAATCTGCACCTGCAAAATCAATAGACTCTGTAATTTGTTTTCTGTCTTGATTTTCTTCTCAAGCCATTTAGACTTCGGATGCCCTATGGCTTGGCATTTCCGTAATTTCCTGGAATTCCAAGCCCGATACTGTTACCTTTGTACTTAAAGCCCTACGTGTGTGGATGGATATGCCGCCAAAGTCCCCAAGCAAAGCATCAAACAATTCACGAAAGCAGCCGCAGGAACGACAGAGTCGAAGGGTGAGCGATGGGTCTGCTCTCGTGGTGGAAAGGGAATGAACCCAAAGCCGAAACCAAGACCAGCCAGGATTCGAAACCGACCGAGGCTGCTCCGGGCATGAACGGCGCCGTTGAGGTGCCTCGACCACCCGCCGCCGCCAACATCACCGTGTTCGAGTTCGGGTCAGTGGCGGCTTCAGCCGATAAGGTCACTCTCGCCGGGTACTGCCCCGTCTCCGAAGACCTGGAGCCATGCCGCTGGGAGATCCTCCCCGCCAGTGGCTCGGAAGCGCCCCAGTTTCGAGTGGTCTTCTAAGCACTCACCCTGTGTCTGCGTGTGATTTTACGGATGGTCAATGTATATTTTCTAAACGATCCAAGTTTTATACATTTTGCTTTGTGATTTTCAAGTTTTGATTTTTGATTTGAATGTTGTTCGTAACGGCTGAATAGTGTCTGGTTTATTCGTGTGTTGTGGAAATTCACTTTTGCAGTTTCTTCTTAATCTTGGGTTGCATGGAAGGTCTGTTAATGGTTATGCATTTGAATCCTCTTCCTCTTCAAAGTCGCTTGTATGGAAGAAAATAAGGGTTTGTTTGGTAACGTTGTACTGATAATATGCGTTTGGTATGTTGCTTTCAACGAACAAATAATTAAAAACACAAAATACAATATTTAGCCTAGCTTCGGCAAACATCAAATTGGTATTTTGTGTCTTCTTCAGGAATGATTTCTAAATAAAGTAAAATACACGTAATTCTTGTTCTTTTTTCTTTTCTTTTTTTTTTTCTTTTTTTGAGTTTATTATTAAGTAGAGGAGTAAGATTTTGGAATTATTATACTAATAATTTAGGAATGAGAGTTTCAAACTTGAGGCATATGGGTAGAATCCAACACTTTATCTAGTAGGATATTGGACAACATGCATGTGTATAAAATAAGGAGTAATGCTTGGGAGACCAAAATTTTCCAATTTGCAAACCAAATGACATGTCATCAATAATGCTAAGAGATGCCTACCATCCAAGCTCTTCCACCCTGAATGGCGAACAACACTTGTCTGGACAGGTCGCAGATTTGACAAGCGTATGCGTGCAACAGACAACCTTGGTGAATAAGCTCTTGGAGCACATCGAGACCCAGCACACTCTTGACGAGATATCTCAAAACAGGATAAGGGCATGAGACGACAAATTTTTCCAGCATTGTCTCGACAAGCAACCACTCAAGCAGCCGCGAACCGAGCATTATGGCAGTGTGCACTTCCACCTGGCTAGCGTAACAGACAGAGAGAAGCAGAAGCCTCGTCCGACTCGAGTTCAACTAGTAGCCCACATATGTACAACCACTAGCAACTCGCTCACCAGAGACGTACCACGCGCACCACCTTCGCGACACATACAAGTAGGACATAGGGAAGAACATCATAGACCCGCAGGTCAACACAGTGGCAGCGGTAGGCTCCACTGCCCCAATAGAGGCAAATCCAGTAAGAAGTAGAGAGGCTTCTAGTTGAACAATTGAACGGTTTCCAACACATTAAGACTACTGACAAGGCACTTCAGAGAGATATAGCCAACATGAGTAGGTCACCTTTCATAGACGAGATTGAGCAGATGGAGGCCCCATGCAAATTCAATATGCCACCTTTCACCCTTTTCAAGGGTGATGAAGACCAAGAGAGGTACCTAAAGCACTACCTAGCACAATGATCCTTTACCAGAGTAATGACGCTCTCATGTGCAAGATTTTCACCACTACCCTACAAGGCGAGGCGCAAGACTGTTTCCACACAGTAATAGAAAAATGAAGCGAATCAAATTTAAATTTAAAACTTAAAAAGTAGTCATTTAGTACTATAGTTTAATGATATTTCTCTTCATTCGTAATTGAAAGGTCTTATATTTGATTATCCCCAAATGCGAGTTTGAAACATATTATTGTTAGTTAGAGCAACTCCACCCCTATCCACTTTGCGCCAGCACCCAGCGCATTTATCCACTTAATTGAACAGTAATAGACCCAATGAACAGTAATAGACCAAAGCATCTCCACCCCAAAAAAAATGTGCTGCCACCCAGTCTAAAAAATGCGCTGGCACAAACGATCTCCACCCCTACAAAATGCGCTGGCACCCAGTCCATTTAAAATATTAAATAATTTTTTTTATAAAATAAAAAAAATAGTTTTAATTTCGGATAGGATTTTTAACCAATCTCGTTACGCCACGTGTCATTATCCGAACGTACTATTTTATGAATAGATTTCTATGAAGTAACATTCACACGAAGTCATTTTTTTAACCAACATTCACACAACGTAACATCTTCACTGAGCTTCCACGAAGTCATTTTTTTCTCTCAAAGTGTACAAAAAATTCAAATGTAGAAAGTGTAGAAAGTGTAGAAAATATTGAAATGTGGTGTAAGGTGGAAGATGAGGGTTATGTATTTATAGAAAAAAAAATTTAATTTTTTAAAATTTTTCTGTATTTTTTAAAAATTTTTTGACATTTTTTAATTAATTTTTAATAATTTTTAATGTTGTAATTAATCTGGACCGTTGGATTTGAAAAATAATCAAATCCAACAGCCAACACGCTGCCACGTGGCCAACGGTCAAATTTATGACCGTTGGGCCTTTTTTTTTTTTTTTTTTGGTGAAAAAAACGTGGACCATTGATCTATGATCGGACGGTCCAATTTAAAAGTGAAATTTAAATTTTTTTAACCGTTGGAAATCCAACGGCCTACAAAAACTAGCCGTGGGAAATCCAACGGCTCTGAGGAGTGCTGAGTCCACTTGCGCGACACGCGGGCCCCACCGCCTGCAGACGCGGTCGGCTACTCGCCAGGCAGAGCGCGTGTTGTGCACGCGCCAATAAACGGACCGGCCTCTGGGTCTGTCCATTTTGGGCTGGGCTCTTGACTGGCACGGGCTGGGTGCCAGTCAATTTCGCGGGCTGGAGCAACTTCACTGCAGGCCGGGCCATTTTCTTCACTTGGTGCCAGCCCATTCTGCTAGGGCTGGACTTGCTCTTATTGTGTGGCTGAACCAACCCCTTCCAAATGATTATCAAATTTAAATTTAAAAAGTAAATTTTATTTTTTGATTTTTAATTTTTAATTAAAAGAAATGAAATGATTATCAAATTTAAATTTAAATCTTTATTTTTCATCTCTCCTGGTATCCCTTCTCCTTCTCCTTCTCCTCCCTCTCTTTCTCATTCCCTCTCACAGTAACAGACACAATCACACTATCATCATCAATGTCTTCGACTCCAAAGAAGCGCCTGAAACCCAAGCCCAAACCCGAACCCTACTTTCAGTCTTCCCCTAATTCGATCGCGTCGCTATTGGAACCATCCCAAAGTTTATTTCCCTCAAAGCACGACTTCCTTCGTCTCATAGCAGTCCTCGCC